>NW_026871220.1:0-337213 GCF_028564815.1 Eubalaena glacialis
AAACTACCCTTGACTGCTTTTGCCTCCATTAGATTTCCTAAGCACTAGTGTTTTAAGGAACAGGTTAAAAAGAAAATCCTCATGTGATTTTTTTATAATGTGTTTATTCTTTATCTTATCCTAGTGACTAAAATCTTCTCCATGGCTGGACCACATATAATATTCCTTTACGTGCTAAGCGGTATCTAGAGAGTGGGATAAGTTTAATAAATACGCTAATCCTAACGTGTACCCTAACCCTAACCCATACCCTAACCCTAACGCGTACCCTAACCCTAACCCATACCCTAACCCTAACGCGTACCCTAACACTAACACGTACGCTAATCCTAACCCGTACCATAAACCAATCCCTAACCCTAAAACTAACCCTAACCATAAACCTAACCCTAACCCATACACTACGCCGTACCCTCACCCGTACCCTAACCCGTACCCTAAGCCGTACCCTAACCCTAACCCTAACCCTAACCTTAACCCTAACCCATACCCTACGCCTTACCCTAACCCGTACCCTAACCCGTATCCTAAGCCGTACCCTAACCCTAACCAATACCCTACGCAGTATCCTCACCCGTACCCTCACCCGTACCCTAAGCCGTACCCTAAACCTAACACTAACCCTAACCCTAACCACTACCCTACGCCGTACCCTCACCCGTACCCTATCCCATACCCTAAGCCATACCCTAACCCTAACACTAATCCTAACCCTAACACTAACCCTAAACTACCGTTGACTGCTTTTGCCTCCATTAGATTTCCTAAGCACTAGTGTTTTAAGGAACAGGTTAAAAAGAAAATCCTAATGTGATTTTTTTATAATGTGTTTATTCTTTATCTTATCCTAGTGACTAAATGCTTCTCCATGGCTGGACCCCAAATAATATTCCTTTACGTGCTAAGTGGTATCTAGAGAGTGGGATAGGTTTAATAAATACCCTAATCCTAACGTGTACCCTAACCCTAACCCAAACCCTAACCCTAACACGTACGCTAATCCTAAACCGTACCCTAAACCAATCCCTAACCATAAAACTAACCCTAACCCTAACCCTAACCCTAACCAATACCCTACGCAGTATCCTCACCCGTACCCTCACCCGTACCCTAAGCCGTACCCTAAACCTAACACTAACCCTAACCCTAACCCTAACCCCTACCCTACGCAGTACCCTCACCCGTACCCTATCCCATACCCTAAGCCATACCCTAACCCTAACACTAACCCTAACCCTAACACTAACCCTAAAAAACCGTTGACTGCTTTTGCCTCCATTAGATTTCGTAAGCACTAGTGTTTTAAGGAACAGGTTAAAAAGAAAATCCTAATGTGATTTTTTTATAATGTGTTTATTCTTTATTTTATCCTAGTGACTAAAAGCTTCTCCATGGCTGGACCCCAAATAATATTCCTTTACGTGCTAAGTGGTATCTAGAGAGTGGATAGGTTTAATAAATACCCTAATCCTAACGTGTACCCTAACCCTACCCCATACCCTAACCATAACGCGTACCCTAACCCCAAAGGTACGCTAATCCTAACCCGTACCCTAAACCAATCCCTAACCCTAAAACTAACCCTAACCCTAATCCTAACCCTAACCCATACCCTACGCCGTACCCTCACCCGTAACCTAACCCGTACCCTAAGCCGTACCCTAACCCTAACCCTAACCCTAACCCATACGCTGCTCCATACCCTCACCCGTTCCCTAACCCGTATCGTAAGCCCTACCCTAACCCTAACCCTAAACCTAACCCTAAACCTAACCCATACCCTATGCCGTACCCTCACCCGTACCCTAACCCGTACCCTAAGCCGTACCTAATACTAACCCTAACCCTAACCCATACCCTACGCCGTATCCTAACCTGTGCCCTAAACCGTATCCTAAGCTGTACCCTAACCCTAATCAATACCCTACACAGTACCCTCACCCGTACCCTCACCCGTACCCTAAGCCATACCCTAACCCTAACCCTAACACTAATCCTAACCCTAACCCCTACCCTACGCCGTACCCTCACCTGTACCCTATCCCATACCCTAAGCCGTACCCTAACCCTAACACTAACCCTAACCCTAACCCTAACCCTCAACTACCCTTGAATGCTTTTGCCTCCATTAGATTTCCTAAGCACTAGTGTTTTAAGGAACAGGTTAAAAAGAAAATTCTAATGTGATTTTTTTATAATGTGTTTATTCTTTGTCTTATCCTAGTGACTAAAATCTTCTCCATGGCTGGACCCCAAATAATATTCCTTTATGTGCTAAGTGGTATCTAGAATGTGGGATAGGTTTAATAAATACCCTAATCCTAACGTGTACCCTAACCCTAACCGATACCCTAACCCTAACGCGTACCCTAAACCTAACCCAAACGCTAACCCTAATACGTACGCTAATCCTAAACCGTACCCTAAACCAATCCCTAACCCTAAAACTAACCCTAACCCTAACCCTAACCCTAAACGTTACCCTACGCCGTACACTCACCCATACCCTAATCCGTACCCTAAGCCGTACCCTAACCCTAACCCTAACCCTAACCCATACGCTACGCCGTACCCTCACCCGTACCCTAGCCCGTATCCTAAGCCGTACCCTAACCCTAACCCTAACCCTAACCTATACCCTATGCCGTACCCTCACCCGTACCCTAACCCGTAACCTAAGCCGTACCCTAACCCTAACCAATACCCTACGCAGTATCCTCACCCGTACCCTCACCCGTATCCTAAGCCGTACCCTAAACCTAACACTAACCCTAACCCTAACCACTACCCTACGCCGTACCCTCACCCGTACCCTATCCCATACCCTAAGCCATACCCTAACCCTAACACTAATCCTAACCCTAACACTAACCCTAAACTACCGTTGACTGCTTTTGCCTCCATTAGATTTCCTAAGCACTAGTGTTTTAAGGAACAGGTTAAAAAGAAAATCCTAATGTGATTTTTTTATAATGTGTTTATTCTTTATCTTATCCTAGTGACTAAATGCTTCTCCATGGCTGGACCCCAAATAATATTCCTTTACGTGCTAAGTGGTATCTAGAGAGTGGGATAGGTTTAATAAATACCCTAATCCTAACGTGTACCCTAACCCTAACCCAAACCCTAACCCTAACACGTACGCTAATCCTAAACCGTACCCTAAACCAATCCCTAACCATAAAACTAACCCTAACCCTAACCCTAACCCTAACCAATACCCTACGCAGTATCCTCACTCGTACCCTCACCCGTACCCTAAGCCGTACCCTAAACCTAACACTAACCCTAACCCTAACCCTAACCCCTACCCTACGCAGTACCCTCACCCGTACCCTATCCCATACCCTAAGCCATACCCTAACCCTAACACTAACCCTAACCCTAACACTAACCCTAAACAACCGTTGACTGCTTTTGCCTCCATTAGATTTCCTAAGCACTAGTGTTTTAAGGAACAGGTTAAAAAGAAAATCCTAATGTGATTTTTTTATAATGTGTTTATTCTTTATTTTATCCTAGTGACTAAAAGCTTCTCCATGGCTGGACCCCAAATAATATTCCTTTACGTGCTAAGTGGTATCTAGAGAGTGGGATAGGTTTAATAAATACCCTAATCCTAACGTGTACCCTAACCCTACCCCATACCCTAACCATAACGCGTACCCTAACCCAAAAGGTACGCTAAACCTAACCCGTACCCTAAACCAATCCCTAACCCTAAAACTAACCCTAACCCTAATCCTAACCCTAACCCATACCCTACGCCGTACCCTCACCCGTAACCTAACCCGTACCCTAAGCCGTACCCTAACCCTAACCCTAACCCTAACCCATACGCTGCTCCATACCCTCACCCGTTCCCTAACCCGTATCGTAAGCCCTACCCTAACCCTAACCCTAAACCTAACCCTAAACCTAACCCATACCCTATGCCGTACCCTCACCCGTACCCTAACCCGTACCCTAAGCCGTACCTAATAATAACCCTAACCCTAACCCATACCCTACGCCGTACCCTAACCTGTGCCCTAAACCGTATCCTAAGCTGTACCCTAACCCTAATCAATACCCTACACAGTACCCTCACCCGTACCCTCACCCGTACCCTAAGCCATACCCTAACCCTAACCCTAACACTAATCCTAACCCTAACCCCTACCCTACGCCGTACCCTCACCTGTACCCTATCCCATACCCTAAGCCGTACCCTAACCCTAACACTAACCCTAACCCTAACCCTAACCCTCAACTACCCTTGAATGCTTTTGCCTCCATTAGATTTCCTAAGCACTAGTGTTTTAAGGAACAGGTTAAAAAGAAAATTCTAATGTGATTTTTTTATAATGTGTTTATTCTTTGTCTTATCCTAGTGACTAAAATCTTCTCCATGGCTGGACCCCAAATAATATTCCTTTATGTGCTAAGTGGTATCTAGAATGTGGGATAGGTTTAATAAATACCCTAATCCTAACGTGTACCCTAACCCTAACCCATACCCTAACCCTAACGCGTACCCTAAACCTAACCCAAACGCTAACCCTAATACGTACGCTAATCCTAAACCGTACCCTAAACCAATCCCTAACCCTAAAACTAACCCTAACCCTAACCCTAACCCTAAACCTTACCCTACGCCGTACACTCACCCATACCCTAATCCGTACCCTAAGCCGTACCCTAACCCTAACCCTAACCCTAACCCATACGCTACGCCGTACCCTCACCCGTACCCTAGCCCGTATCCTAAGCCGTACCCTAACCCTAACACTAACCCTAACCTATACCCTATGCCGTACCCTCACCCGTACCCTAACCCGTAACCTAAGCCGTACCCTAACCCTAAACCTAACCCTAACCCTAACCCATACCCTACGCCGTACCCTAACCCGTACCCTAACACGTATCCTAAGCCGTACCCTAACCCTAACCAATACCCTACGCAGTACCCTCACCCGTACCCTCACCTGTACCCTAAGCCGTACCCTAACCCTAACCCTAACCCTAAACCTAACCCTAACCCCTACCCTACGCCGTACCCTCACCCGTAACCTATCCCATACCCTTGGCCGTACCCTATCCCTAACACTAACCCTAAGTCTAAATAACCCTTGACTGCTTTTGCCTCCATTAGATTTCCTAAGCACTAGTGTTTTAAGGAACAGGTTAAAAAGAAAATCCTAATGTGATTTTTTTATAAAATGTTTATTCTTTATCTTATCCTAGTGACTAAAATCTTCTCCATGGCTGGACCCCAAATAATATTCCTTTACGTGCTAAGTGGTATCTAGAGAGGGGGATAGGTTTAATAAATACCCTAATCCTAACGTGTACCCTAACCCTAACCCATACCCTAACCCTAAAGCGTACCCTAACCCTAACCCAAACCCTAACCCTAACACGTACGCTAATCCTAACCCGAACCCTAAACCAATCCCTAACCCTAAAACTAACCCTAACCCTAACCCTAACCCTAACCTATACCCTACGCCATACCCTCACCCGTACCCTCACCCGTACCCTAAGCCGTACCCTAAACCTAACACTAACCCTAACCCTAACCCTAACCCCTACCCTACGCCGTACCCTCACCCGTACCCTATCCCATACCCTAAGCCATACCCTAACCCTAACACTAACCCTAACCCTAACCCTAACCCTAAACTACCCTTGACTGCTTTTGCCTCCATTCGATTTCCTAAGCACGAGTGTTTTAAGGAACAGGTTAAAAAGAAAATCCTAATGTGATTTTTTTATAATGTGTTTATCCTTTATCTTATCCTAGTGACTAAAATCTTCTCCATGGCTGGACCCCAAATAATATTCCTTTACGTGCTAAGTGGTATCTAGAGAGTGGGATAGGTTTAATAAATACCCTAATCCTAACATGTACCCTATCCCTAACCCATACCCTAACCCTAATTCGTAACCTAACCCTAACCCAAACCCTAACCCTAACACGTACGCTAATCCTAACCCGTACCCTAAACCAATCCCTAACCCTAAAACTAATCCGAACCCTAATCCTAACCCTACCCCATACCCTACGCCGTAACCGCACCCATACCCTAACCCGTACCCTAAGCCGTACCCTAACCCTAACGCTAACCCTAACCCATTGGCTACGCCGTACCCTCACACATAACCTAACCCGTATCCTAAGCCGTACCCTAACCCTAACCCTAACCCTAACCTATACCCTACGCCATACCCTCACCTGTACCCTAAGCCGTACCCTAAGCAGTACCCTAACCCTAACCCTAACCCCTACCTACGCCGTACCCTAACCCGTAACCTAACCCGTATCCTAAGCCGTACCCTAACCCTAACCAATACCCTACGCAGTACCCTCACCCGTACCCTCACCCGTACCCTAAGCCGTACGCTAACCCTAACCCTAACCCTAACCCTAACCCCTACCCTACTCCGTACCCTCACCCGTACCCTATCCCATACCCTAAGCCGTATCCTAACCCTAACACTAACCCTAACCCTAACCCTAACCCTAACCCTAAACTACCCTTGACTGCTTTTGCCTCCATTAGATTTCCTAAGCACTAGTGTTTTAAGGAACAGGTTAAAAAGAAAATCCTCATGTGATTTTTTTATAATGTGTTTATTCTTTATCTTATCCTAGTGACTAAAATCTTCTCCATGGCTGGACCACATATAATATTCCTTTACGTGCTAAGTGGTATCTAGAGAGTGGGATAGGTTTAATAAATACGCTAATCCTAACGTGTACCCTAACCCTAACCCATACCCTAACCCTAACGTGTACCCTAACACTAACACGTACGCTAATCCTAACCCGTACCATAAACCAATCCCTAACCCTAAAACTAACCCTAACCATAACCCTAACCCTAACCCATACCCTACGCCGTACCCTCACCCGTACCCTAACCCGTACCCTAAGCCGTACCCTAAACCTAACCCTAACCCTAACCTTAACCCTAACCCATACCCTACGCCTTACCCTAACCCGTACCCTAACCCGTATCCTAAGCCGTACCCTAACCCTAACCAATACCCTACGCAGTATCCTCACCCGTACCCTCACCCGTACCCTAAGCCGTACCCTAAACCTAACACTAACCCTAACCCTAACCACTACCCTACGCCGTACCCTCACCCGTACCCTATCCCATACCCTAAGCCATACCCTAACCCTAACACTAACCCTAACCCTAACACTAACCCTAAACAACCGTTGACTGCTTTTGCCTCCATTAGATTTCCTAAGCACTAGTGTTTTAAGGAACAGGTTAAAAAGAAAATCCTAATGTGATTTTTTTATAATGTGTTTATTCTTTATTTTATCCTAGTGACTAAAAGCTTCTCCATGGCTGGACCCCAAATAATATTCCTTTACGTGCTAAGTGGTATCTAGAGAGTGGGATAGGTTTAATAAATACCCTAATCCTAACGTGTACCCTAACCCTACCCCATACCCTAACCCTAACGCGTACCCTAACCCCAAAGGTACGCTAATCCTAACCCGTACCCTAAACCAATACCTAACCCTAAAACTAACCCTAACCCTAATCCTAACCCTAACCCATACCCTACGCCGTACCCTCACCCGTAACCTAACCCGTACCCTAAGCCGTACCCTAACCCTAACCCTAACCCTAACCCATACGCTGCTCCATACCCTCACCCGTTCCCTAACCCGTATCGTAAGCCCTACCCTAACCCTAACCCTAAACCTAACCCTAAACCTAACCCATACCCTATGCCGTACCCTCACCCGTACCCTAACCCGTACCCTAAGCCGTACCTAATCCTAACCCTAACCCTAACCCATACCCTACGCCGTACACTAACCTGTGCCCTAAACCGTATCCTAAGCTGTACCCTAACCCTAATCAATACCCTACACAGTACCCTCACCCGTACCCTCACCCGTACCCTAAGCCATACCCTAACCCTAACCCTAACACTAATCCTAACCCTAACCCCTACCCTACGCCGTACCCTCACCTGTACCCTATCCCATACCCTAAGCCGTACCCTAACCCTAACACTAACCCTAACCCTAAACCTAACCCTCAACTACCCTTGAATGCTTTTGCCTCCATTAGATTTCCTAAGCACTAGTGTTTTAAGGAACAAGTTAAAAAGAAAATTCTAATGTGATTTTTTTATAATGTGTTTATTCTTTGTCTTATCCTAGTGACTAAAATCTTCTCCATGGCTGGACCCCAAATAATATTCCTTTATGTGCTAAGTGGTATCTAGAATGTGGGATAGGTTTAATAAATACCCTAATCCTAACGTGTACCCTAACCCTAACCCATACCCTAACCCTAACGCGTACCCTAAACCTAACCCAAACGCTAACCCTAATACGTACGCTAATCCTAAACCGTACCCTAAACCAATCCCTAACCCTAAAACTAACCCTAACCCTAACCCTAACCCTAAACCTTACCCTACGCCGTACACTCACCCATACCCTAATCCGTACCCTAAGCCGTACCCTAACCCTAACCCTAACCCTAACCCATACGCTACGCCGTACCCTCACCCGTACCCTAGCCCGTATCCTAAGCCGTACCCTAACCCTAACCCTAACCCTAACCTATACCCTATGGCGTACCCTCACCCGTACCCTAACCCGTAACCTAAGCCGTACCCTAACCCTAAACCTAACCCTAACCCTAACCCATACCCTACGCCGTACCCTAACCCGTACCCTAACACGTATCCTAAGCCGTACCCTAACCCTAACCAATACCCTACGCAGTACCCTCACCCGTACCCTCACCTGTACCCTAAGCCGTACCCTAACCCTAACCCTAACCCTAACCCTAACCCTAACCCCTACCCTACGCCGTACCCTCACCCGTACCCTATCCCATACCCTAAGCCATACCCTAACCCTAACACTAACCCTAAGTCTAAATTACCCTTGACTGCTTTTGCCTCCATTAGATTTCCTAAGCACTAGTGTTTTAAGGAACAGGTTAAAAAGAAAATCCTAATGTGATTTTTTTATAAAATGTTTATTCTTTATCTTATCCTAGTGACTAAAATCTTCTCCATGGCTGGACCCCAAATAATATTCCTTTACGTGCTAAGTGGTATCTAGAGAGGGGGATAGGTTTAATAAATACCCTAATCCTAACGTGTACCCTAACCCTAACCCATACCCTAACCCTAAAGCGTACCCTAACCCTATCCCAAACCGTAACCCTAACACGTACGCTAATCCTAACCCGAACCCTAAACCAATCCCTAACCCTAAAACTAACCCTAACCCTAACCCTAACCCTAACCTATACCCTACGCCATACCCTCACCCGTACCCTCACCCGTACCCTAAGCCGTACCCTAAACCTAACACTAACCCTAACCCTAACCCTAACCCCTACCCTACGCCGTACCCTCACCCGTACCCTATCCCATACCCTAAGCCATACCCTAACCCTAACACTAACCCTAACACTAACCCTAACCCTAAACTACCCTTGACTGCTTTTGCCTCCATTCGATTTCCTAAGCACGAGTGTTTTAAGGAACAGGTTAAAAAGAAAATCCTAATGTGATTTTTTTATAATGTGTTTATCCTTTATCTTATCCTAGTGACTAAAATCTTCTCCATGGCTGGACCCCAAATAATATTCCTTTACGTGCTAAGTGGTATCTAGAGAGTGGGATAGGTTTAATAAATACCCTAATCCTAACGTGTACCCTATCCCTAACCCATACCCTAACCCTAATTCGTAACCTAACCCTAACCCAAACCCTAACCCTAACACGTACGCTAATCCTAACCCGTACCCTAAACCAATCCCTAACCCTAAAACTAATCCGAACCCTAATCCTAACCCTACCCCATACCCTACGCCGTACCCGCACCCATACCCTAACCCGTACCCTAAGCCGTACCCTAACCTTAACGCTAACCCTAACCCATTGGCTACGCCGTACCCTCACACATACCCTAACCCGTATCCTAAGCCGTAACCTAACCCTAACCCTAACCCTAACCCTAAACCTAACCCCTACGCTACGCCGTACCCTCACCCGTACCCTATCCCATAGCCTAAGCCGTACCCTAACTCTAACACTAACCCTAACCTATACTCTGCGCCGTACCCTCACCCGTACTCTAACCCGTACCCTAAGCCATACCCTAACCCTAACACTAACCCTAACCCATACGCTACGCCATAGCCTCACCCGTACCCTAACCCGTATCCTAAGCCGTACCCTAACCCTAACCCTAACCCTAACCTATACCCTACGCCATACCCTCACCTGTACCCTAAGCCGTACCCTAAGCAGTACCCTAACCCTAACCCTAACCCCTACCTACGCCGTACCCTAACCCGTAACCTAACCCGTATCCTAAGCCGTACCCTAACCCTAACCAATACCCTACGCAGTACCCTCACCCGTACCCTCACCCGTACCCTATGCCGTACGCTAACCCTAACCCTAACCCTAACCCTAACCCCTACCCTACTCCGTACCCTCACCCTTACCCTATCCCATACCCTAAGCCGTATCCTAACCCTAACACTAACCCTAACCCTAACATTAACCCTAACCCTAAACTACCCTTGACTGCTTTTGCCTCCATTAGATTTCCTAAGCACTAGTGTTTTAAGGAACAGGTTAAAAAGAAAATCCTAATGTGATTTTTTTATAATGTGTTTATTCTTTATCTTATCCTAGTGACTAAATGCTTCTCCATGGCTGGACCCCAAATAATATTCCTTTACGTGCTAAGTGGTATCTAGAGAGTGGGATAGGTTTAATAAATACCCTAATCCTAACGTGTACCCTAACCCTAACCCAAACCCTAACCCTAACACGTACGCTAATCCTAAACCGTACCCTAAACCAATCCCTAACCATAAAACTAACCCTAACCCTAACCCTAACCCTAACCAATACCCTACGCAGTATCCTCACCCGTACCCTCACCCGTACCCTAAGCCGTACCCTAAACCTAACACTAACCCTAACCCTAACCCTAACCCCTACCCTACGCCGTACCCTCACCCGTAACCTATCCCATACCCTAAGCCATACCCTAACCCTAACACTAACCCTAACCCTAACACTAACCCTAAACAACCGTTGACTGCTTTTGCCTCCATTAGATTTCCTAAACACTAGTGTTTTAAGGAACAGGTTAAAAAGAAAATCCTAATGTGATTTTTTTATAATGTGTATATTCTTTATCTTATCCTAGTGACTAAAATCTTCTCCATGGCTGGAACCCAAATAATATTCCTTTACGTGCTAAGTGGTATCTAGAGAGTGGGATAGGTTTAATAAATACCCTAATCCTAACGTGTACTTAACCCTAACCCATACCCTAACCCTAACGCGTACCCTAACCATAACACGTACGCTAATCCTAACCCGTACCCTAAACCAATCCGTAACCCTAAAACTAACCCTAAACCTAACACTAACCCTAACCCATACCCTTAGCAGTACCCTCACCCGTAACCTAACCCGTACCCTAAGCTGTACCCTAACCCTAACCCTAACCCTAACCCATATCCTACGCCGTACCCTCACCCGTAACCTAACCCGTACCCTAAGCCGTACCCTAACCCTAACCCTAACCCTAACCTATACACTACGCCGTACCCTCACCCGTACCCTAACCCTTACCCTAAGCCGTACCCTAACCCTAACCCTAACCCTAACCCTAACCCTAACCCATACCCTACGCCGTACCCTAACCCGTATCCTAAGCTGTACCCTAATCCTAACCAATACCCTACACAGTACCCTCACCCGTACCCTCACCCGTACCCTAAGCCATACCCTAAACCTAACACTAACCCTAACCCTAACCCTAACCCCTACCCTACGCCGTACCCTCACCCGTACCATATCCCATACCCTAAGCCATACCCTAACCCTAACACTAACCCTAACCCTAACCCTAACCCTAAACTACCCTTGACTGCTTTTGCCTCCATTAGATTACCTAAGCACTAGTGTTTTAAGGAACAGGTTAAAAAGAAAATCCTAATGTGATTTTTTATAATGTGTTTATTCTTTATCTTATCCTAGTGACTAAAATCTTCTCCATGGATGGACCCCAAATTATATTCCTTTACGTGCTAAGTGGTATCTAGAGAGTTGGATAGGTTTAACAAATACCCTAATCCTAACGTGTACCCTAACCCTAACCCATACTCTAACCCTAATGCGTACCCTAACCCTAACACGTACGCTAATCCTAACCCGTACCCTAAACCAATCCCTAACCCTAAAACTAACCCTAACCCTAACCCATACCCTACGCCGTACCCTCACCCGTACCCTAACCCGTACCCTAAGCCGTACCCTGACCCTAACCCTAACCCTAACCCTAACCCTAACCCATACCCTACGCCGTACCCTCACCCGTACCCTAACCCGTACCCTAAGCCGTACCCTAACCCTAACCCTAACCCCAACCCTAACCCTAACACATACGCTAATCCTAAACCGTATCCTAAACCAATCCCTAACCCTAAAACTAACCCTAACCCTAACACTAACCCTAACCCTTACCCTACGCCGTACATTCACCCGTACCCTAATACGTACCCTAAGCCGTACCCTAACCCTAACCCTAACCCTAACCTATACAGTACGCCGTACCCTCACCCGTACCCTAACCCGTACCCTAAGCCGTACCCTAACCCTCACCCTAACCCTAACCCTAACCCTAACCCACACCCTACGCTGTACCCTAATCCGTACCTAACCCGTATTCTAAGCCGTACCCTAACCCTAACCAATACCCTACACAGTACCCTCACACGTACCCTCACCCGTACCCTAAGCCATACCCTAACCCTAAACCTAACCTTAACCCTAACCCCTACCCTACGCCGTACCCTCACCCGTACCCTAAGCCATACCCTAACCCTAACCCTAACCCTAATCCTAACCCTAACCCCTACCCTACGCCGTACCCTCACCTGTACCCTAACCCATACCCTAAGCCGTACCCTAAGCCTAACACTAATCCTAACCCTAACCCTAACCCTCAACTACCCTTGACTGCTTTTTCCTCCATTAGATTTCCTAAGCACTAGTGTTTTAAGGAACAGGTTAAAAAGAAAATCCTAATGTGATTTTTTTATAATGTGTTTATTCTTTATCTTATCCTAGTGACTAAATGCTTCTCCATGGCTGGACCACAAATAATATTCCTTTACGTGCTAAGTGGTATCTAGAGAGTGGGATAGGTTTAATAAATACCCTAATCCTAACGTGTACTTAACCCTAAACCATACCCTAACCCTAACGCGTACCCTAACCGTAACACGTACGCTAATCCTAACCCGTACCTTAAACCAATCCGTATCCCTAAAACTAATCCTAAACCTAACCCTAACCCTAACCCATACCCTAAGCCGTACCCTCACCCGTAACCTAACCCGTACCCTAAGCCGTACCCTAACCCTAACCCTAACCCTAACCCTAACCCTAACCCTAACCCATACCCTACGCCGTACCCTCACCCGTACCCTAACCCGTACCCTAAGCCGTACCCTAACCCTAACACTAATCCTAACCCTAACCCTAACCCTCAACTACCCTTGACTGCTTTTTCCTCCATTAGATTTCCTAAGCACTAGTGTTTTAAGGAACAGGTTAAAAAGAAAATCCTAATGTGATTTTTTTATAATGTGTTTATTCTTTATCTTATCCTAGTGACTAAAATCTTCTCCATGGCTGGACCCCAAATAATATTCCTTTACGTGCTAAGTGGTATCTAGAGAGTGCGATACGTATAATAAATACCCTAATCCTAACGTGTACCCTAACCCTAACCCATACCCTAACCTTAACGCGTACCCTAACCCTAACCCAAACCCTAACCCTAACACGTACGCTAATCCAAAACCGTATCCTAAACCAATCCCTAACCCTAAAACTAACCCTATCCCTAACACTAACCCTAACCCTTACCCTACGCCGTACATTCACCCGTACCCTAATACGTACCCTAAGCCGTACCCTAACCCTAACCCTAACCCTAAACTATACACTACGCCGTACCCTCACCGTACCCTAACCCGTACCCTAAGCCGTACCCTAACCCTCAACCTAACCCTAACTCTAACCCTAACCCACACCCTACGCTGTACCCTAACCCGTACCTAACCCGTATTCTAAGCCGTACCCTAACCCTAAACAATACCCTACACAGTACCCTCACACGTACCCTCACCCGTACCCTAAGCCATACCCTAACCCTAAAACTAACCTTAACCCTAACCCGTACCCTACGCCGTACCCTCACCCGTACCCTAAGCCATACCCTAACCCTAACCCTAACCCTAATCCTAACCCTAACCCGTATCCTACGCCGTACACTCACCTGTACCCTAACCCATACCCTAAGCCGTACCCTAACCCTAACCCAACCCTAACCCATATGCTGCACCATACCCTCACCCGTTCCCTAACCCGTATCCTAAGCCCTACCCTAACCCTAACCCTAAACCTAACCCTAACCCTAACCCATAACCTACGCCGTACCCTCACCCGTAACCTAACCCGTACCCTAAGCCGTACCCTAACCCTAACCCTAACCCGAACCTATACACTACGCCATACCCTCACCCGTACCCTAACCCGTACCCTAAGCCGTACCCTAACCCTAACCCTAACCCTAACCCATACCCTACGCCATACCCTAACCCGTACCCTAACCCGTATTCTAAGCCGTACCCTAACCCTAACCAATACCCTACACAGTACCCTCACCCGTACCCTCACCCGTACCCTAAGCCATACCCTAACCCTAACCCTAACCCTAATCCTAACCTTAACACCTACCCTACGCCGTACCCTCACCTGTACCCTATCCCATACCCTAAGCCGTACCCTAACCCTAACACTAACCCTAACCCTAACCCTAACCCTCAACTACCCTTGAAAGCTTTTGCCTTAATTAGATTTCCTAAGCACTAGTGTTTTAAGGAACAGGTTAAAAAGAAAATACTAATGTGATTTTTTTATAATGTGTTTATTCTTTATCTTATCCTAGTGACTAAAATCTTCTCCATGGCTGGACCCCAAATAATATTCCTTTACGTGCTAAGTGGTATCTAGAGAGTGCGATAGGTTTAATAAATACCCTAATCCTAACGTGTACCCTAACCCTAACCCATAACCTAACCTTAACGCGTACCCTAACCCTAACCCAAACACTAACCCTAACACGTACGCTAATCCTAAACCATATCCTAAACCAATCCCTAACCCTAAAACTAACCCTAACCCTAACACTAACCCTAACCTTTACCCTACGCCGAACATTCACCCGTACCCTAATACGTACCCTAAGCCGTACCCTAACCCTAACCCTAACCCTAACCTATACACTACGCCGTACCCTCACCCGTACCCTAACCCGTACTCTAAGCCGTACCCTAACCCTCACCCTAACCCTAACCCTAACCCTAACCCACACCCTACGCTGTACCCTAACCCGTACCTAACCCGTATTCTAAGCCGTACCCTAACCCTAACCAATATCCTACACAGTACCCTCACCCGTACCCTCACCCGTACCCTAAGCCATACCCTAACCCTAAACCTAACCTTAACCCTAACCCCTACCCTACGCCGTACCCTCACCCGTACCCTAAGCCATACACTTACCCTAACCCTAACCCTAATCCTAACCCTAACCCCTACCCTACGCCGTACCCTCACCTGTACCCTAACCCATACCCTAAGCCGTACCCTAACCCTAACACTAACCCTTACCCTAACCCTAACCTTCAACTACCCTTGAATGCTTTTGCCTCCATTAGATTTCCTAAGCACTAGTGTTTTAAGGAACAGGTTAAAAAGAAAATCCTAATGTGATTTTTTTATAATGTGTTTATTCTTTATCTTATCCTAGTGACTAAAATCTTCTCCATGGCTGGACCCCAAATAATATTCCTTTACGTGCTAAGTGGTATCTAGAGAGTGGGATAGGTTTAATAAATACCCTAATCCTAACGTGTACTTAACCCTAACCCATACCCTAACCCTAACGCGTACCCTAACCATAACACGTACGCTAATCATAACCCGTACCCTAAATCAATCCGTAACCCTAAAACTAACCCTAAACCTAACCCTAACCCTAACCCATACCCTAAGCCGTACCCTCACCCGTAACCTAACCCGTACCCTAAACCGTACCCTAAACGTAACCCTAACCCTAACCTATACACTACGCCGTACCCTCACCCGTACCCTAACCCGTACCCTAAGCCGTACCCTAACCCTAACCCTAACCCTACCACTAACCCTAACCCATAACCTACGCCGTACCCTAACCCGTATCCTAAGCCGTACCCTAATCCTAACCAATACCCTACACAGTACCCTCACCCGTACCCTCACCCGTACCCTAAGCCATACCCTAAACCTAACACTAACCCTAACCCTAACCCTAACCCCTACCCTACGCCGTACCCTCACCCGTACCCTAACCCGTAACCTAAGCCGTACCCTAACCCTAACCCTAACCCTAACCCTAACCCATACCCTACGCCGTACCCTAACCCATACCCTAACACGTATCTTAAGCCGTACCCAAACCCTAACCAATACCCTACCCAGTACCCTCACCCGTACCCTCACCTGTATCCTAAGCCGTACCCTCACCCTAACCCTAACCCTAACCCTAACCCTAACCCCTACCCTTCGCCGTACCCTCACCCGTAACCTATCCCATACCCTAGGCCGTACCCTATCCCTAACACTAACCCTAAGTCTAAATTACCCTTGACTGCTTTTGCCTCCATTAGATTTCGTAAGCACTAGTGTTTTAAGGAACAGGTTAAAAAGAAAATCCTAATGTGATTTTTTTATAAAATGTTTATTCTTTATCTTATCCTAGTGACTAAAATCTTCTCCATGGCTGGACCCCAAATAATATTCCTTTACGTGCTAAGTGGTATCTAGAGAGTGGGATAGGTTTAATAAATACCCTAATCCTAATGTGTACCCTAACCCTAACCCATACCCTAACCCTAAATCGTACCCTAACCCTAACCCAAACCCTAACCCTAACACGTACGCTAATCCTAACCCATACACTAAACCAATCCCTAACCCTAAAACTAAGCATAACCCTAACCTTAACCCTAACCAATACCCTACGCCGTACCCTCACCCGTACCCTCACACGTACCCTAAGCCGTACCCTAAACCTAACACTAACCCTAACCCTAACCCTAACCCCTACCCTACGCCGTACCCTCACCCGTACCCTATCCCATACCCTAAGCCATACCCTAACCCTAACACTAACCCTAACCCTAAACTACCCTTGACTGCTTTTGCCTCCATTAGATTTCCTAAGCACTAGTGTTTTAAGGAACAGGTTAAAAAGAAAATCCTAATGTGATTTTTTAATAATCTCTTTATTTTTTATCTTATCCTAGAGAATAAAATCTTCTCCATGGCTGGACCCCAAATAATATTCCTTTACGTGGTAAGTGGTATCTAGAGAGTGGGATAGGTTTAATAAATACCCTAATCCTAACGTGTACCCTAACCCTACCCCATACCCTAACCCTAACGCGTACCCTAATCCTAAAGGTACGCTAATCCTAACCCGAACCCTAAACCAATCCCTAACCCTAAAACTAACCCTAACCCTAACCCTTACCCTAACCTATACCCTACGCCATACCCTCACACGTACCCTCACCCGTACCCTAAGCCGTACCCTAAACCTAACACTAACCCTAACCCTAACCCTAACCCCTACCCTACGCCGTACCCTCACCCGTACCCTATCCCATACCCTAAGCCATACCCTAACCCTAACACTAACCCTAACCCTAACCCTAACCCTAAACTACCCTTGACTGCTTTTGCCTCCATTCGATTTCCTAAGCACGAGTGTTTTAAGGAACAGGTTAAAAAGAAAATCCTAATGTGATTTTTTTATAATGTGTTTATCCTTTATCTTATCCTAGTGACTAAAATCTTCTCCATGGCTGGACCCCAAATAATATTCCTTTACGTGCTAAGTGGTATCTAGAGAGTGGGATACGTTTAATAAATACCCTAATCCTAACGTGTACCCTATCCCTAACCCATACCCTAACCCTAATTCATAACCTAACCCTAACCCAAACCCTAACCCTAACACGTACGCTAATCCTAACCCGTACCCTAAACCAATCCCTAACCCTAAAACTAATCCGAACCCTAATCCTAACCATACCCCATACCCTACGCCGTACCCGCACCCATACCCTAACCCGTACCCTAAGCCGTACCCTAACCCTAACGCTAACCCTAACCCATTGGCTACGCCGTACCCTCACACATACCCTAACCCGTATCCTAAGCCGTAACCTAACCCTAACCCTAACCCTAACACTAAACCTAACCCCTACGCTACGCCGTACCCTCACCCGTACCCTATCCCATAGCCTAAGCCGTACCCTAACTCTAACACTAACCCTAACCTATACTCTGCGCCGTACCCTCACCCGTACCCTAACCCGTACCCTAAGCCATACCCTAACCCTAACACTAACCCTAACCCATACGCTACGCCATAGCCTCACCCGTACCCTAACCCGTATCCTAAGCCGTACCCTAACCCTAACCCTAACCCTAACCTATACCCTATGCCATACCCTCACCTGTACCCTAAGCCGTACCCTAAGCAGTACCCTAACCCTAACCCTAACCCCTACCTACGCTGTACCCTAACCCGTAACCTAACCCGTATCCTAAGCCGTACCCTAACCCTAACCAATACCCTACGCAGTACCCTCACCCGTACCCTCACCCGTACCCTAAGCCGTACGCTAACCCTAACCCTAACCCTAACCCTAACCCCTACCCTACTCCGTACCCTCACCCGTACCCTATCCCATACCCTAAGCCGTATCCTAACCCTAACACTAACCCTAACCCTAACCCTAACCCTAACCCTAAACTACCCTTGACTGCTTTTGCCTCCATTAGATTTCCTAAGCACTAGTGTTTTAAGGAACAGGTTAAAAAGAAAATCCTCATGTGATTTTTTTATAATGTGTTTATTCTTTATCTTATCCTAGTGACTAAAATCTTCTCCATGGCTGGACCACATATAATATTCCTTTACGTGCTAAGCGGTATCTAGAGAGTGGGATAAGTTTAATAAATACGCTAATCCTAACGTGTACCCTAACCCTAACCCATACCCTAACCCTAACGCGTACCCTAACCCTAACCCATACCCTAACCCTAACGCGTACCCTAACACTAACACGTACGCTAATCCTAACCCGTACCATAAACCAATCCCTAACCCTAAAACTAACCCTAACCATAAACCTAACCCTAACCCATACACTACGCCGTACCCTCACCCGTACCCTAACCCGTACCCTAAGCCGTACCCTAACCCTAACCCTAACCCTAACCTTAACCCTAACCCATACCCTACGCCTTACCCTAACCCGTACCCTAACCCGTATCCTAAGCCGTACCCTAACCCTAACCAATACCCTACGCAGTATCCTCACCCGTACCCTCACCCGTACCCTAAGCCGTACCCTAAACCTAACACTAACCCTAACCCTAACCACTACCCTACGCCGTACCCTCACCCGTACCCTATCCCATACCCTAAGCCATACCCTAACCCTAACACTAATCCTAACCCTAACACTAACCCTAAACTACCGTTGACTGCTTTTGCCTCCATTAGATTTCCTAAGCACTAGTGTTTTAAGGAACAGGTTAAAAAGAAAATCCTAATGTGATTTTTTTATAATGTGTTTATTCTTTATCTTATCCTAGTGACTAAATGCTTCTCCATGGCTGGACCCCAAATAATATTCCTTTACGTGCTAAGTGGTATCTAGAGAGTGGGATAGGTTTAATAAATACCCTAATCCTAACGTGTACCCTAACCCTAACCCAAACCCTAACCCTAACACGTACGCTAATCCTAAACCGTACCCTAAACCAATCCCTAACCATAAAACTAACCCTAACCCTAACCCTAACCCTAACCAATACCCTACGCAGTATCCTCACCCGTACCCTCACCCGTACCCTAAGCCGTACCCTAAACCTAACACTAACCCTAACCCTAACCCTAACCCCTACCCTACGCAGTACCCTCACCCGTACCCTATCCCATACCCTAAGCCATACCCTAACCCTAACACTAACCCTAACCCTAACACTAACCCTAAAAAACCGTTGACTGCTTTTGCCTCCATTAGATTTCGTAAGCACTAGTGTTTTAAGGAACAGGTTAAAAAGAAAATCCTAATGTGATTTTTTTATAATGTGTTTATTCTTTATTTTATCCTAGTGACTAAAAGCTTCTCCATGGCTGGACCCCAAATAATATTCCTTTACGTGCTAAGTGGTATCTAGAGAGTGGGATAGGTTTAATAAATACCCTAATCCTAACGTGTACCCTAACCCTACCCCATACCCTAACCATAACGCGTACCCTAACCCCAAAGGTACGCTAATCCTAACCCGTACCCTAAACCAATCCCTAACCCTAAAACTAACCCTAACCCTAATCCTAACCCTAACCCATACCCTACGCCGTACCCTCACCCGTAACCTAACCCGTACCCTAAGCCGTACCCTAACCCTAACCCTAACCCTAACCCATACGCTGCTCCATACCCTCACCCGTTCCCTAACCCGTATCGTAAGCCCTACCCTAACCCTAACCCTAAACCTAACCCTAAACCTAACCCATACCCTATGCCGTACCCTCACCCGTACCCTAACCCGTACCCTAAGCCGTACCTAATACTAACCCTAACCCTAACCCATACCCTACGCCGTATCCTAACCTGTGCCCTAAACCGTATCCTAAGCTGTACCCTAACCCTAATCAATACCCTACACAGTACCCTCACCCGTACCCTCACCCGTACCCTAAGCCATACCCTAACCCTAACCCTAACACTAATCCTAACCCTAACCCCTACCCTACGCCGTACCCTCACCTGTACCCTATCCCATACCCTAAGCCGTACCCTAACCCTAACACTAACCCTAACCCTAACCCTAACCCTCAACTACCCTTGAATGCTTTTGCCTCCATTAGATTTCCTAAGCACTAGTGTTTTAAGGAACAGGTTAAAAAGAAAATTCTAATGTGATTTTTTTATAATGTGTTTATTCTTTGTCTTATCCTAGTGACTAAAATCTTCTCCATGGCTGGACCCCAAATAATATTCCTTTATGTGCTAAGTGGTATCTAGAATGTGGGATAGGTTTAATAAATACCCTAATCCTAACGTGTACCCTAACCCTAACCGATACCCTAACCCTAACGCGTACCCTAAACCTAACCCAAACGCTAACCCTAATACGTACGCTAATCCTAAACCGTACCCTAAACCAATCCCTAACCCTAAAACTAACCCTAACCCTAACCCTAACCCTAAACGTTACCCTACGCCGTACACTCACCCATACCCTAATCCGTACCCTAAGCCGTACCCTAACCCTAACCCTAACCCTAACCCATACGCTACGCCGTACCCTCACCCGTACCCTAGCCCGTATCCTAAGCCGTACCCTAACCCTAACCCTAACCCTAACCTATACCCTATGCCGTACCCTCACCCGTACCCTAACCCGTAACCTAAGCCGTACCCTAACCCTAACCAATACCCTACGCAGTATCCTCACCCGTACCCTCACCCGTATCCTAAGCCGTACCCTAAACCTAACACTAACCCTAACCCTAACCACTACCCTACGCCGTACCCTCACCCGTACCCTATCCCATACCCTAAGCCATACCCTAACCCTAACACTAATCCTAACCCTAACACTAACCCTAAACTACCGTTGACTGCTTTTGCCTCCATTAGATTTCCTAAGCACTAGTGTTTTAAGGAACAGGTTAAAAAGAAAATCCTAATGTGATTTTTTTATAATGTGTTTATTCTTTATCTTATCCTAGTGACTAAATGCTTCTCCATGGCTGGACCCCAAATAATATTCCTTTACGTGCTAAGTGGTATCTAGAGAGTGGGATAGGTTTAATAAATACCCTAATCCTAACGTGTACCCTAACCCTAACCCAAACCCTAACCCTAACACGTACGCTAATCCTAAACCGTACCCTAAACCAATCCCTAACCATAAAACTAACCCTAACCCTAACCCTAACCCTAACCAATACCCTACGCAGTATCCTCACTCGTACCCTCACCCGTACCCTAAGCCGTACCCTAAACCTAACACTAACCCTAACCCTAACCCTAACCCCTACCCTACGCAGTACCCTCACCCGTACCCTATCCCATACCCTAAGCCATACCCTAACCCTAACACTAACCCTAACCCTAACACTAACCCTAAACAACCGTTGACTGCTTTTGCCTCCATTAGATTTCCTAAGCACTAGTGTTTTAAGGAACAGGTTAAAAAGAAAATCCTAATGTGATTTTTTTATAATGTGTTTATTCTTTATTTTATCCTAGTGACTAAAAGCTTCTCCATGGCTGGACCCCAAATAATATTCCTTTACGTGCTAAGTGGTATCTAGAGAGTGGGATAGGTTTAATAAATACCCTAATCCTAACGTGTACCCTAACCCTACCCCATACCCTAACCATAACGCGTACCCTAACCCAAAAGGTACGCTAAACCTAACCCGTACCCTAAACCAATCCCTAACCCTAAAACTAACCCTAACCCTAATCCTAACCCTAACCCATACCCTACGCCGTACCCTCACCCGTAACCTAACCCGTACCCTAAGCCGTACCCTAACCCTAACCCTAACCCTAACCCATACGCTGCTCCATACCCTCACCCGTTCCCTAACCCGTATCGTAAGCCCTACCCTAACCCTAACCCTAAACCTAACCCTAAACCTAACCCATACCCTATGCCGTACCCTCACCCGTACCCTAACCCGTACCCTAAGCCGTACCTAATAATAACCCTAACCCTAACCCATACCCTACGCCGTACCCTAACCTGTGCCCTAAACCGTATCCTAAGCTGTACCCTAACCCTAATCAATACCCTACACAGTACCCTCACCCGTACCCTCACCCGTACCCTAAGCCATACCCTAACCCTAACCCTAACACTAATCCTAACCCTAACCCCTACCCTACGCCGTACCCTCACCTGTACCCTATCCCATACCCTAAGCCGTACCCTAACCCTAACACTAACCCTAACCCTAACCCTAACCCTCAACTACCCTTGAATGCTTTTGCCTCCATTAGATTTCCTAAGCACTAGTGTTTTAAGGAACAGGTTAAAAAGAAAATTCTAATGTGATTTTTTTATAATGTGTTTATTCTTTGTCTTATCCTAGTGACTAAAATCTTCTCCATGGCTGGACCCCAAATAATATTCCTTTATGTGCTAAGTGGTATCTAGAATGTGGGATAGGTTTAATAAATACCCTAATCCTAACGTGTACCCTAACCCTAACCCATACCCTAACCCTAACGCGTACCCTAAACCTAACCCAAACGCTAACCCTAATACGTACGCTAATCCTAAACCGTACCCTAAACCAATCCCTAACCCTAAAACTAACCCTAACCCTAACCCTAACCCTAAACCTTACCCTACGCCGTACACTCACCCATACCCTAATCCGTACCCTAAGCCGTACCCTAACCCTAACCCTAACCCTAACCCATACGCTACGCCGTACCCTCACCCGTACCCTAGCCCGTATCCTAAGCCGTACCCTAACCCTAACACTAACCCTAACCTATACCCTATGCCGTACCCTCACCCGTACCCTAACCCGTAACCTAAGCCGTACCCTAACCCTAAACCTAACCCTAACCCTAACCCATACCCTACGCCGTACCCTAACCCGTACCCTAACACGTATCCTAAGCCGTACCCTAACCCTAACCAATACCCTACGCAGTACCCTCACCCGTACCCTCACCTGTACCCTAAGCCGTACCCTAACCCTAACCCTAACCCTAAACCTAACCCTAACCCCTACCCTACGCCGTACCCTCACCCGTAACCTATCCCATACCCTTGGCCGTACCCTATCCCTAACACTAACCCTAAGTCTAAATAACCCTTGACTGCTTTTGCCTCCATTAGATTTCCTAAGCACTAGTGTTTTAAGGAACAGGTTAAAAAGAAAATCCTAATGTGATTTTTTTATAAAATGTTTATTCTTTATCTTATCCTAGTGACTAAAATCTTCTCCATGGCTGGACCCCAAATAATATTCCTTTACGTGCTAAGTGGTATCTAGAGAGGGGGATAGGTTTAATAAATACCCTAATCCTAACGTGTACCCTAACCCTAACCCATACCCTAACCCTAAAGCGTACCCTAACCCTAACCCAAACCCTAACCCTAACACGTACGCTAATCCTAACCCGAACCCTAAACCAATCCCTAACCCTAAAACTAACCCTAACCCTAACCCTAACCCTAACCTATACCCTACGCCATACCCTCACCCGTACCCTCACCCGTACCCTAAGCCGTACCCTAAACCTAACACTAACCCTAACCCTAACCCTAACCCCTACCCTACGCCGTACCCTCACCCGTACCCTATCCCATACCCTAAGCCATACCCTAACCCTAACACTAACCCTAACCCTAACCCTAACCCTAAACTACCCTTGACTGCTTTTGCCTCCATTCGATTTCCTAAGCACGAGTGTTTTAAGGAACAGGTTAAAAAGAAAATCCTAATGTGATTTTTTTATAATGTGTTTATCCTTTATCTTATCCTAGTGACTAAAATCTTCTCCATGGCTGGACCCCAAATAATATTCCTTTACGTGCTAAGTGGTATCTAGAGAGTGGGATAGGTTTAATAAATACCCTAATCCTAACATGTACCCTATCCCTAACCCATACCCTAACCCTAATTCGTAACCTAACCCTAACCCAAACCCTAACCCTAACACGTACGCTAATCCTAACCCGTACCCTAAACCAATCCCTAACCCTAAAACTAATCCGAACCCTAATCCTAACCCTACCCCATACCCTACGCCGTAACCGCACCCATACCCTAACCCGTACCCTAAGCCGTACCCTAACCCTAACGCTAACCCTAACCCATTGGCTACGCCGTACCCTCACACATAACCTAACCCGTATCCTAAGCCGTACCCTAACCCTAACCCTAACCCTAACCTATACCCTACGCCATACCCTCACCTGTACCCTAAGCCGTACCCTAAGCAGTACCCTAACCCTAACCCTAACCCCTACCTACGCCGTACCCTAACCCGTAACCTAACCCGTATCCTAAGCCGTACCCTAACCCTAACCAATACCCTACGCAGTACCCTCACCCGTACCCTCACCCGTACCCTAAGCCGTACGCTAACCCTAACCCTAACCCTAACCCTAACCCCTACCCTACTCCGTACCCTCACCCGTACCCTATCCCATACCCTAAGCCGTATCCTAACCCTAACACTAACCCTAACCCTAACCCTAACCCTAACCCTAAACTACCCTTGACTGCTTTTGCCTCCATTAGATTTCCTAAGCACTAGTGTTTTAAGGAACAGGTTAAAAAGAAAATCCTCATGTGATTTTTTTATAATGTGTTTATTCTTTATCTTATCCTAGTGACTAAAATCTTCTCCATGGCTGGACCACATATAATATTCCTTTACGTGCTAAGTGGTATCTAGAGAGTGGGATAGGTTTAATAAATACGCTAATCCTAACGTGTACCCTAACCCTAACCCATACCCTAACCCTAACGTGTACCCTAACACTAACACGTACGCTAATCCTAACCCGTACCATAAACCAATCCCTAACCCTAAAACTAACCCTAACCATAACCCTAACCCTAACCCATACCCTACGCCGTACCCTCACCCGTACCCTAACCCGTACCCTAAGCCGTACCCTAAACCTAACCCTAACCCTAACCTTAACCCTAACCCATACCCTACGCCTTACCCTAACCCGTACCCTAACCCGTATCCTAAGCCGTACCCTAACCCTAACCAATACCCTACGCAGTATCCTCACCCGTACCCTCACCCGTACCCTAAGCCGTACCCTAAACCTAACACTAACCCTAACCCTAACCACTACCCTACGCCGTACCCTCACCCGTACCCTATCCCATACCCTAAGCCATACCCTAACCCTAACACTAACCCTAACCCTAACACTAACCCTAAACAACCGTTGACTGCTTTTGCCTCCATTAGATTTCCTAAGCACTAGTGTTTTAAGGAACAGGTTAAAAAGAAAATCCTAATGTGATTTTTTTATAATGTGTTTATTCTTTATTTTATCCTAGTGACTAAAAGCTTCTCCATGGCTGGACCCCAAATAATATTCCTTTACGTGCTAAGTGGTATCTAGAGAGTGGGATAGGTTTAATAAATACCCTAATCCTAACGTGTACCCTAACCCTACCCCATACCCTAACCCTAACGCGTACCCTAACCCCAAAGGTACGCTAATCCTAACCCGTACCCTAAACCAATACCTAACCCTAAAACTAACCCTAACCCTAATCCTAACCCTAACCCATACCCTACGCCGTACCCTCACCCGTAACCTAACCCGTACCCTAAGCCGTACCCTAACCCTAACCCTAACCCTAACCCATACGCTGCTCCATACCCTCACCCGTTCCCTAACCCGTATCGTAAGCCCTACCCTAACCCTAACCCTAAACCTAACCCTAAACCTAACCCATACCCTATGCCGTACCCTCACCCGTACCCTAACCCGTACCCTAAGCCGTACCTAATCCTAACCCTAACCCTAACCCATACCCTACGCCGTACACTAACCTGTGCCCTAAACCGTATCCTAAGCTGTACCCTAACCCTAATCAATACCCTACACAGTACCCTCACCCGTACCCTCACCCGTACCCTAAGCCATACCCTAACCCTAACCCTAACACTAATCCTAACCCTAACCCCTACCCTACGCCGTACCCTCACCTGTACCCTATCCCATACCCTAAGCCGTACCCTAACCCTAACACTAACCCTAACCCTAAACCTAACCCTCAACTACCCTTGAATGCTTTTGCCTCCATTAGATTTCCTAAGCACTAGTGTTTTAAGGAACAAGTTAAAAAGAAAATTCTAATGTGATTTTTTTATAATGTGTTTATTCTTTGTCTTATCCTAGTGACTAAAATCTTCTCCATGGCTGGACCCCAAATAATATTCCTTTATGTGCTAAGTGGTATCTAGAATGTGGGATAGGTTTAATAAATACCCTAATCCTAACGTGTACCCTAACCCTAACCCATACCCTAACCCTAACGCGTACCCTAAACCTAACCCAAACGCTAACCCTAATACGTACGCTAATCCTAAACCGTACCCTAAACCAATCCCTAACCCTAAAACTAACCCTAACCCTAACCCTAACCCTAAACCTTACCCTACGCCGTACACTCACCCATACCCTAATCCGTACCCTAAGCCGTACCCTAACCCTAACCCTAACCCTAACCCATACGCTACGCCGTACCCTCACCCGTACCCTAGCCCGTATCCTAAGCCGTACCCTAACCCTAACCCTAACCCTAACCTATACCCTATGGCGTACCCTCACCCGTACCCTAACCCGTAACCTAAGCCGTACCCTAACCCTAAACCTAACCCTAACCCTAACCCATACCCTACGCCGTACCCTAACCCGTACCCTAACACGTATCCTAAGCCGTACCCTAACCCTAACCAATACCCTACGCAGTACCCTCACCCGTACCCTCACCTGTACCCTAAGCCGTACCCTAACCCTAACCCTAACCCTAACCCTAACCCTAACCCCTACCCTACGCCGTACCCTCACCCGTACCCTATCCCATACCCTAAGCCATACCCTAACCCTAACACTAACCCTAAGTCTAAATTACCCTTGACTGCTTTTGCCTCCATTAGATTTCCTAAGCACTAGTGTTTTAAGGAACAGGTTAAAAAGAAAATCCTAATGTGATTTTTTTATAAAATGTTTATTCTTTATCTTATCCTAGTGACTAAAATCTTCTCCATGGCTGGACCCCAAATAATATTCCTTTACGTGCTAAGTGGTATCTAGAGAGGGGGATAGGTTTAATAAATACCCTAATCCTAACGTGTACCCTAACCCTAACCCATACCCTAACCCTAAAGCGTACCCTAACCCTATCCCAAACCGTAACCCTAACACGTACGCTAATCCTAACCCGAACCCTAAACCAATCCCTAACCCTAAAACTAACCCTAACCCTAACCCTAACCCTAACCTATACCCTACGCCATACCCTCACCCGTACCCTCACCCGTACCCTAAGCCGTACCCTAAACCTAACACTAACCCTAACCCTAACCCTAACCCCTACCCTACGCCGTACCCTCACCCGTACCCTATCCCATACCCTAAGCCATACCCTAACCCTAACACTAACCCTAACACTAACCCTAACCCTAAACTACCCTTGACTGCTTTTGCCTCCATTCGATTTCCTAAGCACGAGTGTTTTAAGGAACAGGTTAAAAAGAAAATCCTAATGTGATTTTTTTATAATGTGTTTATCCTTTATCTTATCCTAGTGACTAAAATCTTCTCCATGGCTGGACCCCAAATAATATTCCTTTACGTGCTAAGTGGTATCTAGAGAGTGGGATAGGTTTAATAAATACCCTAATCCTAACGTGTACCCTATCCCTAACCCATACCCTAACCCTAATTCGTAACCTAACCCTAACCCAAACCCTAACCCTAACACGTACGCTAATCCTAACCCGTACCCTAAACCAATCCCTAACCCTAAAACTAATCCGAACCCTAATCCTAACCCTACCCCATACCCTACGCCGTACCCGCACCCATACCCTAACCCGTACCCTAAGCCGTACCCTAACCTTAACGCTAACCCTAACCCATTGGCTACGCCGTACCCTCACACATACCCTAACCCGTATCCTAAGCCGTAACCTAACCCTAACCCTAACCCTAACCCTAAACCTAACCCCTACGCTACGCCGTACCCTCACCCGTACCCTATCCCATAGCCTAAGCCGTACCCTAACTCTAACACTAACCCTAACCTATACTCTGCGCCGTACCCTCACCCGTACTCTAACCCGTACCCTAAGCCATACCCTAACCCTAACACTAACCCTAACCCATACGCTACGCCATAGCCTCACCCGTACCCTAACCCGTATCCTAAGCCGTACCCTAACCCTAACCCTAACCCTAACCTATACCCTACGCCATACCCTCACCTGTACCCTAAGCCGTACCCTAAGCAGTACCCTAACCCTAACCCTAACCCCTACCTACGCCGTACCCTAACCCGTAACCTAACCCGTATCCTAAGCCGTACCCTAACCCTAACCAATACCCTACGCAGTACCCTCACCCGTACCCTCACCCGTACCCTATGCCGTACGCTAACCCTAACCCTAACCCTAACCCTAACCCCTACCCTACTCCGTACCCTCACCCTTACCCTATCCCATACCCTAAGCCGTATCCTAACCCTAACACTAACCCTAACCCTAACATTAACCCTAACCCTAAACTACCCTTGACTGCTTTTGCCTCCATTAGATTTCCTAAGCACTAGTGTTTTAAGGAACAGGTTAAAAAGAAAATCCTCATGTGATTTTTTTATAATGTGTTTATTCTTTATCTTATCCTAGTGACTAAAATCTTCTCCATGGCTGGACCACATATAATATTCCTTTACGTGCTAAGTGGTATCTAGAGAGTGGGATAGGTTTAATAAATACGCTAATCCTAACGTGTACCCTAACCCTAACCCATACCCTAACCCTAACGCGTACCCTAACACTAACACGTACGCTAATCCTAACCCGTACCATAAACCAATCCCTAACCCTAAAACTAACCCTAACCATAACCCTAACCCTAACCCATACCCTACGCCGTACCCTCACCCGTACCCTAACCCGTACCCTAAGCCGTACCCTAACCCTAACCCTAACCCTAACCTTAACCCTAACCCATACCCTACGACTTACCCTAACCCGTACCCTAACCCGTATCCTAAGCCGTACCCTAACCCTAACCAATACCCTACGCAGTATCCTCACCCGTACCCTCACCCGTACCCTAAGCCGTACCCTAAACCTAACACTAACCCTAACCCTAACCACTACCCTACGCCGTACCCTCACCCGTACCCTATCCCATACCCTAAGCCATACCCTAACCCTAACACTAACCCTAACCCTAACACTAACCCTAAACTACCGTTGACTGCTTTTGCCTCCATTAGATTTCCTAAGCACTAGTGTTTTAAGGAACAGGTTAAAAAGAAAATCCTAATGTGATTTTTTTATAATGTGTTTATTCTTTATCTTATCCTAGTGACTAAATGCTTCTCCATGGCTGGACCCCAAATAATATTCCTTTACGTGCTAAGTGGTATCTAGAGAGTGGGATAGGTTTAATAAATACCCTAATCCTAACGTGTACCCTAACCCTAACCCAAACCCTAACCCTAACACGTACGCTAATCCTAAACCGTACCCTAAACCAATCCCTAACCATAAAACTAACCCTAACCCTAACCCTAACCCTAACCAATACCCTACGCAGTATCCTCACCCGTACCCTCACCCGTACCCTAAGCCGTACCCTAAACCTAACACTAACCCTAACCCTAACCCTAACCCCTACCCTACGCCGTACCCTCACCCGTACCCTATCCCATACCCTAAGCCATACCCTAACCCTAACACTAACCCTAACCCTAACACTAACCCTAAACAACCGTTGACTGCTTTTGCCTCCATTAGATTTCCTAAGCACTAGTGTTTTAAGGAACAGGTTAAAAAGAAAATCCTAATGTGATTTTTTTATAATGTGTTTATTCTTTATTTTATCCTAGTGACTAAAAGCTTCTCCATGGCTGGACCCCAAATAATATTCCTTTACGTGCTAAGTGGTATCTAGAGAGTGGGATAGGTTTAATAAATACCCTAATCCTAACGTGTACCCTAACCCTACCCCATACCCTAACCCTAACGCGTACCCTAACCCCAAAGGTACGCTAATCCTAACCCGTACCCTAAACCAATCCCTAACCCTAAAACTAACCCTAACCCTAATCCTAACCCTAACCCATACCCTGCACCGTACCCTCACCCGTAACCTAACCCGTTCCCTAAGCCGTACCCTAACCCTAACCCTAACCCTAACCCATACGCTGCTCCATACCCTCACCCGTTCCCTAACCCGTATCGTAAGCCCTACCCTAACCCTAACCCTAAACCTAACCCTAAACCTAACCCATACCCTATGCCGTACCCTCACCCGTACCCTAACCCTAACCCTAAGCCGTACCTAATCCTAACCCTAACCCTAACCCATACCCTACGCCGTACCCTAACCTGTGTCCTAAACCGTATCCTAAGCTGTACTCTAACCCTAATCAATACCCTACACAGTACCCTCACCCGTACCCTCACCCGTACCCTAAGCCATACCCTAACCCTAACCCTAACACTAATCCTAACCCTAACCCCTACCCTACGTCGTACCCTCACCTGTACCCTATCCCATACCCTAAGCCGTACCCTAACCCTAACACTAACCCTAACCCTAACCCTAACCCTCAACTACCCTTGAATGCTTTTGCCTCCATTAGATTTCCTAAGCACTAGTGTTTTAAGGAACAGGTTAAAAAGAAAATTCTAATGTGATTTTTTTATAATGTGTTTATTCTTTGTCTTATCCTAGTGACTAAAATCTTCTCCATGGCTGGACCCCAAATAATATTCCTTTATGTGCTAAGTGGTATCTAGAATGTGGGATAGGTTTAATAAATACCCTAATCCTAACGTGTACCCTAAACCTAACCCATACCCTAACCCTAACGCGTACCCTAAACCTAACCCAAACGCTAACCCTAATACGTAGGCTAATCCTAAACCGTACCCTAAAACAATCCCTAACCCTAAAACTAACCCTAACCCTAACCCTAAACCTTACCCTACGCCGTACACTCACCCATACCCTAATCCGTACCCTAAGCCGTACCCTAACCCTAAACCTAACCCTAACCCATACGCTACGCCGTACCCTCACCCGTACCCTAGCCCGTATCCTAAGCCGTACCCTAACCCTAACCCTAACTCTAACCTATACCCTATGCCGTACCCTCACCCGTACCCTAACCCGTAACCTAAGCCGTACCCTAACCCTAAACCTAACCCTAACCCTAACCCATACCCTACGCCGTACCCTAACCCGTACCCTAACACGTATCCTAAGCCGTACCCTAGCCCTAACCAATACCCTACGCAGTACCCTCACCCGTACCCTCACCTGTACCCTAAGCCGTACCCTAACCCTAACCCTAACCCTAACCCCTACCCTACGCCGTACCCTCACCCGTAACCTATCCCATACCCTTGGCCGTACCCTATCCCTAACACTAACCCTAAGTCTAAATTACCCTTGACTGCTTTTGCCTCCATTAGATTTCCTAAGCACTAGTGTTTTAAGGAACAGGTTAAAAAGAAAATCCTAATGTGATTTTTTTATAAAATGTTTATTCTTTATCTTATCCTAGTGACTAAAATCTTCTCCATGGCTGGACCCCAAATAATATTCCTTTACGTGCTAAGTGGTATCTAGAGAGGGGGATAGGTTTAATAAATACCCTAATCCTAACGTGTACCCTAACCCTAACCCATACCCTAACCCTAAAGCGTACCCTAACCCTAACCCAAACCCTAACCCTAACACGTACGCTAATCCTAACCCGAACCCTAAACCAATCCCTAACCCTAAAACTAACCCTAACCCTAACCCTAACCCTAACCTATACCCTACGCCATACCCTCACCCGTACCCTCACCCGTACAATAAGCCGTACCCTAAACCTAACACTAACCCTAACCCTAACCCTAACCCATACCCTAAGCCGTACCCTCACCCGTACCCTAACCCGTACCCTAAGCCGTACCCTAACCCTAACCCTAACCCTAACCCATACCCTACGCCGTACCCTAACCCGTACCGTAACACGTATTCTAAGCTGTACCCTAACCCTAACCAATACCCTACACAGTACCCTCACCCGTACCCTCACCCATACCCTAAGCCATACCCTAACCCTAACCCTAACACTAACCCTAACCCTAACCCCTACCCTACGCCGTACCCTCACCCGTAAGCTATCCCATACCCTAGGCTGTACCCTATCCATAACACTAACCCTAAGTCTAAATTACCCTTGATTGCTTTTGCCTCCATTAGATTTCCTAAGCACTAGTGTTTTAAGGAACAGGTTAAAAAGAAATTCCTAATGTAATTTTTTTATAAAATGTTTATTCTTTATCTTATCCTAGTGACTAAAATCTTCTCCATGGCTGGACCGCAAATAATATTCCTTTACGTGCTAAGTGGTATCTAGAGAGTGGGATAGGTTTAATAAATACCCTAATCCTAACGTGTACCCTAACCCTAACCCATACCCTAACCCTAAAGCGTACCCTAACCCTAACCCAAACCCTAACCCTAACACGTACGCTAATCCTAACCCGTACCCTAAACCAATCCCTAACTCTAAAACTAACCCTAACCCTAACCCTAACCCTAACCCTAACCCATACCCTACTCCGTACCCTCACCCGTACCCTCACCCGTATCCTAAGCCGTACCCTCACCCGTAACCTAACCCGTACCCTAAGCCGTACCCTAACCCTAACCCTAACCCTAACCCATACGCTGCACCATAGCCTCACCCGTACCCTAACGCGTATCCTAAGCCCTACCCTAACCCTAACCCTAAACCTAACCCTAACCCTAACCCATACCCTACGCCGTACCCTCACCCGTAACCTAACCTGTACCTTAAGCCGTACCCTAACCCTAACACTAACCCTAACCTATACACTACGCCGTACCCTCACCCGTACCCTAACCCGTACCCTAAGCCGTACCGTAACCCTAACCCTAACCCTAACCCTAACCCTAACCCATACCCTACGCCGTACCCTAACCCGTACCATAACCCGTATCCTAAGCCGTACGCTAACCCTAACCAATACCCTACGCAGTATCCTCACCCGTACCCTCACCCGTACCCTAAGCCGTACCCTAAGCCATACCCTAACCCTAACACTAACCCTAACCCTAACCCCTACCCTACGCCGTACCCTCACCCGTACCCTATCCCATACCCTAAGCCATACCCTAACCCTAACACTAACCCTAACCCTAACACTAACCCTAACCCATACGCTACGCCATAGCCTCACCCGTACCCTAACCCGTATCCTAAGCCGTACCCAACCCCTAACCCTAACCCTAACCTATACCCTACGCCATACCCTCACCTGTACCCTAAGCCGTACCCTAAGCAGTACCCTAACCCTAACCCTAACCCCTACCTACACCGTACCCTAACCCGTAACCTAACCCGTATCCTAAGCCGTACCCTAACCCTAACCAATACCCTACGCAGTACCCTCACCCGTACCCTCACCCGTACCCTAAGCCGTACGCTAACCCTAACCCTAACCCTAACCCTAACCCCTACCCTACTCCGTACCCTCACCCGTACCCTATCCCATACCCTAAGCCGTATCCTAACCCTAACACTAACCCTAACCCTAACCCTAACCCTAACCCTAAACTACCCTTGACTGCTTTTGCCTCCATTAGATTTCCTAAGCACTAGTGTTTTAAGGAACAGGTTAAAAAGAAAATCCTTATGTGATTTTTTTATAATGTGTTTATTCTTTATCTTATCCTAGTGACTAAAATCTTCTCCATGGCTGGACCACATATAATATTCCTTTACGTGCTAAGTGGTATCTAGAGAGTGGGATAGGTTTAATAAATACGCTAATCCTAACGTGTACCCTAACCCTAACCCATACCCTAACCCTAACACGTACCCTAACACTAACACGTACACTAATCCTAACCCGTAACATAAACCAATCCCTAACCCTAAAACTAACCCTAACCATAACCCTAACCCTAACCCATACCGTACGCCGTACCCTCACCCGTACCCTAACCCTAACCCTAACCCTAACCCTAACCCTAACCAATACCCTACGCAGTATCCTCACCCGTACCCTCACCCGTACCCTAAGCCGTACCCTAAACCTAACACTAACCCTAACCCTAACCCTACCCCTACCCTACGCCGTACCCTCACCCGTACCCTATCCCATACCCTAAGCCACACCCTAACCCTAACACTAACCCTAACCCTAACCCTAACCCTAAACTACCCTTGACTGCTTTTGCGTCCATTCGATTTCCTAAGCACGAGTGTTTTAAGGAACAGGTTAAAAAGAAAATCCTTATGTGATTTTTTTATAATGTGTTTATCCTTTATCTTATCCTAGTGACTAAAATCTTCTCCATGGCTGGACCCCAAATAATATTCCTTTACGTGCTAAGTGGTATCTAGAGAGTGGGATAGGTTTAATAAATACCCTAATCCTAACGTGTACCCTATCCCTAACCCATACCCTAACCCTAATTCGTACCCTAACCCTAACCCAAACCCTAACCCTAACACGTACGCTAATGCTAACCCGTAACCTAAACCAATCCCTAACCCTAAAACTAATCCGAACCCTAATCCTAACCCTACCCCATACCCTACGCCGTACCCGCACCCATACCCTAACCCGTACCCTAAGCCGTACCCTAACCCTAACGCTAACCCTAACCCATTGGCTACGCCGTACCCTCACACATACCCTAACACGTATCCTAAGCCGTAACCTAGCCCTAACACTAACCCTAACCCTAAACCTAACCCCTACGCTACGCCGTACCCTCACCCGTACCCTATCCCATAGCCTAAGCCGTACCCTAAATCTAACACTAACCCTAACCTATACTCTGCGCCGTACCCTCACCCGTACCCTAACCCGTACCCTAAGCCATACCCTAAACCTAACACTAACCCTAACCCATACGCTACGCCATAGCCTCACCCGTACCCTAACCCGTATCCTAAGCCGTACCCTAACCCTAACCCTAACCCTAACCTATACCCTACGCCATACCCTCACCTGTACCCTAACCCGTACCCTAAGCCGTACCCTAACCCTAACACTAACCCTAACCCTAACACTAACCCTCAACTACCCTTGACTGCTTTTGCCTCCATTCGATTTCCTAAGCACTAGTGTTTTAAGGAACAGGTTAAAAAGAAAATCCTAATGTGATTTTTTTATAATGTGTTTATCCTTTATCTTATCCTAGTGACTAAAATCTTCTCCATGGCTGGACCCCAAATAATATTCCTTTACGTGCTAAGTGGTATCTAGAGAGTGGGATAGGTTTAATAAATACCTTAATCCTAACGTGTACCCTATCCCTAACCCATACCCTAACCCTAATTCGTACCCTAACCCTAACCCAAACCCTAACCCTAACACGTACGCTAATCCTAAACCGTACCATAAACCAATCCCTAACCCTAAAACTAACCCTAATCATAACCCTAACCCTAACCCATACCCTACGCCGTACCCTCACCCGTAACCTAACCCGTACCCTAAGCCGTACCCTAACCCTAACCCTAACCCTAACCCATACGCTCCACCGTACCCTCACCCGTACCCTAACCCGTATCCTAAGCCGTACCCTAACCCTAACCCTAACCCTAACCTATACCCTATGCCGTACCCTCACCCGTACCCTAACCCGTAACCTAAGCCGTACCCTAACCCTAAACCTAACCCTAACCCTAACCCATACCCTACGCCGTACCCTAACCCGTACCCTAACACGTATCCTAAGCCGTACCCTAACCCTAACCAAAACCCTACGCAGTACCCTCACCCGTACCCTCACCTGTACCCTAAGCCGTACCCTAACCCTAACCCTAACCCTAACCCTAACCCTAACCCCTACCCTACGCCGTAACCTCACCCGTAACCTATCCCATACCCTAGGCCGTACCCTATCCCTAACACTAAGCCTAAGTCTAAATTACCCTTGACTGCTTTTGCCTCCATTAGATTTCCTAAGCACTAGTGTTTTAAGGAACAGGTTAAAAAGAAAATCCTAATGTGATTTTTTAATAAAATGTTTATTCTTTATCTTATCCTAGTGACTAAAATCTTCTCCATGGCTGGACACCAAATAATATTCCTTTACGTGCTAAGTGGTATCTAGAGAGTGGGATAGGTTAAATAAATACCCTAATCCTAACGTGTACCCTAACCCTAACCCATACCCTAACCCTAAAGCGTACCCTAACCCTAACCCAAACCCTAACCCTAACACGTACGCTAATCCTAACCCGTACCCTAAACCAATCCCTAACCCTAAATCTAACCCTAACACTAACCCTAACCCTAACCCATACCCTACGCCGTACCCTCACCCGTACCCTCACCCGTACCCTAAGCCGTACCCTCACCCGTAACCTAATCCGTACCCTAAGCCGTACCCTAACCCTAACCCTAACCCTAACCCATACGCTGCACCATAGCCTCACCCGTACCCTAACGCGTATCCTAAGCCCTACCCTAACCCTAACCCTAAACCTAAACCTAACCCTAACCCATACCCTACGCCGTACCCTCACCCGTAACCTAACCCGTACCCTAAGCCGTACCCTAACCCTAACCCTAACCCTAACCTATAGACTACGCGGTACCCTCACCCGTACCCTAACCCGTACCCTAAGCCGTACCCTAACCCTAACCCTAACCCTAACCCTAACCCATACTCTACGCCGTACCCTAACCCGTACCATAACCCGTATCCTAAGCCGTACCCTAACCCTAACCAATACCCTACGCAGTATCCTCACCCGTACCCTCACCCGTACCCTAAGCCGTACCCTAAGCCATACCCGAACCCTAACACTAACCCTAACCCTAACCCCTACCCTACGCCGTATCCTCACCCGTACCCTATCCCATACCTTAAGCCATACCCTAACCCTAACACTAACCCTAACCCTAACCCTAACCCTAAACTGCCCTTGACTGCTTTTGCCTCCATTAGATTTGCTAAGCACTAGTGTTTTAAGGAACAGGTTAAAAAGAAAATCCTAATGTGATTTTTTTATAATGTGTTTATTCTTTATCTTATCCTAGTGACTAAAAGCTTCTCCATGGCAGGACCACAAATAATATTCCTTTACGTGCTAAGTGGTATCTAGAGAGTGGGATAGGTTTAATAAATAACCTAATCCTAACGTGTACCCTAACCCTAACCCAAACCCTAACCCTAACACGTACGCTAATCCTAACCCGTACCCTAAACCAATCCCTAACCATAAAACTAACCCTAACCCTAACCCTAACCCTAACCAATACCCTACGCAGTATCCTCACCCGTACCCTCACCCGTACCCTAAGCCGTACCCTAAACCTAACACTAACCCTAACCCTAACCCTAACCCCTACCCTACGCCGTACCCTCACCCGTACCCTATCCCATACCCTAAGCCATACCCTAACCCTAACACTAACCCTAACCCTAACCCTAACCCTAAACTGCCCTTGACTGCTTTTGCCTCCATTAGATTTGCTAAGCACTAGTGTTTTAAGGAACAGGTTAAAAAGAAAATCCTAATGTGATTTTTTTATAATGTGTTTATTCTTTATCTTATCCTAGTGACTAAAATCTTCTCCATGGCTGGACCCCAAATAATATTCCTTTACGTGCTAAGTGGTATCTAGAGAGTGGGATAGGTTTAATAAATACCCTAATCCTAACGTGTACCCTAACCCTACCCCATACCCTAACCCTAACGCGTACCCTAACCCTAAAGGTACGCTAATCCTAACCCGTACCCTAAACCAATCCCTAACCCTAAAACTAACACTAACCCTAATCCTAACCATAACCCATACCCTACGCCGTACCCTAACCCGTGCCCTAACACGTATCCTAAGCTGTACCCTAACCCTAACCAATACCCTACACAGTACCCTCACCCGTACCCTCACCCATACCCTAAGCCATACCCTAACCCTAACCCTAACCCTAATCCTAACCCTAACCCCTACCCTACGCCGTACCCTCACCCGTACCCTATCCCATACCCTAAGCCATACTCTAACCCTAACACTAACCCTAACCCTAACCCTAACCCTAAACTACCCTTGACTGCTTTTGCCTCCATTCGATTTCCTAAGCACTAGTGTTTTAAGGAACAGGTTAAAAAGAAAATCCTAATGTGATTTTTTTATAATGTGTTTATCCTTTATCTTATCCTAGTGACTAAAATCTTCTCCATGGCTGGACCCCAAATAATATTCCTTTACGTGCTAAGTGGTATCTAGAGAGTGGGATAGGTTTAATAGATACCCTAATCCTAACGTGTACCCTATCCCTAACCCATACCCTAATCCTAATTCGTACCCTAACCCTAACCCAAACCCTAACCCTAACACGTACGCTAATCCTAACCCGTACCCTAAACCAATCCCTAACCCTAAAACTAATCCGAACCCTAATCCTAACCCTAACCCATACCCTACGCCGTACCCGCACCCATACCCTAACCCGTACCCTAAGCCGTACCCTAACCCTAACGCTAACCCTAACCCATTGGCTACGCCGTACCCTCACACATACCCTAACCCGTATCCTAAGCCGTAACCTAACCCTAACCCTAACCGTAACCCTGAACCTAAGCCCTACCCAACGCCGTACCCTCACCCGTACCCTATCCCATAGCCTAAGCCGTACCCTAACTCTAACACTAACCCTAACCTATACTCTGCGCCGTACCCTCACCCGTACCCTAACCCGTACCCTAAGTTATACCCTAACCCTAACACTAACCCTAACCCATACGCTACGCCATAGCCTCACCCGTACCCTAACCCGTATCCTAAGCCGTACCCTAACCCTAACCCTAACCCTAACCTATACCCTACGCCATACCCTCACCTGTACCCTAACCCGTACCCTAAGCCGTACCCTAACCCTAATCCTAACCCTAACCCCTACCCTACACCGTACCCTAACCCGTACTCTAACCCGTATCCTAAGCCGTACGCTAACCCTAACCAATACCCTACGCAGTACCCTCACCCGTACCCTCACCCGTACCCTAAGCCGTACGCTAACCCTAACCCTAACCCTAACCCTAACCCCTACCCTACTCCGTACCCTCACCCGTACACTATCCCATACCCTAAGCCGTACCCTAACCCTAACAATAACCCTAACCCTAACCCTAACCCTAACCCTAAACTACCCTTGACTGCTTTTGCCTCCATTAGATTTTCTAAGCACTAGTGTTTTAAGGAACAGGTTAAAAAGAAAATCCTCAAGTGATTTTTTTATAATGTGTTTATTCTTTATCTTATCCTAGTGACTAAAATCTTCTCCATGGCTGGACCACATATAATATTCCTTTACGTGCTAAGTGGTATCTAGAGAGTGGGATAGGTTTAATAAATACGCTAATCCTAACGTGTACCCTAACCCTAACCCATACCCTAACCCTAACGCGTACCCTACCCCTAACACGTACGCTAATCCTAACCCGTGCCATAAACCAATCCCTAACCCTAAAACTAACCCTAACCATAACCCTAACCCTAACCCATACCCTACGCCGTACCCTCACCCGTACCCTCACCCGTACCCTAAGCCGTACCCTAAACCTAACACTAACCCTAACCCTAACCCTAACCCTAAACTACCGTTGACTGCTTTTGCCTCCATTAGATTTGCTAAGCACTAGTGTTTTAAGGAACAGGTTAAAAAGAAAATCCTAATGTGATTTTTTTATAATGTGTTTATTCTTTATCTTATCCTAGTGACTAAAAGCTTCTCCATGGCTGGACCCCAAATAATATTCCTTTACGTGCTAAGTGGTATCTAGAGAGTGGGATAGGTTTAATAAATACCCTAATCCTAACGTGTACCCTAACCCTAACCCAAACCCTAACCCTAACACGGACGCTAATTCTAACCCGTACACTAAACCAATCCCTAACCATAAAACTAACCCTAACCCTAACCCTAACCCTAACCAATACCCTACGCAGTATCCTCACCCGTACCCTCACCCGTACCCTAAGCCGTACCCTAAACCTAACACTAACCCTAACCCTAACCCTAACCCCTACCCTACGCCGTACCCCCACCCGTACCCTATCCCATACCCTAAGCCATACCCTAACCCTAACACTAACCCTAACCCTAACCCTAACCCTAAACTACCGTTGACTGCTTTTGCCTCCATTAGATTTACTAAGCACTAGTGTTTTAAGGAACAGGTTAAAAAGAAAATCCTAATGTGATTTTTTTATAATGTGTTTATTCTTTATCTTATCCTAGTGACTAAAAGCTTCTCCATGGCTGGACCCCAAATAATATTCCTTTACGTGCTAAGTGGTATCTAGAGAGTGGGATAGGTTTAATAAATACCTTAATCCTAACGTGTACCCTAACCCTAACCCATACCCTAACCCTAAAGCGTACCCTAACCCTAACCCCAACCCTAACCCTAACACGTACGCTAATCCTAACCCGTACCCTAAACCAATCCCTAACCCTAAAACTAACCCTAACCCTAACCCTAACCCTAACCCATACCCTACGCCGTACCCTCACCCATACCCTCACCCGTACCCTAAGCAGTACCCTAAACCAAACACTAACCCTAACCCTAACCCTAACCCCTACCCTACGCCGTACCCTCACCCGTACCCTATCCCATACCCTAAGCCATACCCTAACCCTAACACTAACCCTAACCCTAACCCTATCCCTAAACTACCGTTGACTGCTTTTGCCTCCATTAGATTTGCTAAGCAGTAGTGTTTTAAGGAACAGGTTAAAAAGAAAATCCTAATGTGATTTTTTTATAATGTGTTTATTCTTTATCTTATCCTAGTGACTAAAATCTTCTCCATGGCTGGACCCCAAATAATATTCCTTTACGTGCTAAGTGGTATCTAGAGAGTGGGATAGGTTTAATAAATGCCCTAATCCTAACGTGTACCCTAACCCTACCCCATACCCTAACCCTAACACGTACCCTAACCCTAAAGGTACGCTAATCCTAACCCGTACCCTAAACCAATCCCTAACCCTAAAACTAACCCTAACCCTAACCCTAACCCTAACCCTAACCCTAACCTCACCCGTAACCTAACCTGTACCCTAAACCGTACCCTAACCCTAACCCTAAACCTAACCCATACCCTGCACCATACCCTCACCCGTTCCCTAACCTGTATCCTAAGCCCTACCCTAACCCTAACCCTAAACCTAACCCTAAACCTAACCCATACCCTACGCCGTACCCTCACCCGTACCCTAACCCGTACCCTAAGCCGTACCTAACCCTAACCCTAACCCTAACCCATACCCTACGCCGTACCCTAACCCGTGCCCTAACCCGTATTCTAAGCTGTACCCTAACCCTAACCAATACCCTACACAGTACCCTCACCCGTACCCTCACCCGTACCCTAAGCCATACCCTAACCCTAACCCTAACCCTAATCCTAACCCTAACCCCTACCCTACGCCGTACCCTCACCCGTACCCTAACCCGTACCCTAAGCCGTACCCTAACCCTAACCCTAACCCATACCCTACGCCGTACCCTAACCCGTATCCTAAGTCGTACCCTAACCCTAACCAATACCCTACACAGTATCCTCACCCGTACCCTCACCCGTACCCTAAGCCATACCCTAAGCCATACCCTAACCCTAACACTAACCCTAAACCTAACCCCTACCCTACGCCGTACCCTCACCCGTACCCTATCCCATACCCTAAGCCATACCCTAACCCTAACACTAACCCTAACCCTAACACTAACCCTAAACTACCGTTGACTGCTTTTGCCTCCATTAGATTTCCTAAGCACTAGTGTTTTAAGGAACAGGTTAAAAAGAAAATCCTAATGTGATTTTTTATAATGTGCTTATTCTTTATCTTATCGTAGTGACTAAAAGCTTCTCCATGGCTGGACCCCAAATAATATTCCTTTACGTGCTAAGTGGTATCTAGAGAGTGGGATAGGTTTAATAAATACCCTAATCCTAACGTGTACCCTAACCCTAACCCAAACCCTAACCCTAAAGGTACGCTAATCCTAACCCGTACCCTAAACCAATCCCTAACCCTAAAACTAACCGTAACCCTAATCCTAACCTTAACCCATAACCTACGCCCTACCCTCACCCGTAACCTAACCCGTACCCTAAGCCGTACCCTAACCCTAACCCTAACCCTAACCCATACGCTGCACCATACCCTCACCCGTTCCCTAACCCGTATCCTAAGCCCTACCCTAACCCTAACCCTAAACCTAACCCTAAACCTAACCCATACCCTACGCCGTACCCTCACCCGTACCCTAACCCGTACCCTAAGCCGTACCCTAACCCTAACCCTAACCCTAACCCATACCCTACGCCGTACCCTAACCCGTACCCTAACCCGTATTCTAAGCTGTACCCTAACCCTAACCAATACCCTACACAGTACCCTCACCCGTACCCTCACCCGTACCCTAAGCCATACCCTAACCCTAACACTAACCTTAATCCTAACCCTAACCCCTACCCTACGCCGTACCCTCACCTGTACCCTATCCCATATCCTAAGCCGTACCCTAACCCTAACACTAACCCTAACCCTAACCCTAACCCTCAACTACCCTTGAATGCTTTTGCCTCCATTAGATTTCCTAAGCACTAGTGTTTTAAGGAACAGGTTAAAAAGAAAATCCTAATGTGATTTTTTTATAATGTGTTTATTCTTTATCTTATCCTAGTGACTAAAAGCTTCTCCATGGCTGGACCCCAAATAATATTCCTTTACGTGCTAAGTGGTATCTAGAGAGTGGGATAGGTTTAATAAATACCCTAATCCTAACGTGTACCCTAACCCTAACCCAAACCCTAACCCTAACACGTACGCTAATCCTAACCCGTACCCTAAACCAATCCCTAACCATAAAACTAACCCTAACCCTAACCCTAACCCTAACCAATACCCTACGCAGTATCCTCACCCGTACCCTCACCCGTACCCTAAGCCGTACCCTAAACCTAACACTAACCCTAACCCTAACCCTAACCCCTACCCTACGCCGTACCCTCACCCGTACCCTATCCCATACCCTAAGCCATACCCTAACCCTAACACTAACCCTAACCCTAACCCTAACCCTAAACTACCGTTGACTGCTTTTGCCTCCATTAGATTTCCTAAGCAATAGTGTTTTAAGGAACAGGTTAAAAAGAAAATCCTAATGTGATTTTTTTATAATGTGTTTATTCTTTATCTTATCCTAGTGACTAAAAGCTTCTCCATGGCTGGACCCCAAATAATATTCCTTTACGTGCTAAGTGGTATCTAGAGAGTGGGATAGGTTTAATAAATACCCTAATCCTAATGTGTACCCTAACCCTAACCCATACCCTAACCCTAAAGCGTACCCTAACCCTAACCCCAACCCTAAACCTAACACGTACGCTAATCCTAACCCGTACCCTAAACCAATCCCTAACCATAAAAGTAACCCTAACCCTAACCATAACCCATACCCTACGCCGTACCCTCACCCGTACCCTCACCCGTACCCTAAGCCGTACCCTAAACCTAACACTAACACTAACCCTAACCCTAACCCCTACCCTACGCCGTACCCTCACCCGTACCCTATCCCATACCCTAAGCCATACCCTAAGCCATACCCTAACCCTAACACTAACCCTAACCCTAACCCTAACCCTAAACTACCGTTGACTGCTTTTGCCTCCATTAGATTTGCTAAGCACTAGTGTTTTAAGGAACAGGTTAAAAAGAAAATCCTAATGTGATTTTTTTATAATGTGTTTATTCTTTATCTTATCCTAGTGACTAAAATCTTCTCCATGGCTGGACCCCAAATAATATTCCTTTACGTGCTAAGTGGTATCTAGAGAGTGGGATAGGTTTAATAAATACCCTAATCCTAACGTGTACCCTAACCCTACCCCATACCGTAACCCTAACGCGTACCCTAACCCTAAAGGTACGCTAATCCTAACCCGTACCCTAAACCAATCCCTAACCCTAAAACTAACCCTAACACTAATCCTAACCCTAACCCATACCCTATGCCGTACCCTCACCCGTAACCTAACCCGTACCCTAAGCCGTACCCTAACCCTAAACCTAACCCTAACCCATACGCTGCACCATACCCTCACCCGTTCCATAACCAGTATCCTAAGCCCTACCCTAACCCTAACCCTAAACCTAACCCTAACCCTAACCCATACCCTACGCCGTACCCTAACCCGTACCCTAACCCGTATCCTAAGCCGTACCCTAACCCTAACCAATACCCAACGCAGTATCCTCACCCGTACCCCCACCCGTACCCTAAGCCGTACCCTAAACCTAACACTAACACTAACCCTAATCCTAACCCCTACCCTACGCCGTACCCTCACCCGTACCCTATCCCATACCCTAAGCCATACCCTAACCCTAACACTAACCCTAACCCTAACCCATAACCTACGCCGTACCCTCACCCGTACCCTAACACGTACCCTAAGACGTACCGTAACCCTAACCCTAACACTAACCCTAACCCTAACCCACACTCTACGCCGTACCCTAACCCGTACCCTAACACGTATCCTAAGACGTACCCTAACCCTAACCAATACCCTACGCAGTATCCTCACCCGTACCCTCACCCGTACCCTAAGCCGTACCCTAAACCTAACACTAACCCTAACCCTAACCACTACCCTACGCCGTACCCTCACCCGTACCCTATCCCATACCCTAAGCCATACCCTAACCCTAACACTAACCCTAACCCTAACACTAACCCTAAACTACCGTTGACTGCTTTTGCCTCCATTAGATTTCCTAAGCACTAGTGTTTTAAGGAACAGGTTAAAAAGAAAATCCTAATGTGATTTTTTTATAATGTGTTTATCCTTTATCTTATCCTAGTGACTAAAAGCTTCTCCATGGCTGGACCCCAAATAATATTCCTTTACGTGCTAAGTGGTATCTAGAGAGTGGGATAGGTTTAATAAATACCCTAATCCTAACGTGTACCCTATCCCTAACCCATACCCTAACCCTAATTCGTAACCTAACCCTAACCCAAACCCTAACCCTAACAGGTACGCTAATCCTAACCCGTACCCTAAACCAATCCCTAACCCTAAAACTAACCCTAACCCTAATCCTAACCCTAACCCATACCCTGCGCCGTACCCTCACCCGTAACCTAACCCGTTCCCTAAGCCGTACCCTAACCCTAACCCTAACCCTAACCCATACGCTGCTCCATACCCTCACCCGTTCCCTAACCCGTATCGTAAGCCCTACCAAACCCTAACCCTAAACCTAACCCTAAACCTAACCCATACCCTATGCCGTACCCTCACCCGTACCCTAACCCGTACCCTAAGCCGTACCTAATCCTAACCCTAACCCTAACCCATACCCTACGCCGTACCCTAACCTGTGCCCTAAACCGTATCCTAAGCTGTACCCTAACCCTAATCAATACCCTACACAGTACCCTCACCCGTACCCTCACCCGTACCCTAAGCCATACCCTAACCCTAACCCTAACACTAATCCTAACCCTAACCCCTACCCTACGTCGTACCCTCACCTGTACCCTATCCCATACCCTAAGCCGTACCCTAACCCTAACACTAACCCTAACCCTAACCCTAACCCTTAACTACTCTTGAATGCTTTTGCCTCCATTAGATTTCCTAAGCACTAGTGTTTTAAGGAACAGGTTAAAAAGAAAATTCTAATGTGATTTTTTTATAATGTGTTTATTCTTTGTCTTATCCTAGTGACTAAAATCTTCTCCATGGCTGGACCCCAAATAATATTCCTTTATGTGCTAAGTGGTATCTAGAATGTGGGATAGGTTTAATAAATACCCTAATCCTAACGTGTACCCTAACCCTAACCCATACCCTAACCCTAACGCGTACCCTAAACCTAACCCAAACGCTAACCCTAATACGTACGCTAATCCTAAACCGTACCCTAAACCAATCCCTAACCCTAAAACTAACCCTAACCCTAACCCTAAACCTTACCCTACGCCGTACACTCACCCATACCCTAATCCGTACTCTAAGCCGTACCCTAACCCTAACCCTAACAAATACGCTACGCCGTACCCTCACCCGTACTCTAGCCCGTATCCTAAGCCGTACCCTAACCCTAACCCTAACCCTAACCTATACCCTATGCCGTACCCTCACCCGTACCCTAACCCGTAACCTAAGCCGTACCCTAACCCTAAACCTAACCCTAACCCTAACCCATACCCTACGCCGTACCCTAACCCGTACCCTAACACGTATCCTAAGCCGTACCCTAGCCCTAACCAATACCCTACGCAGTACCCTCACCCGTACCCTCACCTGTGCCCTAAGCCGTACCCTAACCCTAACCCTAACCCTAACCCCTACCCTACGCCGTACCCTCACCCGTAACCTAACCCATACCCTTGGCCGTACCCTATCCCTAACACTAACCCTAAGTCTAAATTACCCTTGACTGCTTTTGCCTCCATTAGATTTCCTAAGCACTAGTGTTTTAAGGAACAGGTTAAAAAGAAAATCCTAATGTGATTTTTTTATAAAATGTTTATTCTTTATCTTATCCTAGTGACTAAAATCTTCTCCATGGCTGGACCCCAAATAATATTCCTTTACGTGCTAAGTGGTATCTAGAGAGGGGGATAGGTTTAATAAATACCCTAATCCTAACGTGTACCCTAACCCTAACCCATACCCTAACCCTAAAGCGTACCCTAACCCTAACCCAAACCCTAACCCTAACACGTACGCTAATCCTAACCCGAACCCTAAACCAATCCCTAACCCTAAAACTAACCCTAACCCTAACCCTAACCCTAACCTATACCCTACGCCATACCCTCACCCGTACCCTCACCCGTACAATAAGCCGTACCCTAAACCTAACACTAACCCTAACCCTAACCCTAACCCATACCCTAAGCCGTACCCTCACCCGTACCCTAACCCGTACCCTAAGCCGTACCCTAACCCTAACCCTAACCCTAACCCATACCCTACGCCGTACCCTAACCCGTACCGTAACACGTATTCTAAGCTGTACCCTAACCCTAACCAATACCCTACACAGTACCCTCACCCGTACCCTCACCCGTACCCTAAGCCATACCCTAACCCTAACCCTAACACTAACCCTAACCCTAACCCCTACCCTACGCCGTACCCTCACCCGTAAGCTATCCCATACCCTAGGCTGTACCCTATCCATAACACTAACCCTAAGTCTAAATTACCCTTGATTGCTTTTGCCTCCATTAGATTTCCTAAGCACTAGTGTTTTAAGGAACAGGTTAAAAAGAAATTCCTAATGTGATTTTTTTATAAAATGTTTATTCTTTATCTTATCCTAGTGACTAAAATCTTCTCCATGGCTGGACCGCAAATAATATTCCTTTACGTGCTAAGTGGTATCTAGAGAGTGGGATAGGTTTAATAAATACCCTAATCCTAACGTGTACCCTAACCCTAACCCATACCCTAACCCTAAAGCGTACCCTAACCCTAACCCAAACCCTAACCCTAACACGTACGCTAATCCTAACCCGTACCCTAAACCAATCCCTAACCCTAAAACTAACCCTAACCCTAACCCTAACCCTAACCCATACCCTACGCCGTACCCTCACCCGTACCCTCACCCGTATCCTAAGCCGTACCCTCACCCGTAACCTAACCCGTACCCTAAGCCGTACCCTAACCCTAAACCTAACCCTAACCCATACGCTGCACCATAGCCTCACCCGTACCCTAACGCGTATCCTAAGCCCTACCCTAACCCTAACCCTAAACCTAACCCTAACCCTAACCCATACCCTACGCCGTACCCTCACCCGTAACCTAACCTGTACCTTAAGCCGTACCCTAACCCTAACCAATACCCTACGCAGTATCCTCACCCGTACCCTCACCCGTACCCTAAGCCGTACCCTAAGCCATACCCTAACCCTAACACTAACCCTAACCCTAACCCCTACCCTACGCCGTACCCTCACCCGTACCCTATCCCATACCCTAAGCCATACCCTAACCCTAACACTAACCCTAACCCTAACACTAACCCTAAACTACCGTTGACTGCTTTTGCCTCCATTCGATTTCCTAAGCACGAGTGTTTTAAGGAACAGGTTAAAAAGAAAATCCTAATGTGATTTTTTTATAATGTGTTTATCCTTTATCTTATTCTAGTGACTAAAAGCTTCTCCATGGCTGGACCCCAAATAATATTCCTTTACGTGCTAAGTGGTATCTAGAGAGTGGGATAGATTTAATAAATACCCTAATCCTAACGTGTACCCTATCCCTAACCCATACCCTAACCCTAATTCGTAACCTAACCCTAACCCAAACCCTAACCCTAACACGTACGCTAATCCTAACCCGTACCCTAAACCAATCCCTAACCCTAAAACTAATCCGAACCCTAATCCTAACCCTACCCCATACCCTACGCCGTACCCACACCCATACCCTAACCCGTACCCTAAGCCGTACCCTAACCCTAACGCTAACCCTAACCCATTGGCTACGCCGTACCCTCACACATAACCTAACCCGTATCCTAAGCCGTAACCTAACCCTAACCCTAACCCTAACCCTAAACCTAACCCCTACGCTACGCCGTACCCTCACCCGTACCCTATCCCATAGCCTAAGCCGTACCCTAACTCTAACACTAACCCTAACCTATACTCTGCGCCGTACCCTCACCCGTACCCTAACCCGTACCCTAAGCCATACCCTAACCCTAACACTAACCCTAACCCATACGCTACGCCATAGCCTCACCCGTACCCTAACCCGTATCCTAAGCCGTACCCTAACCCTAACCCTAACCCTAACCTATACCCTACGCCATACCCTCACCTGTACCCTAAGCCGTACCCTAAGCAGTACCCTAACCCTAACCCTAAACCCTACCTACGCCGTACCCTAACCCGTAACCTAACCCGTATCCTAAGCCGTACCCTAACCCTAACCAATACCCTACGCAGTACCCTCACCCGTACCCTCACCCGTACCCTAAGCCGTACGCTAACCCTAACCCTAACCCTAACCCTAACCCCTACCCTACTCCGTACCCTCACCCGTACCCTATCCCATACCCTAAGCCGTATCCTAACCCTAACACTAACCCTAACCCTAACCCTAACCCTAACCCTAAACTACCCTTGACTGCTTTTGCCTCCATTAGATTTCCTAAGCACTAGTGTTTTAAGGAACAGGTTAAAAAGAAAATCCTCATGTGATTTTTTTATAATGTGTTTATTCTTTATCTTATCCTAGTGACTAAAATCTTCTCCATGGCTGGACCACATATAATATTCCTTTACGTGCTAAGTGGTATCTAGAGAGTGGGATAGGTTTAATAAATACGCTAATCCTAACGTGTACCCTAACCCTAACCCATACCCTAACCCTAACGCGTACCCTAACACTAAAACGTACGCTAATCCTAACCCGTACCATAAACCAATCCCTAACCCTAAAACTAACCCTAACCATAACCCTAACCCTAACCCATACCCTACGCCGTACCCTCACCCGTACCCTAACCCTAACCCTAACCCTAACCCTAACTCTAACCAATACCCTACGCAGTATCCTCACCCGTACCCTCACCCGTACCCTAAGCCGTACCCTAAACCTAACACTAACCCTAACCCTAACCCTACCGCTACCCTACGCCGTACCCTCACCCGTACCCTATCCCATATCCTAAGCCATACCCTAACCCTAACACTAACCCTAACCCTAACCCTAACCCTAAACTACCGTTGACTGCTTTTGCCTCCATTCGATTTCCTAAGCACGAGTGTTTTAAGGAACAGGTTAAAAAGAAAATCCTTATGTGATTTTTTTATAATGTGTTTATCCTTTATCTTATCCTAGTGACTAAAATCTTCTCCATGGCTGGACCCCAAATAATATTCCTTTACGTGCTAAGTGGTATCTAGAGAGTGGGATAGCTTTAATAAATACCCTAATCCTAACGTGTACCCTATCCCTAACCCATACCCTAACCCTAATTCGTACCCTAACCCTAACCCAAACCCTAACCCTAACACGTACGCTAATGCTAACCCGTAACCTAAACCAATCCCTAACCCTAAAACTACTCCGAACCCTAATCCTAACCCTACCCCATACCCTACGCCGTACCCGCACCCATACCCTAACCCGTACCCTAAGCCGTACCCTAACCCTAACGCTAACCCTAACCCATTGGCTACGCCGTACCCTCACACATACCCTAACCCGTATCCTAAGCCGTAACCTAACCCTAACCCTAACCCTAACCCTAAACCTAACCCCTACGCTACGCCGTACCCTCACCCGTACCCTATCCCATAGCCTAAGCCGGACCCTAACCCTAACACTAACCCTAACCCTAACACTAACCCTCAACTACCCTTGACTGCTTTTGCCTCCATTCGATTTCCTAAGCACTAGTGTTTTAAGGAACAGGTTAAAAAGAAAATCCTAATGTGATTTTTTTATAATGTGTTTATCCTTTATCTTATCCTAGTGACTAAAATCTTCTCCATGGCTGGACCCCAAATAATATTCCTTTACGTGCTAAGTGGTATCTAGAGAGTGGGATAGGTTTAATAAATACCTTAATCCTAACGTGTACCCTATCCCTAACCCATACCCTAACCCTAATTCGTACCCTAACCCTAACCCAAACCCTAACCCTAACACGTACGCTAATCCTAACCCGTACCATAAACCAATCCCTAACCCTAAAACTAACCCTAATCATAACCCTAACCCTAACCCATACCCTACGCCGTACCCTCACCCGTAACCTAACCTGTACCCTAAGCCGTACCCTAACCCTAACCCTAACCCTAACCCATACGCTCCACCGTACCCTCACCCGTACCCTAACCCGTATCCTAAGCCGTACCCTAACCCTAACCCTAACCCTAACCTATACCCTATGCCGTACCCTCACCCGTACCGTAACCCGTAACCTAAGCCGTACCCTAACCCTAAACCTAACCCTAACCCTAACCCATACCCTACGCCGTACCCTAACACGTATCCTAAGCCGTACCCTAACCCTAACCAAAACCCTATGCAGTACCCTCACCCGTACCCTCACCTGTACCCTAAGCCGTACCCTAACCCTAACCCTAACCCTAACCCTAACCCTAACCCCTCCCTACGCCATAACCTCACCCGTAACCTATCCCATACCCTAGGCCGTACCCTATCCCTAACACTAAGCCTAAGTCTAAATTACCCTTGACTGCTTTTGCCTCCATTAGATTTCCTAAGCACTAGTGTTTTAAGGAACAGGTTAAAAAGAAAATCCTAATGTGATTTTTTTATAAAATGTTTATTCATTATCTTATCCTAGTGACTAAAATCTTCTCCATGGCTGGACACCAAATAATATTCCTTTACGTGCTAAGTGGTATCTAGAGAGTGGGATAGGTTAAATAAATACCCTAATCCTAACGTGTACCCTAACCCTAACCCATACCCTAACCCTAAAGCGTACCCTAACCCTAACCCAAACCCTAACCCTAACACGTACGCTAATCCTAACCCGTACCCTAAACCAATCCCTAACCCTAAATCTAACCCTAACCCTAACCCTAACCCTAACCCATACCCTACGCCGTACCCTCACCCGTACCCTCACCCGTACCCTAAGCCGTACCCTCACCCGTAACCTAACCCGTACCCTAAGCCGTACCCTAACCCTAACCCTAACCCTAACCCATACGCTGCACCATAGCCTCACCCGTACCCTAACGCGTATCCTAAGCCCTACCCTAACCCTAACCCTAAACCTAAACCTAACCCTAACCCATACCCTACGCCGTACCCTCACCCGTAACCTAACCCGTACCCTAAGCCGTACCCTAACCCTAACCCTAACCCTAACCTATACACTACGCCGTACCCTCACCCGTACCCTAACCCGTACCCTAAGCCGTACCCTAACCCTAACCCTAACCCTAACCCTAACCCATACTCTACGCCGTACCCTAACCCGTACCATAACCCGTATCCTAAGCCGTACCCTAACCCTAACCAATACCCTACGCAGTATCCTCACCCGTACCCTCACCCGTACCCTAAGCCGTACCCTAAGCCATACCCGAACCCTAACACTAACCCTAACCCTAACCCCTACCCTATGCCGTATCCTCACCCGTACCTTATCCCATACCCTAAGCCATACCCTAACCCTAACACTAACCCTAACCCTAACCCTAACCCTAAACTGCCCTTGACTGCTTTTGCCTCCATTAGATTTGCTAAGCACTAGTGTTTTAAGGAACAGGTTAAAAAGAAAATCCTAATGTGATTTTTTTACAATGTGTTTATTCTTTATCTTATCCTAGTGACTAAAAGCTTCTCCATGGCAGGACCACAAATAATATTCCTTTACGTGCTAAGTGGTATCTAGAGAGTGGGATAGGTTTAATAAATAACCTAATCCTAACGTGTACCCTAACCCTAACCCAAACCCTAACCCTAACACGTACGCTAATCCTAACCCGTACCCTAAACCAATCCCTAACCATAAAACTAACCCTAACCCTAACCCTAACCCTAACCAATACCCTACGCAGTATCCTCACCCGTACCCTCACCCGTACCCTAAGCCGTACCCTAAACCTAACACTAACCCTAACCCTAACCCTAACCCCTACCCTACGCCGTACCCTCACCCGTACCCTATCCCATACCCTAAGCCATACCCTAACCCTAACACTAACCCTAACCCTAACCCTAACCCTAAACTGCCCTTGACTGCTTTTGCCTCCATTAGATTTGCTAAGCACTAGTGTTTTAAGGAACAGGTTAAAAAGAAAATCCTAATGTGATTTTTTTATAATGTGTTTATTCTTTATCTTATCCTAGTGACTAAAATCTTCTCCATGGCTGGACCCCAAATAATATTCCTTTACGTGCTAAGTGGTATCTAGAGAGTGGGATAGGTTTAATAAATACCCTAATCCTAACGTGTACCCTAACCCTACCCCATACCCTAACCCTAATGCGTACCCTAACCCTAAAGGTACGCTAATCCTAACCCGTACCCTAAACCAATCCCTAACCCTAAAACTAACACTAACCCTAATCCTAACCATAACCCATACCCTACGCCGTACCCTAACCCGTGCCCTAACACGTATCCTAAGCTGTACCCTAACCCTAACCAATACCCTACACAGTACCCTCACCCGTACCCTCACCCATACCCTAAGCCATACCCTAACCCTAACCCTAACCCTAATCCTAACCCTAACCCCTACCCTACGCCGTACCCTCACCCGTACCCTATCCCATACCCTAAGCCATACTCTAACCCTAACACTAACCCTAACCCTAACCCTAACCTTAAACTACCCTTGACTGCTTTTGCCTCCATTCGATTTCCTAAGCACTAGTGTTTTAAGGAACAGGTTAAAAAGAAAATCCTAATGTGATTTTTTTATAATGTGTTTATCCTTTTTCTTATCCTAGTGACTAAAATCTTCTCCATGGCTGGACCCCAAATAATATTCCTTTACGTGCTAAGTGGTATCTAGAGAGTGGGATAGGTTTAATAGATACCCTAATCCTAACGTGTACCCTATCCCTAACCCATACCCTAACCCTAATTCGTACCCTAACCCTAACCCAAACCCTAACCCTAACACGTACGCTAATCCTAACCCGTACCCTAAACCAATCCCTAACCCTAAAACTAATCCGAACCCTAATCCTAACCCTAACCCATACCCTACGCCGTACCCGCACCCATACCCTAACCCGTACCCTAAGCCGTACCCTAACCCTAACGCTAACCCTAACCCATTGGCTACGCCGTACCCTCACACATACCCTAACCCGTATCCTAAGCCGTAACCTAACCCTAACCCTAACCGTAACCCTGAACCTAAGCCCTACCCAACGCCGTACCCTCACCCGTACCCTATCCCATAGCCTAAGCCGTACCCTAACTCTAACACTAACCCTAACCTATACTCTGCGCCGTACCCTCACCCGTACCCTAACCCGTACCCTAAGCCATACCCTAACCCTAACACTAACCCTAACCCTAACCCTATCCCTAAACTACCGTTGACTGCTTTTGCCTCCATTAGATTTGCTAAGCAGTAGTGTTTTAAGGAATAGGTTAAAAAGAAAATCCTAATGTGATTTTTTTATAATGTGTTTATTCTTTATCTTATCCTAGTGACTAAAATCTTCTCCATGGCTGGACCCCAAATAATATTCCTTTACGTGCTAAGTGGTATCTAGAGAGTGGGATAGGTTTAATAAATGCCCTAATCCTAACGTGTACCCTAACCCTACCCCATACCCTAACCCTAACACGTACCCTAACCCTAAAGGTACGCTAATCCTAACCCGTACCCTAAACCAATCCCTAACCCTAAAACTAACCCTAACCCTAACCCTAACCCTAACCCTAACCCTAACCTCACCCGTAACCTAACCCGTACCCTAAACGGTACCCTAACCCTAACCCTAAACCTAACACATACCCTGCACCATACCCTCACCCGTTCCCTAACCTGTATCCTAAGCCCTACCCTAACCCTAACCCTAAACCTAACCCTAAACCTAACCGATACCCTACGCCGTACCCTCACCCGTACCCTAACCCGTACCCTAAGCCGTACCTAACCCTAACCCTAACCCTAACCCATACCCTACGCCGTACCCTAACCCGTGCCCTAACCCGTATTCTAAGCTGTACCCTAACCCTAACCAATACCCTACACAGTACCCTCACCCGTACCCTCACCCGTACCCTAAGCCATACCCTAACCCTAACCCTAACCCAAATCCTAACCCTAAACCCTACCCTACGCCGTACCCTCACCCGTACCCTAACCCGTACCCTAAGCCGTACCCTAACCCTAACCCTAACCCATACCCTACGCCGTACCCTAACCCGTATCCTAAGCCGTACCCTAACCCTAACCAATACCCTACACAGTATCCTCACCCGTACCCTCACCCGTACCCTAAGCCGTACCCTAAGCCATACCTAACCCTAACACTAACCCTAAACCTAACCCCTACCCTACGCCGTACCCTAACCCGTACCCTAACCCGTATTCTAAGCTGTACCCTAACCCTAACCAATACCCTACACAGTACCCTCACCCGTACCCTCACCCGTACCCTAAGCCATACCCTAACCCTAACCCTTACCTTAATCCTAACCCTAACCCCTACCCTACGCCGTACCCTCACCTGTACCCTATCCCATACCCTAAGCCGTACCCTAACCCTAACACTAACCCTAACCCTAACCCTAACCCTCAACTACCCTTGAATGCTTTTGCCTCCATTAGATTTCCTAAGCACTAGTGTTTTAAGGAACAGGTTAAAAAGAAAATCCTAATGTGATTTTTTTATAATGTGTTTATTCTTTATCTTATCCTAGTGACTAAAAGCTTCTCCATGGCTGGACCCCAAATAATATTCCTTTACGTGCTAAGTGGTATCTAGAGAGTGGGATAGGTTTAATAAATACCCTAATCCTAACGTGTACCCTAACCCTAACCCAAACCCTAACCCTAACACGTACGCTAATCCTAACCAGTACCCTAAACCAATCCCTAACCATAAAACTAACCCTAACCCTAACCCTAACCCTAACCAATACCCTACGCAGTATCCTCACCCGTACCCTCACCCGTACCCTAAGCCGTACCCTAAACCTAACACTAACCCTAACCCTAACCCTAACCCCTACCCTACGCCGTACCCTCACCCGTACCCTATCCCATACCCTAAGCCATACCCTAACCCTAACACTACCCCTAACCCTAACCCTAACCCTAAACTACCGTTGACTGCTTTTGCCTCCATTAGATTTCCTAAGCAATAGTGTTTTAAGGAACAGGTTAAAAAGAAAATCCTAATGTGATTTTTTTATAATGTGTTTATTCTTTATCTTATCCTAGTGACTAAAAGCTTCTCCATGGCTGGACCCCAAATAATATTCCTTTACGTGCTAAGTGGTATCTAGAGAGTGGGATAGGTTTAATAAATACCCTAATCCTAACGTGTACCCTAACCCTAACCCATACCCTAACCCTAAAGCGTACCCTAACCCTAACCCCAACCCTAAACCTAACACGTACGCTAATCCTAACCCGTACCCTAAACCAATCCCTAACCATAAAACTAACCCTAACCCTAACCATAACCCATACCCTACGCCGTACCCTCACCCGTACCCTCACCCGTACCCTAAGCCGTACCCTAAACCTAACACTAACCCTAACCCTAACCCTAACCCATACCCTATGCCGTACCCTCACCCGTACCCTCACCCGTACCCTAAGCCGTACCCTCACCCGTAACCTAACCCGTACCCTAAGCTGTACCCTAACCCTAACCCTAACCCTAACCCATACGCTGCACCATAGCCTCACCCGTACCCTAACCCGTATCCTAAGCCCTACCCTAACCCTAACCCTAACCCTAACCCTAACCCTAAACCATACCCTACGCCGTACCCTAACCCGTACCCTAACCCGTATCCTAAGCCGTACCCTAACCCTAACCAATACCCTACACAGTATCCTCACCCGTACCCTCACCCGTACCCTAAGCCGTACCCTAAGCCATACCCTAACCCTAACACTAACCCTAACCCTAACCCCTACCCTACGCCGTACCCTCACCCGTACCCTATCCCATACCATAAGCCATACCCTAACCCTAACACTAACCCTAACCCTAACACTAACCTTAAACTACCGTTGACTGCTTTTGCCTCCATTAGATTTCCTAAGCACTAGTGTTTTAAGGAACAGGTTAAAAAGAAAATCCTAATGTGATTTTTTTATAATGTGTTTATTCTTTATCTTATCCTAGTGACTAAAAGCTTCTCCATGGCTGGACCCCAAATAATATTCCTTTACGTGCTAAGTGGTATCTAGAAAGTGGGATAGGTTTAATAAATACCCTAATCCTAACGTGTACCCTAACCCTAACCCAAACCCTAACCCTAAAGGTACGCTAATCCTAACCCGTACCCTAAACCAATCCCTAACCCTAAAACTAACCCTAACCCTAATCCTACCCGTAACCCATACCCTACGCCCTACCCTCACCCGTAACCTAACCCGTACCCTAAGCCGTACCCTAACCCTAACCCTAACCCTAAGCCATAAGCTGCACCATACCCTCACCCGTTCCCTAACCCGTATCCTAAGCCCTACCCTAACCCTAACCCTAAACCTAACCCATACCCTACGCCGTACCCTCACCCGTACCCTAACCCGTACCCTAAGCCGTACCCTAACCCTAACCCTAACCCTAACCCATACCCTACGCCGTACCCTAACCCGTACCCTAACCCGTATTCTAAGCTGTACCCTAACCCTAACCAATACCCTACACAGTACCCTCACCCGTACCCTCACCCGTACCCTAAGCCATACCCTAACCCTAACCCTAACCTTAATCCTAACCCTAACCCCTACCCTACGCCGTACCCTCACCTGTACCCTATCCCATACCCTAAGCCGTACCCTAACCCTAACACTAACCCTAACCTTAACCCTAACCCTCAACTACCCTTGAATGCTTTTGCCTCCATTAGATTTCCTAAGCACTAGTGTTTTAAGGAACAGGTTAAAAAGAAAATCCTAATGTGATTTTTTTATAATGTGTTTATTCTTTATCTTATCCTAGTGACTAAAAGCTTCTCCATGGCTGGACCCCAAATAATATTCCTTTACGTGCTAAGTGGTATCTAGAGAGTGGGATAGGTTTAATAAATACCCTAATCCTAACGTGTACCCTAACCCTAACCCAAACCCTAACCCTAACACGTACGCTAATTCTAACCCGTACCCTAAACCAATCCCTAACCATAAAACTAACCCTAACCCTAACCCTAACCCTAACCAATACCCTACGCAGTATCCTCACCCATACCCTCACCCGTACCCTAAGCCGTACCCTAAACCTAACACTAACCCTAACCCTAACCCTAACCCCTACCCTACGCCGTACCCTCACCCGTACCCTATACCATACCGTAAGCCATACCCTAACCCTAACACTAACCCTAACCCTAACCCTAACCCTAAACTACCGTTGACTGCTTTTGCCTCCATTAGATTTCCTAAGCACTAGTGTTTTAAGGAACAGGTTAAAAAGAAAATCCTAATGTGATTTTTTTATAATGTGTTTATTCTTTATCTTATCCTAGTGACTAAAAGCTTCTCCATGGCTGGACCCCAAATAATATTCCTTTACGTGCTAAGTGGTATCTAGAGAGTGGGATAGGTTTAATAAATACCCTAATCCTAACGTGTACCCTAACCCTAACCCATACCCTAACCCTAAAGCGTACCCTAACCCTAAACCCAACCCTAACCCTAACACATACGCTAATCCTAACCCGTACCCTAAACCAATCCCTAACCCTAAAACTAAGCCTAACCCTAACCCTAACCCTAACCCATACCCTACGCCGTACCCTCACCCGTACCCTCACCCGTACCCTAAGCCGTACCCTAAACCTAACACTAACCCTAACACTAACCCTAACCCCTACCCTACGCCGTACCCTCACCCGTACCCTATCCCATACCCTAAGCCATACCCTAACCCTAAAACTAACCCTAACCCTAAACCTAACCCTAAACTACCGTTGACTGCTTTTGCCTCCATTAGATTTGCTAAGCACTAGTGTTTTAAGGAACAGGTTAAAAAGAAAATTCTAATGTGATTTTTTTATAATGTGTTTATTCTATGTCTTATCCTAGTGACTAAAATCTTCTCCATGGCTGGACCCCAAATACTATTCCTTTACGTGCTAAGTGGTATCTAGAGAGTGGGATAGGTTTAATAAATACGCTAATCCTAACGTGTACCCTAACCCTAACCCATACCCTAACCCTAACGCGTACCCTAACCCTAACCCAAACGCTAACCCTAACACGTACGCTAATCCTAAACCGTACCTTAAACCAATCCCTAACCCTAAAACTAACCCTAACCCTAACCCTAACCCTAAACCTTACCCTACGCCGTACACTCACCCGTACCCTAATCCGTACCCTAAGCCGTACCCTAACCCTAAACCTAACCCTAACCCATACGCTACGCCGTACCCTCACCCGTACCCTAGCCCGTATCCTAAGCCGTACCCTAACCCTAACCCTAACCCTAACCTATACCCTATGCCGTACCCTCACCCGTACCCTAACCCGTAACCTAAGCCGTACCCTAACCCTAAACCTAACCCTAACCCTAACCCATACCCTACGCCGTACCCTAACCCGTACCCTAACACGTATCCTAAGCCGTACCCTAACCCTAACCAATACCCTACGCAGTACCCTCACCCGTACCCTCACCCGTAACCTATCCCATACCGTAGGCCGTACCCTATCCCTAACACTAACCCTAAGTCTAAATTACCCTTGACTGCTTTTGCCTCCATTAGATTTCCTAAGCACTAGTGTTTTAAGGAACAGGTTAAAAAGAAAATCCTAATGTGATTTTTTTATAAAATGTTTATTCCTTATCTTATCCTAGTGACTAAAATCTTCTCCATGGCTGGACCCCAAATAATATTCCTTTACGTGCTAAGTGGTATCTAGAGAGTGGGATAGGTTTAATAAATACCCTAATCCTAACGTGTACCCTAACCCTAACCCATACCCTAACCCTAAAGCGTACCCTAACCCTAACCCAAACCCTAACCCTAACACGTACGCTAATCCTAACCCGTACCCTAAACCAATCCCTAACCCTAAAACTAACCCTAACCCTAACCCTAACCCTAACCCATACCCTACGCCGTACCCTCACCCGTACCCTCACCCGTACCCTAAGCCGTACCCTCACCCGTAACCTAACGCGTACCCTAAGCCGTACCCTAACCCTAACCCATACGCTGCACCATAGCCTCACCCGTACCCTAACCCGTACCCTAAGCCCTACCCTAACCCTAACCCTAAACCTAACCCTAACCCTAACCCATACCCTACGCCGTACCCTCACCCGTACCCTATCCCATACCCTAAGCCATACCCTAACCCTAACACTAACCCTAACCCTAACCCTAACCCTAAACTACCGTTGACTGCTTTTGCCTCCATTAGATTTCCTAAGCAATAGTGTTTTAAGGAACAGGTTAAAAAGAAAATCCTAATGTGATTTTTTTATAATGTGTTTATTCTTTATCTTATCCTAGTGACTAAAAGCTTCTCCATGGCTGGACCCCAAATAATATTCCTTTACGTGCTAAGTGGTATCTAGGGAATGGGATAGGTTTAATAAATACCCTAATCCTAACGTGTACCCTAACCCTAACCCATACCCTAACCCTAAAGCGTACCCTAACCCTAACCCCAACCCTAACCCTAACACGTAAGCTAATCCTAACCCGTACCCTAAACCAATCCCTAACCCTAAAACTAACCCTAACCCTAACCCTAACCCTACCCCATACCCTACGCCGTACCCTCACCCGTACCCTCACCCGTACCCTAAGCCGTACCCTAAACCTAACACTAACCCTAACCCTAACCCTAACCCCTACCCTACGCCATACCCTCACCCGTACCCTATCCCATACCCTAAGCCATACCCTAACCCTAACACTAATCCTAACCCTAACACTAACCCTAAACTACCCTTGACTGCTTTTGCCTCCATTAGATTTCCTAAGCACTAGTGTTTTAAGGAACAGGTTAAAAAGAAAATCCTAATGTGATTTTTTTATAATGTGTTTATTCTTTATCTTATCCTAGTGACTAAAATCTTCTCCATGGCTGGACCCCAAATAATATTCCTTTACGTGCTAAGTGGTATCTAGAGAGTGGGATAGGTTTAATAAATACCCTAATCCTAACGTGTACCCTAACCCTAACCCATACCCTAACCCTAACGCGTACCCTAACCCTAACCCAAACGCTAACCCTAACACGTACGCTAATCCTAAACCGTACCGTAAACCAATCCCTAACCCTAAAACTAACCCTAACCCTAACCCTAACCCTAAACCTTACCCTACGCCGTACACTCACCCGTAACCTAATCCGTACCCTAAGCCGTACCCTAACCCTAACCCTAACCCTAACCTATACGCTACGCCGTACCCTCACCCGTACGCTAACCCGTAACCTAAGCCGTACCCTAACCCTAAACCTAACCCTAACCCTAACCCATACCCTACGCCGTACCCTAACCCGTACCCTAACACGTATCCTAAGCCGTACCCTAACCCTAACGAATACCCTACGCAGTACCCTCACCCGTACCCTCACCCGTAACCTATCCCATACCCTAGGCCGTACCCTATCCCTAACACTAACCCTAAGTCTAAATTACCCTTGACTGCTTTTGCCTCCATTAGATTTCCTAAGCACTAGTGTTTTAAGGAACAGGTTAAAAAGAAAATCCTAATGTGATTTTTTTATAAAATGTTTATTCCTTATCTTATCCTAGTGACTAAAATCTTCTCCATGGCTGGACCCCAAATAATATTCCTTTACGTGCTAAGTGGTATCTAGAGAGTGGGATAGGTTTAATAAATACCCTAATCCTAACGTGTACCCTAACCCTAACCCATACCCTAACCCTAAAGCGTACCCTAACCCTAACCCAAATCCTAAACCTAACACGTACGCTAATCCTAACCCGTACCCTAAACCAATCCCTAACCCTAAAACTAACCCTAACCCTAACCCTAACCCTAACCCATACCCTACGCCGTACCCTCACCCGTACCCTCACCCGTACCCTAAGCCGTACCCTCACCCGTAACCTAACCCGTACCCTAAGCCGTACCCTAACCCTAACCCTAACCCTAACCCATACGCTGCACCATAGCCTCACCCGTACCCTAACCCGTATCCTAAGCCCTACCCTAACCCTAACCCTAAACCTAACCCTAACCCTAACCCATACCCCACGCCGTACCCTCACCCGTACCCTAACCCGTACCCTAAGCCGTACCCTAACCCTAACCCTAACCCTAACCCTAACCCTAACCCTAAACCATACCCTACGCCGTACCCTAACCCGTACCCTAACCCGTATCCTAAGCCGTACCCTAACCCTAACCAATACCCTACACAGTATCCTCACCCGTACCCTCACCCGTACCCTAAGCCGTACCCTAAGCCATACCCTAACCCTAACACTAACCCTAAACCTAACCCCTACCCTACGCCGTACCCTCACCCGTACCCTATTCCATACCCTAAGCCATACCCTAACCCTAACACTAACCCTAACCCTAACACTAAGCCTAAACTACCGTTGACTGCTTTTGCCTCCATTAGATTTCCTAAGCACTAGTGTTTTAAGGAACAGGTTAAAAAGAAAATCCTAATGTGATTTTTTTATAATGTGCTTATTCTTTATCTTATCCTAGTGACTAAAAGCTTCTCCATGGCTGGACCCCAAATAATATTCCTTTACATGCTAAGTGGTATCTAGAGAGTGGGATAGGTTTAATAAATACCCTAATCCTAACGTGTACCCTAACCCTAACCCAAACCCTAACCCTAAAGGTACGCTAATCCTAACCCGTACCCTAAACCAATCCCTAACCCTAAAACAAACCCTAACCCTAATCCTAACCCTAACCCATACCCTACGCCCTACCCTCACCCGTAACCTAACCCGTACCCTAAGCCGTACCCTAACCCTAACCCTAACCCTAACCCATACGCTGCACCATACCCACACCCGTTCCCTAACCCGTATCCTAAGCCCTACCCTAACCCTAACCCTAAACCTAACCCTAAACCTAACCCATACCCTACGCCGTACCCTCACCCGTACCCTAACCCGTACCCTAAGCCGTACTCTAACCCTAATCCATACCCTACGCCATACCCTAACCCGTACCCTAACCCGTATTCTAAGCTGTACCCTAACCCTAACGAATACCCTACACAGTACCCTCACCCGTACCCTCACCCGTACCCTAAGCCATACCCTAACCCTAACCCTAACCTTAATCCTAACCCTAACCCCTACCCTACGCCGTACCCTCACCTGTACACTATCCCATACCCTAAGCCGTACCCTAACCATAACACTAACCCTAACCCTAACCCTAACCCTCAACTACCCTTGAATGCTTTTGCCTCCATTAGATTTCCTAAGCACTAGTGTTTTAAGGAACAGGTTAAAAAGAAAATCCTAATGTGATTTTTTTATAATGTGTTTATTCTTTATCTTATCCTAGTGACTAAAAGCTTCTCCATGGCTGGACCCCAAATAATATTCCTTTACGTGCTAAGTGGTATCTAGAGAGTGGGATAGGTTTAATAAATACCCTAATCCTAACGTGTACCCTAACCCTAACCCAAACCCTAACCCTAACACGTACGTTAATCCTAACCCGTACCCTAAACCAATCCCTAACCATAAAACTAACCCTAACCCTAACCCTAACCCTAACCAATACCCTACGCAGTATCCTCACCCGTACCCTCACCCGTACCCTAAGCCGTACCCTAAACCTAACACTAACCCTAACCCTAACCCTAACCCCTACCCTACGCCGTACCCTCACCCGTACCCTATCCCATACCCTAAGCCATACCCTAACCCTAACACTAACCCTAACCCTAACCCTAACCCTAAACTACCGTTGACTGCTTTTGCCTCCATTAGATTTCCTAAGCAATAGTGTTTTAAGGAACAGGTTAAAAAGAAAATCCTAATGTGATTTTTTTATAATGTGTTTATTCTTTATCTTATCCTAGTGACTAAAAGCTTCTCCATGGCTGGACCCCAAATAATATTCCTTTACGTGCTAAGTGGTATCTAGAGAGTGGGATAGGTTTAATAAATACCCTAATCCTAACGTGTACCCTAACCCTAACCCATACCCTAACCCTAAAGCATACCCTAACCCTAACCCCAACCCTAACCCTAACACGTACGCTAATCCTAACCCGTACCCTAAACCAATCCCTAACCCTAAAGCTAACCCTAACCCTAACCCTAACCCATACCCTACGCCGTACCCTCACCCGTACCCTCACCCGTACCCTAAGCCGTACCCTAAACCTAACACTAACCCTAACCCTAACCCTTACCCCTACCCTACGCCGTACCCTCACCCGTACCCTATCCCATACCCTAAGCCATACCCTAACCCTAACACTAACCCTAACCCTAACCCTAACCCTAAACTACCGTTGACTGCTTTTGCCTCCATTAGATTTGCTAAGCACTAGTGTTTTAAGGAACAGGTTAAAAAGAAAATCCTAATGTGATTTTTTTATAATGTGTTTATTCTTTATCTTATCCTAGTGACTAAAATCTTCTCCATGGCTGGACCCCAAATAATATTCCTTTACGTGCTAAGTGGTATCTAGAGAGTGGGATAGGTTTAATAAATACCCTAATCCTAACGTGTACCCTAACCCTACCCCATACCCTAACCCTAATGCGTACCCTAACCCTAAAGGTACGCTAATCCTAACCCGTACCCTAAACCAATCCCTAACCCTAAAACTAACCCTAACCCTAATCCTAACCCTAACCCATACCCTACGCCGTACCCTCACCCGTAACCTAACCCGTACCCTAAGACGTACCCTAAACCTAAACCTAACCCTAACCCATACGCTGCACCATACCCTTAACCGTTCCATAACCAGTATCCTAAGCCCTACCCTAACCCTAACGCTAAACCTACCCCTAACCCTAACCCATACCCTACGCCGTACCCTCACCCGTAACCTAACCCTTACCCTAAGCCGTACCCTAACCCTAACCCTAACCCTAACCTTTACACTACGCCGTACCCTCACCCGTACCCTAACCCGTATCCTAAGCCGTACCCTAACCCTAACCAATACCCAACGCAGTATCCTCATCCGTACCCCCACCCGTACCCTAAGCCGTACCCTAAACCTAACACTAACACTAACCCTAACCCTAACCCCTACCCTACGCCGTACCCTCACCCGTACCCTATCCCATACCGTAAGCCATACCCAAACCCTAACACTAACCCTAACCCTAACACTAACCCTAAACTACCGTTGACTGCTTTTGCCGCCATTAGATTTCCTAAGCACTAGTGTTTTAAGGAACAGGTTAAAAAGAAAATCCTAATGTGATTTTTTTATAATGTGTTTATTCTTTATCTTATCCTAGTGACTAAAATCTTCTCCATGGCTGGACCCCAAATAATATTCCTTTACGTGCTAAGTGGTATCTAGAGAGTGGGATAGGTTTAATAAATACCCTAATCCTAACGTGTACCCTAACCCTACCCCATACCCTAACCCTAACGCGTACCCTAACCCTAAAGGTACGCTAATACTAACCCGTACCCTAAACCAATCCCTAACCCTAAAACTAACCCTAACCCTAATCCTAACCCTAACCCATACCCTACGCCGTACACTCACCCATAACCTAACCCGTACCCTAAGCCGTACCCTAACCCTAACCCTAACCCTAACCCATACGCTGCACCATACCCTCACCCGTTCCCTAACGAATATCCTAAGCCCTACCCTAACCCTAACCCTAACCCTAACCCTAACCCTAAACCTTACCCTACGCCGTACACTCACCCGTACCCTAATCCGTACCCTAAGCCATACCCTAACCCTAACCCTAACCCTAACCCATACGCTACGCCGTACCCTCACCCGTACCCTAACCCGTATCCTAAGCCGTACCCTAACCCTAACCCTAACCCTTACCTATACCCTATGCCGTACCCTCACCCGAAACCTAACCCGTAACCTAAGCCATACCCTAACACTAAACCTAACCCTAACCCTAACCCATACCCTACGCCGTACCCTAACCCGTACCCTAACACGTATCCTAAGCCGGACCCTAACCCTAACCAATACCCTACGCAGTACCCTCACACGTACCCTCACCTGTACCCTAAGCCGTACCCTAACCCTAACCCTAACCATAACCCTAACCCTAACCCCTACCCTACGCCGTACCCTCACCTGTAACCTATCCCATACCCTAGGCCGTACCCTATCCCTAACACTAACCCTAACTCTAAATTACCCTTGACTGCTTTTGCCTCCATTAGATTTCCTAAGCACTAGTGTTTTAAGGAACAGGTTAAAAAGAAAATCCTAATGTGATTTTTTTATAAAATGTTTATTCCTTATCTTATCCTAGTGACTAAAATCTTCTCCATGGCTGGACCCCAAATAATATTCCTTTACGTGCTAAGTGGTATCTAGAGAGTGGGATAGGTTTAATAAATACCCTAATCCTAACGTATACCCTAACCCTAACCCATACCCTACGCCGTACCCTAACCCGTACCCTAACCCGTATCCTAAGCCGTACCCTAACCCTAACCAATACCCAACGCAGTATCCTCACCCGTACCCCCACCCGTACCCTAAGCCGTACCCTAAACCTAACACTAACACTAACCCTAACCCTAACCCCTACCCTACGCCGTACCCTCACCCGTACCCTATCCCATACCCTAAGCCATACCCTAACCCTAACACTAACCCTAACTCTAACACTAACCCTAAACTACCGTTGACTGCTTTTGCCTCCATTAGATTTCCTAAGCACTAGTGTTTTAAGGAACAGGTTAAAAAGAAAATCCTAAAGTGATTTTTTTATAATGTGTTTATTCTTTATCTTATCCTAGTGACTAAAATCTTCTCCATGTCTGGACCCCAAATAATATTCCTTTACGTGCTAAGTGGTATCTAGAGAGTGGGATAGGTTTAATAAATACCCTAATCCTAACGTGTAACCTAACCCTACCCCATACCCTAACCCAAACGCGTACCCTAACCCTAAAGGTACGCTAATCCTAACCCGTACCCTAAACCAATCCCTAACCCTAAAACTAACCCTAACCCTAATCCTAACCCTAACCCATACCCTACGCCGTACCCTCACCCGTAACCTAACCCGTACCCTAAGCCGTACCCTAACCCTAACCCTAACCCTAACCCATACGCTGCACCATACCCTCACCCATTCCCTAACCAATATCCTAAGCCCTACCCTAACCCTAACCCTAACCCTAACCCTAACCCTAAACCTTACCCTACGCCGTACACTCACCCGTACCCTAATCCGTACCCTAAGCCGTACCCTAACCCTAACCCTAACCCTAACCCATACGCTACGCCGTACCCTCACCCGTACCCTAACCCGTATCCTAAGCCGAACCCTAACCCTAACCCTAACCCTAACCTATACCCTATGCCGTACCCTCACCCGAACCCTAACCCGTAACCTAAGCCGTACCCTAACACTAAACCTAACCCTAACCCTAACCCATACCCTACGCCGTACCCTAACCCGTACCCTAACACGTATCCTAAGCCGTACCCTAACCCTAACCAATACCCTACGCAGTACCCTCACCCGTACCCTCACCTGTACCCTAAGCTGTACCCTAACCCTAACCCTAACCCTAACCCTAACCCTAACCCCTATCCTACGCCGTACCCTCACCCGTAACCTATCCCATACCCTAGGCCGTACCCTATCCCTAACACTAACCCTAACTCTAAATTACCCTTGACTGCTTTTGCCTCCATTAGATTTCCTAAGCACTAGTGTTTTAAGGAACAGGTTAAAAAGAAAATCCTAATGTGATTTTTTTATAATGTGTTTATTCTTTATCTTATCCTAGTGACTAAAAGCTTCTCCATGGCTGGACCCCAAATAATATTCCTTTACGTGCTAAGTGGTATCTAGACAGTGGGATAGGTTTAATAAATACCCTAATCCTAACGTGTACCCTAACCCTAACCCAAACCCTAACCCTAAAGGTACGCTAATCCTAACCCGTACCCTAAACCAATCCCTAACCCTAAAACTAACCCTAACCATAATCCTAACCCTAACCCATACCCTACGCCCTACCCTCACCCGTAACCTAACCCGTACCCTAAGCCGTACCCAAACCCTAACCCTAATCCTAACCCATACGCTGCACCATACCCTCACCCGTTCCCTAACCCGTATCCTAAGCCCTACCCTAACCCTAACCCTAAACCTAACCCTAAACCTAACCCATACCCTACGCTGTACCCTCACCCGTACCCTAACCCGTACCCTAAGCCGTACCCTAACCCTAACCCTAACCCTAACCCATACCCTACGCCGTACCCTAACCCGTACCCTAACCCGTATTCTAAGCTGTACCCTAACCCTAACCAATACCCTACACAGTACCCTCACCCGTACCCTCACCCGTACCCTAAGCCATACCCTAACCCTAACCCTAACCTTAATCCTAACCCTAACCCCTACCCTACGCCGTACCCTCACCTCTACCCTATCCCATACCCTAAGCCGTACCCTAACCCTAACACTAACCCTAACCCTAACCCTAACCCTCAACTACCCTTGAATGCTTTTGCCTCCATTAGATTTCCTAAGCACTAGTGTTTTAAGGAACAGGTTAAAAAGAAAATCCTAATGTGATTTTTTTATAATGTGTTTATTCTTTATCTTATCCTAGTGACTAAAAGCTTCTCCATGGCCGGACCCCAAATAATATTCCCTTACGTGCTAAGTGGTATCAAGAGAGTGGGATAGGTTTAATAAATACCCTAATCCTAACGTGTACCCTAACCCTAACCCAAACCCTAACCCTAACACATACGCTAATCCTAAACCGTACCCTAAACCAATCCCTAACCATAAAACTAACCCTAACCCTAACCATAACCCTAACCAATACCCTACGCAGTATCCTCACCCGTACCCTCACCCGTACCCTAAGCCGTACCCTAAACCTAACACTAACCCTAACCCTAACCCTAACCCCTACCCTACGCCGTACCCTCACCCGTACCCTATCCCATACCCTAAGCCATACCCTAACCCTAACACTAACCCTAACCCTAACCCTAACCCTAAACTACCGTTGACTGCTTTTGCCTCCATTAGATTTCCTAAGCACTAGTGTTTTAAGGAACAGGTTAAAAAGAAAATCCTAATGTGATTTTTTTATAATGTGTTTATTCTTTATCTTATCCTAGTGACTAAAAGCTTCTCCATGGCTGGACCCCAAATAATATTCCTTTACGTGCTAAGTGGTATCTAGAGAGTGGGATAGGTTTAATAAATACCCTAATCCTAACGTGTACCCTAACCCTAACCTATACCCGAACCCTAAAGCGTACCCTAACCCTAAACCCAACCCTAACCCTAACACATACGCTAATCCTAAACCGTACCCTAAACCAATCCCTAACCCTAAAACTAACCCTAACCCTAACCCTAACCCTAACCCATACCCTACGCCGTACCCTCGCCCGTACCCTCACCCGTACCCTAAGCCGTACCCTAAACCTAACACTAACCCTAACCCTAACCCTAACCCCTACCCTACGCCGTACCCTCACCCGTACCCTATCCTATACCCTAAGCCATACCCTAACCCTAACACTAACCCTAACCCTAACCCTTACCCTAAACTACCGTTGACTGCTTTTGCCTCCATTAGATTTGCTAAGCACTAGTGTTTTAAGGAACAGGTTAAAAAGAAAATCCTAATGTGATTTTTTTATAATGTGTTTATTCTTTATCTTATCCTAGTGACTAAAATCTTCTCCATGGCTGGACCCCAAATAATATTCCTTTACGTGCTAAGTGGTACCTAGAGAGTGGGATAGGTTTAATAAATACCCTAATCCTAACGTGTACCCTAACCCTACCCCATACCCTAACCCTAACACGTACCCTTAATCTAAAGGTACGCTAATCCTAACCCGTACCCTAAACCAATCCCTAACCCTAAAACTAACCCTAACCCTAATCCTAACCCTAACCCATACCCTACGCCGTACCTTCACCCGTAACCTAACCCGTACCCTAAGCCGTACCCTAACCCTAACCCTAACCCTAACCCATACGCTGCACCATACCCTCACCCGTTCCCTAACCCGTATCCTAAGCCCTACCCTAACCCTAACCCTAAACCTAACCCTAAACCTAACCCATACCCTACGCCGTACCCTCACCCGTACCCTAACCCGTACCCTAAGCCGTACCCTAACCCTAACCCTAACCCTAACCCATACCCTACGCCGTACCCTAACCCGTACCGTAACACGTATTCTAAGCTGTACCCTAACCCTAACCAATACCCTACACAGTACCCTCACCCGTACCCTCACCCGTACCCTAAGCCATACCCTAACCCTAACCCTAACCCTAATCCTAACCCTAACCCCTACCCTACGCCGTACCCTCACCTGTACCCTATCCCATACCCTAAGCCGTACCCTAACCCTAACACTAACCCTAACCCTAACCCTAACCCTCAACTACCCTTGAATGCTTTTGCCTCCATTAGATTTCCTAAGCACTAGTGTTTTAAGGAACAGGTTAAAAAGAAAATCCTAATGTGATTTTTTTATAATGTGTTTATTCTTTATCTTATCCTAGTGACTAAAAGCTTCTCCATGGCTGGACCCCAAATAATATTCCTTTACGTGCTAAGTGGTATCTAGAGAGTGGGATAGGTTTAATAAATACCCTAATCCTAACGTGTACCCTAACCCTAACCCAAACCCTAACCCTAACACGTACGCTAATTCTAACCCGTACCCTAAACCAATCCCTAACCATAAAACTAACCTTAACCCTAACCCTAACCCTAACCAATACCCTACGCAGTATCCTCACCCGTACCCTCACCCGTACCCTAAGCCGTACCCTAAACCTAACACTAACCCTAACCCTAACCCTAACCCCTACCCTACGCCGTACCCTCACCCGTACCCTATCCCATACCCTAAGCCATACCCTAACCCTAACACTAACCCTAACCCTAACCCTAACCCTAAACTACCGTTGACTGCTTTTGCCTCCATTAGATTTACTAAGCACTAGTGTTTTAAGGAACAGGTTAAAAAGAAAATCCTAATGTGATTTTTTTATAATGTGTTTATTCTTTATCTTATCCTAGTGACTAAAAGCTTCTCCATGGCTGGACCCCAAATAATATTCCTTTACGTGCTAAGTGGTATCTAGAGAGTGGGATAGGTTTAATAAATACCCTAATCCTAACGTGTACCCTAACCCTAACCCATACCCTAACCCTAAAGCGTACCCTAACCCTAACCCCAACCCTAAACCTAACACGTACGCTAATCCTAACCCGTACCCTAAACCAATCCCTAACCATAAAACTAACCCTAACCCTAACCATAACCCATACCCTACGCCGTACCCTCACCCGTACCCTCACCCGTACCCTAAGCCGTACCCTAAACCTAACACTAACCCTAACCCTAACCCTAACCCATACCCTATGCCGTACCCTCACCCGTACCCTCACCCGTACCCTAAGCCGTACCCTCACCCGTAACCTAACCCGTACCCTAAGCTGTACCCTAACCCTAACCCTAACCCTAACCCATACGCTGCACCATAGCCTCACCCGTACCCTAACCCGTATCCTAAGCCCTACCCTAACCCTAACCCTAACCCTAACCCTAACCCTAAACCATACCCTACGCCGTACCCTAACCCGTACCCTAACCCGTATCCTAAGCCGTACCCTAACCCTAACCAATACCCTACACAGTATCCTCACCCGTACCCTCACCCATACCCTAAGCCGTACCCTAAGCCATACCCTAACCCTAACACTAACCCTAACCCTAACCCCTACCCTACGCCGTACCCTCACCCGTACCCTATCCCATACCATAAGCCATACCCTAACCCTAACACTAACCCTAACCCTAACACTAACCTTAAACTACCGTTGACTGCTTTTGCCTCCATTAGATTTCCTAAGCACTAGTGTTTTAAGGAACAGGTTAAAAAGAAAATCCTAATGTGATTTTTTTATAATGTGTTTATTCTTTATCTTATCCTAGTGACTAAAAGCTTCTCCATGGCTGGACCCCAAATAATATTCCTTTACGTGCTAAGTGGTATCTAGAAAGTGGGATAGGTTTAATAAATACCCTAATCCTAACGTGTACCCTAACCCTAACCCAAACCCTAACCCTAAAGGTACGCTAATCCTAACCCGTACCCTAAACCAATCCCTAACCCTAAAACTAACCCTAACCCTAATCCTACCCGTAACCCATACCCTACGCCCTACCCTCACCCGTAACCTAACCCGTACCCTAAGCCGTACCCTAACCCTAACCCTAACCCTAAGCCATAAGCTGCACCATACCCTCACCCGTTCCCTAACCCGTATCCTAAGCCCTACCCTAACCCTAACCCTAAACCTAACCCATAACCTACGCCGTACCCTCACCCGTACCCTAACCCGTACCCTAAGCCGTACCCTAACCCTAACCCTAACCCTAACCCATACCCTACGCCGTACCCTAACCCGTACCCTAACCCGTATTCTAAGCTGTACCCTAACCCTAACCAATACCCTACACAGTACCCTCACCCGTACCCTCACCCGTACCCTAAGCCATACCCTAACCCTAACCCTAACCTTAATCCTAACCCTAACCCCTACCCTACGCCGTACCCTCACCTGTACCCTATCCCATACCCTAAGCCGTACCCTAACCCTAACACTAACCCTAACCTTAACCCTAACCCTCAACTACCCTTGAATGCTTTTGCCTCCATTAGATTTCCTAAGCACTAGTGTTTTAAGGAACAGGTTAAAAAGAAAATCCTAATGTGATTTTTTTATAATGTGTTTATTCTTTATCTTATCCTAGTGACTAAAAGCTTCTCCATGGCTGGACCCCAAATAATATTCCTTTACGTGCTAAGTGGTATCTAGAGAGTGGGATAGGTTTAATAAATACCCTAATCCTAACGTGTACCCTAACCCTAACCCAAACCCTAACCCTAACACGTACGCTAATTCTAACCCGTACCCTAAACCAATCCCTAACCATAAAACTAACCCTAACCCTAACCCTAACCCTAACCAATACCCTACGCAGTATCCTCACCCATACCCTCACCCGTACCCTAAGCCGTACCCTAAACCTAACACTAACCCTAACCCTAACCCTAACCCCTACCCTACGCCGTACCCTCACCCGTACCCTATCCCATACCGTAAGCCATACCCTAACCCTAACACTAACCCTAACCCTAACTCTAACCCTAAACTACCGTTGACTGCTTTTGCCTCCATTAGATTTCCTAAGCACTAGTGTTTTAAGGAACAGGTTAAAAAGAAAATCCTAATGTGATTTTTTTATAATGTGTTTATTCTTTATCTTATCCTAGTGACTAAAAGCTTCTCCATGGCTGGACCCCAAGTAATATTCCTTTACGTGCTAAGTGGTATCTAGAGAGTGGGATAGGTTTAATAAATACCCTAATCCTAACGTGTACCCTAACCCTAACCCATACCCTAACCCTAAAGCGTACCCTAACCCTAAACCCAACCCTAACCCTAACACATACGCTAATCCTAACCCGTACCCTAAACCAATCCCTAACCCTAAAACTAAGCCTAACCCTAACCCTAACCCTAACCCATACCCTACGCCGTACCCTCACCCGTACCCTCACCCGTACCCTAAGCCGTACCCTAAACCTAACACTAACCCTAACACTAACCCTAACCCCTACCCTACGCCGTACCCTCACCCGTACCCTATCCCATACCCTAAGCCATACCCTAACCCTAAAACTAACCCTAACCCTAAACCTAACCCTAAACTACCGTTGACTGCTTTTGCCTCCATTAGATTTGCTAAGCACTAGTGTTTTAAGGAACAGGTTAAAAAGAAAATTCTAATGTGATTTTTTTATAATGTGTTTATTCTATGTCTTATCCTAGTGACTAAAATCTTCTCCATGGCTGGACCCCAAATACTATTCCTTTACGTGCTAAGTGGTATCTAGAGAGTGGGATAGGTTTAATAAATACGCTAATCCTAACGTGTACCCTAACCCTAACCCATACCCTAACCCTAACGCGTACCCTAACCCTAACCCAAACGCTAACCCTAACACGTACGCTAATCCTAAACCGTACCTTAAACCAATCCCTAACCCTAAAACTAACCCTAACCCTAACCCTAACCCTAAACCTTACCCTACGCCGTACACTCACCCGTACCCTAATCCGTACCCTAAGCCGTACCCTAACCCTAAACCTAACCCTAACCCATACGCTACGCCGTACCCTCACCCGTACCCTAGCCCGTATCCTAAGCCGTACCCTAACCCTAACCCTAACCCTAACCTATACCCTATGCCGTACCCTCACCCGTACCCTAACCCGTAACCTAAGCTGTACCCTAACCCTAAACCTAACCCTAACCCTAACCCATACCCTACGCCGTACCCTAACCCGTACCCTAACACGTATCCTAAGCCGTACCCTAACCCTAACCAATACCCTACGCAGTACCCTCACCCGTACCCTCACCCGTAACCTATCCCATACCGTAGGCCGTACCCTATCCCTAACACTAACCCTAAGTCTAAATTACCCTTGACTGCTTTTGCCTCCATTAGATTTCCTAAGCACTAGTGTTTTAAGGAACAGGTTAAAAAGAAAATCCTAATGTGATTTTTTTATAAAATGTTTATTCCTTATCTTATCCTAGTGACTAAAATCTTCTCCATGGCTGGACCCCAAATAATATTCCTTTACGTGCTAAGTGGTATCTAGAGAGTGGGATAGGTTTAATAAATACCCTAATCCTAACGTGTACCCTAACCCTAACCCATACCCTAACCCTAAAGCGTACCCTAACCCTAACCCAAACCCTAACCCTAACACGTACGCTAATCCTAACCCGTACCCTAAACCAATCCCTAACCCTAAAACTAACCCTAACCCTAACCCTAACCCTAACCCATACCCTACGCCGTACCCTCACCCGTACCCTCACCCGTACCCTAAGCCGTACCCTCACCCGTAACCTAACGCGTACCCTAAGCCGTACCCTAACCCTAACCCATACGCTGCACCATAGCCTCACCCGTACCCTAACCCGTACCCTAAGCCCTACCCTAACCCTAACCCTAAACCTAACCCTAACCCTAACCCATACCCTACGCCGTACCCTCACCCGTACCCTATCCCATACCCTAAGCCATACCCTAACCCTAACACTAACCCTAACCCTAACCCTAACCCTAAACTACCGTTGACTGCTTTTGCCTCCATTAGATTTCCTAAGCAATAGTGTTTTAAGGAACAGGTTAAAAAGAAAATCCTAATGTGATTTTTTTATAATGTGTTTATTCTTTATCTTATCCTAGTGACTAAAAGCTTCTCCATGGCTGGACCCCAAATAATATTCCTTTACGTGCTAAGTGGTATCTAGGGAATGGGATAGGTTTAATAAATACCCTAATCCTAACGTGTACCCTAACCCTAACCCATACCCTAACCCTAAAGCGTACCCTAACCCTAACCCCAACCCTAACCCTAACACGTAAGCTAATCCTAACCCGTACCCTAAACCAATCCCTAACCCTAAAACTAACCCTAACCCTAACCCTAACCCTACCCCATACCCTACGCCGTACCCTCACCCGTACCCTCACCCGTACCCTAAGCCGTACCCTAAACCTAACACTAACCCTAACCCTAACCCTAACCCCTACCCTACGCCATACCCTCACCCGTACCCTATCCCATACCCTAAGCCATACCCTAACCCTAACACTAATCCTAACCCTAACACTAACCCTAAACTACCCTTGACTGCTTTTGCCTCCATTAGATTTCCTAAGCACTAGTGTTTTAAGGAACAGGTTAAAAAGAAAATCCTAATGTGATTTTTTTATAATGTGTTTATTCTTTATCTTATCCTAGTGACTAAAATCTTCTCCATGGCTGGACCCCAAATAATATTCCTTTACGTGCTAAGTGGTATCTAGAGAGTGGGATAGGTTTAATAAATACCCTAATCCTAACGTGTACCCTAACCCTACCCCATACCCTAACCCTAACGCGTACCCTAACCCTAACCCAAACGCTAACCCTAACACGTACGCTAATCCTAAACCGTACCGTAAACCAATCCCTAACCCTAAAACTAACCCTAACCCTAACCCTAACCCTAAACCTTACCCTACGCCGTACACTCACCCGTAACCTAATCCGTACCCTAAGCCGTACCCTAACCCTAACCCTAACCCTAACCTATACGCTACGCCGTAACCTCACCCGTACGCTAACCCGTAACCTAAGCCGTACCCTAACCCTAAACCTAACCCTAACCCTAACCCATACCCTACGCCGTACCCTAACCCGTACCCTAACACGTATCCTAAGCCGTACCCTAACCCTAACCAATACCCTACGCAGTACCCTCACCCGTACCCTCACCCGTAACCTATCCCATACCCTAGGCCGTACCCTATCCCTAACACTAACCCTAAGTCTAAATTACCCTTGACTGCTTTTGCCTCCATTAGATTTCCTAAGCACTAGTGTTTTAAGGAACAGGTTAAAAAGAAAATCCTAATGTGATTTTTTTATAAAATGTTTATTCCTTATCTTATCCTAGTGACTAAAATCTTCTCCATGGCTGGACCCCAAATAATATTCCTTTACGTGCTAAGTGGTATCTAGAGAGTGGGATAGGTTTAATAAATACCCTAATCCTAACGTGTACCCTAACCCTAACCCATACCCTAACCCTAAAGCGTACCCTAACCCTAACCCAAATCCTAAACCTAACACGTACGCTAATCCTAACCCGTACCCTAAACCAATCCCTAACCCTAAAACTAACCCTAACCCTAACCCTAACCCTAACCCATACCCTACGCCGTACCCTCACCCGTACCCTCACCCGTACCCTAAGCCGTACCCTCACCCGTAACCTAACCCGTACCCTAAGCCGTACCCTAACCCTAACCCTAACCCTAACCCATACGCTGCACCATAGCCTCACCCGTACCCTAACCCGTATCCTAAGCCCTACCCTAACCCTAACCCTAAACCTAACCCTAACCCTAACCCATACCCCACGCCGTACCCTCACCCGTACCCTAACCCGTACCCTAAGCCGTACCCTAACCCTAACCCTAACCCTAACCCTAACCCTAACCCTAAACCATACCCTACGCCGTACCCTAACCCGTACCCTAACCCGTATCCTAAGCCGTACCCTAACCCTAACCAATACCCTACACAGTATCCTCACCCGTACCCTCACCCGTACCCTAAGCCGTACCCTAAGCCATACCCTAACCCTAACACTAACCCTAAACCTAACCCCTACCCTACGCCGTACCCTCACCCGTACCCTATCCCATACCCTAAGCCATACCCTAACCCTAACACTAACCCTAACCCTAACACTAAGCCTAAACTACCGTTGACTGCTTTTGCCTCCATTAGATTTCCTAAGCACTAGTGTTTTAAGGAACAGGTTAAAAAGAAAATCCTAATGTGATTTTTTTATAATGTGCTTATTCTTTATCTTATCCTAGTGACTAAAAGCTTCTCCATGGCTGGACCCCAAATAATATTCCTTTACATGCTAAGTGGTATCTAGAGAGTGGGATAGGTTTAATAAATACCCTAATCCTAACGTGTACCCTAACCCTAACCCAAACCCTAACCCTAAAGGTACGCTAATCCTAACCCGTACCCTAAACCAATCCCTAACCCTAAAACTAACCCTAACCCTAATCCTAACCCTAACCCATACCCTACGCCCTACCCTCACCCGTAACCTAACCCGTACCCTAAGCCGTACCCTAACCCTAACCCTAACCCTAACCCATACGCTGCACCATACCCACACCCGTTCCCTAACCCGTATCCTAAGCCCTACCCTAACCCTAACCCTAAACCTAACCCTAAACCTAACCCATACCCTACGCCGTACCCTCACCCGTACCCTAACCCGTACCCTAAGCCGTACTCTAACCCTAATCCATACCCTACGCCGTACCCTAACCCGTACCCTAACCCGTATTCTAAGCTGTACCCTAACCCTAACGAATACCCTACACAGTACCCTCACCCGTACCCTCACCCGTACCCTAAGCCATACCCTAACCCTAACCCTAACCTTAATCCTAACCCTAACACCTACCCTATGCCGTACCCTCACCTGTACACTATCCCATACCCTAAGCCGTACCCTAACCATAACACTAACCCTAACCCTAACCCTAACCCTCAACTACCCTTGAATGCTTTTGCCTCCATTAGATTTCCTAAGCACTAGTGTTTTAAGGAACAGGTTAAAAAGAAAATCCTAATGTGATTTTTTTATAATGTGTTTATTCTTTATCTTATCCTAGTGACTAAAAGCTTCTCCATGGCTGGACCCCAAATAATATTCCTTTACGTGCTAAGTGGTATCTAGAGAGTGGGATAGGTTTAATAAATACCCTAATCCTAACGTGTACCCTAACCCTAACCCAAACCCTAACCCTAACACGTACGTTAATCCTAACCCGTACCCTAAACCAATCCCTAACCATAAAACTAACCCTAACCCTAACCCTAACCCTAACCAATACCCTACGCAGTATCCTCACCCGTACCCTCACCCGTACCCTAAGCCGTACCCTAAACCTAACACTAACCCTAACCCTAACCCTAACCCCTACCCTATGCCGTACCCTCACCCGTACCCTATCCCATACCCTAAGCCATACCCTAACCCTAACACTAACCCTAACCCTAACCCTAACCCTAAACTACCGTTGACTGCTTTTGCCTCCATTAGATTTCCTAAGCAATAGTGTTTTAAGGAACAGGTTAAAAAGAAAATCCTAATGTGATTTTTTTATAATGTGTTTATTCTTTATCTTATCCTAGTGACTAAAAGCTTCTCCATGGCTGGACCCCAAATAATATTCCTTTACGTGCTAAGTGGTATCTAGAGAGTGGGATAGGTTTAATAAATACCCTAATCCTAACGTGTACCCTAACCCTAACCCATACCCTAACCCTAAAGCATACCCTAACCCTAACCCCAACCCTAACCCTAACACGTACGCTAATCCTAACCCGTACCCTAAACCAATCCCTAACCCTAAAGCTAACCCTAACCCTAACCCTAACCCATACCCTACGCCGTACCCTCACCCGTACCCTCACCCGTACCCTAAGCCGTACCCTAAACCTAACACTAACCCTAACCCTAACCCTTACCCCTACCCTACGCCGTACCCTCACCCGTACCCTATCCCATACCCTAAGCCATACCCTAACCCTAACACTAACCCTAACCCTAACCCTAACCCTAAACTACCGTTGACTGCTTTTGCCTCCATTAGATTTGCTAAGCACTAGTGTTTTAAGTAACAGGTTAAAAAGAAAATCCTAATGTGATTTTTTTATAATGTGTTTATTCTTTATCTTATCCTAGTGACTAAAATCTTCTCCATGGCTGGACCCCAAATAATATTCCTTTACGTGCTAAGTGGTATCTAGAGAGTGGGATAGGTTTAATAAATACCCTAATCCTAACGTGTACCCTAACCCTACCCCATACCCTAACCCTAATGCGTACCCTAACCCTAAAGGTACGCTAATCCTAACCCGTACCCTAAACCAATCCCTAACCCTAAAACTAACCCTAACCCTAATCCTAACCCTAACCCATACCCTACGCCGTACCCTCACCCGTAACCTAACCCGTACCCTAAGACGTACCCTAAACCTAAACCTAACCCTAACCCATACGCTGCACCATACCCTTACCCGTTCCATAACCAGTATCCTAAGCCCTACCCTAACCCTAACGCTAAACCTACCCCTAACCCTAACCCATACCCTACGCCGTACCCTCACCCGTAACCTAACCCTTACCCTAAGCCGTACCCTAACCCTAACCCTAACCCTAACCTTTACACTACGCCGTACCCTCACCCGTACCCTAACCCGTATCCTAAGCCATACCCTAACCCTAACCAATACCCAACGCAGTATCCTCATCCGTACCCCCACCCGTACCCTAAGCCGTACCCTAAACCTAACACTAACACTAACCCTAACCCTAACCCCTACCCTACGCCGTACCCTCACCCGTACCCTATCCCATACCGTAAGCCATACCCAAACCCTAACACTAACCCTAACCCTAACACTAACCCTAAACTACCGTTGACTGCTTTTGCCGCCATTAGATTTCCTAAGCACTAGTGTTTTAAGGAACAGGTTAAAAAGAAAATCCTAATGTGATTTTTTTATAATGTGTTTATTCTTTATCTTATCCTAGTGACTAAAATCTTCTCCATGGCTGGACCCCAAATAATATTCCTTTACGTGCTAAGTGGTATCTAGAGAGTGGGATAGGTTTAATAAATACCCTAATCCTAACGTGTACCCTAACCCTACCCCATACCCTAACCCTAACGCGTACCCTAACCCTAAAGGTACGCTAATCCTAACCCGTACCCTAAACCAATCCCTAACCCTAAAACTAACCCTAACCCTAATCCTAACCCTAACCCATACCCTACGCCGTACACTCACCCATAACCTAACCCGTACCCTAAGCCGTACCCTAACCCTAACCCTAACCCTAACCCATACGCTGCACCATACCCTCACCCGTTCCCTAACGAATATCCTAAGCCCTACCCTAACCCTAACCCTAACCCTAACCCTAACCCTAAACCTTACCCTACGCCGTACACTCACCCGTACCCTAATCCGTACCCTAAGCCATACCCTAACCCTAACCCTAACCCTAACCCATACGCTACGCCGTACCCTCACCCGTACCCTAACCCGTATCCTAAGCCGTACCCTAACCCTAACCCTAACCCTTACCTATACCCTATGCCGTACCCTCACCCGAAACCTAACCCGTAACCTAAGCCATACCCTAACACTAAACCTAACCCTAACCCTAACCCATACCCTACGCCGTACCCTAACCCGTACCCTAACACGTATCCTAAGCCGGACCCTAACCCTAACCAATACCCTACGCAGTACCCTCACACGTACCCTCACCTGTACCCTAAGCCGTACCCTAACCCTAACCCTAACCATAACCCTAACCCTAACCCCTACCCTACGCCGTACCCTCACCTGTAACCTATCCCATACCCTAGGCCGTACCCTATCCCTAACACTAACCCTAACTCTAAATTACCCTTGACTGCTTTTGCCTCCATTAGATTTCCTAAGCACTAGTGTTTTAAGGAACAGGTTAAAAAGAAAATCCTAATGTGATTTTTTTATAAAATGTTTATTCCTTATCTTATCCTAGTGACTAAAATCTTCTCCATGGCTGGACCCCAAATAATATTCCTTTACGTGCTAAGTGGTATCTAGAGAGTGGGATAGGTTTAATAAATACCCTAATCCTAACGTATACCCTAACCCTAACCCATACCCTACGCCGTACCCTAACCCGTACCCTAACCCGTATCCTAAGCCGTACCCTAACCCTAACCAATACCCAACGCAGTATCCTCACCCGTACCCCCACCCGTACCCTAAGCCGTACCCTAAACCTAACACTAACACTAACCCTAACCCTAACCCCTACCCTACGCCGTACCCTCACCCGTACCCTATCCCATACCCTAAGCCATACCCTAACCCTAACACTAACCCTAACTCTAACACTAACCCTAAACTACCGTTGACTGCTTTTGCCTCCATTAGATTTCCTAAGCACTAGTGTTTTAAGGAACAGGTTAAAAAGAAAATCCTAAAGTGATTTTTTTATAATGTGTTTATTCTTTATCTTATCCTAGTGACTAAAATCTTCTCCATGTCTGGACCCCAAATAATATTCCTTTACGTGCTAAGTGGTATCTAGAGAGTGGGATAGGTTTAATAAATACCCTAATCCTAACGTGTAACCTAACCCTACCCCATACCCTAACCCAAACGCGTACCCTAACCCTAAAGGTACGCTAATCCTAACCCGTACCCTAAACCAATCCCTAACCCTAAAACTAACCCTAACCCTAATCCTAACCCTAACCCATACCCTACGCCGTACCCTCACCCGTAACCTAACCCGTACCCTAAGCCGTACCCTAACCCTAACCCTAACCCTAACCCATACGCTGCACCATACCCTCACCCATTCCCTAACCAATATCCTAAGCCCTACCCTAACCCTAACCCTAACCCTAACCCTAACCCTAAACCTTACCCTACGCCGTACACTCACCCGTACCCTAATCCGTACCCTAAGCCGTACCCTAACCCTAACCCTAACCCTAACCCATACGCTACGCCGTACCCTCACCCGTACCCTAACCCGTATCCTAAGCCGAACCCTAACCCTAACCCTAACCCTAACCTATACCCTATGCCGTACCCTCACCCGAACCCTAACCCGTAACCTAAGCCGTACCCTAACACTAAACCTAACCCTAACCCTAACCCATACCCTACGCCGTACCCTAACCCGTACCCTAACACGTATCCTAAGCCGTACCCTAACCCTAACCAATACCCTACGCAGTACCCTCACCCGTACCCTCACCTGTACCCTAAGCTGTACCCTAACCCTAACCCTAACCCTAACCCTAACCCTAACCCCTATCCTACGCCGTACCCTCACCCGTAACCTATCCCATACCCTAGGCCGTACCCTATCCCTAACACTAACCCTAACTCTAAATTACCCTTGACTGCTTTTGCCTCCATTAGATTTCCTAAGCACTAGTGTTTTAAGGAACAGGTTAAAAAGAAAATCCTAATGTGATTTTTTTATAATGTGTTTATTCTTTATCTTATCCTAGTGACTAAAAGCTTCTCCATGGCTGGACCCCAAATAATATTCCTTTACGTGCTAAGTGGTATCTAGACAGTGGGATAGGTTTAATAAATACCCTAATCCTAACGTGTACCCTAACCCTAACCCAAACCCTAACCCTAAAGGTACGCTAATCCTAACCCGTACCCTAAACCAATCCCTAACCCTAAAACTAACCCTAACCATAATCCTAACCCTAACCCATACCCTACGCCCTACCCTCACCCGTAACCTAACCCGTACCCTAAGCCGTACCCAAACCCTAACCCTAATCCTAACCCATACGCTGCACCATACCCTCACCCGTTCCCTAACCCGTATCCTAAGCCCTACCCTAACCCTAACCCTAAACCTAACCCTAAACCTAACCCATACCCTACGCTGTACCCTCACCCGTACCCTAACCCGTACCCTAAGCCGTACCCTAACCCTAACCCTAACCCTAACCCATACCCTACGCCGTACCCTAACCCGTACCCTAACCCGTATTCTAAGCTGTACCCTAACCCTAACCAATACCCTACACAGTACCCTCACCCGTACCCTCACCCGTACCCTAAGCCATAACCTAACCCTAACCCTAACCTTAATCCTAACCCTAACCCCTACCCTACGCCGTACCCTCACCTCTACCCTATCCCATACCCTAAGCCGTACCCTAACCCTAACACTAACCCTAACCCTAACCCTAACCCTCAACTACCCTTGAATGCTTTTGCCTCCATTAGATTTCCTAAGCACTAGTGTTTTAAGGAACAGGTTAAAAAGAAAATCCTAATGTGATTTTTTTATAATGTGTTTATTCTTTATCTTATCCTAGTGACTAAAAGCTTCTCCATGGCCGGACCCCAAATAATATTCCCTTACGTGCTAAGTGGTATCTAGAGAGTGGGATAGGTTTAATAAATACCCTAATCCTAACGTGTACCCTAACCCTAACCCAAACCCTAACCCTAACACATACGCTAATCCTAAACCGTACCCTAAACCAATCCCTAACCATAAAACTAACCCTAACCCTAACCATAACCCTAACCAATACCCTACGCAGTATCCTCACCCGTACCCTCACCCGTACCCTAAGCCGTACCCTAAACCTAACACTAACCCTAACCCTAACCCTAACCCCTACCCTACGCCGTACCCTCACCCGTACCCTATCCCATACCCTAAGCCATACCCTAACCCTAACACTAACCCTAACCCTAACCCTAACCCTAAACTACCGTTGACTGCTTTTGCCTCCATTAGATTTCCTAAGCACTAGTGTTTTAAGGAACAGGTTAAAAAGAAAATCCTAATGTGATTTTTTTATAATGTGTTTATTCTTTATCTTATCCTAGTGACTAAAAGCTTCTCCATGGCTGGACCCCAAATAATATTCCTTTACGTGCTAAGTGGTATCTAGAGAGTGGGATAGGTTTAATAAATACCCTAATCCTAACGTGTACCCTAACCCTAACCTATACCCGAACCCTAAAGCGTACCCTAACCCTAAACCCAACCCTAACCCTAACACATACGCTAATCCTAAACCGTACCCTAAACCAATCCCTAACCCTAAAACTAACCCTAACCCTAACCCTAACCCTAACCCATACCCTACGCCGTACCCTCGCCCGTACCCTCACCCGTACCCTAAGCCGTACCCTAAACCTAACACTAACCCTAACCCAAACCCTAACCCCTACCCTACGCCGTACCCTCACCCGTACCCTATCCTATACCCTAAGCCATACCCTAACCCTAACACTAACCCTAACCCTAACCCTTACCCTAAACTACCGTTGACTGCTTTTGCCTCCATTAGATTTGCTAAGCACTAGTGTTTTAAGGAACAGGTTAAAAAGAAAATCCTAATGTGATTTTTTTATAATGTGTTTATTCTTTATCTTATCCTAGTGACTAAAATCTTCTCCATGGCTGGACCCCAAATAATATTCCTTTACGTGCTAAGTGGTACCTAGAGAGTGGGATAGGTTTAATAAATACCCTAATCCTAACGTGTACCCTAACCCTACCCCATACCCTAACCCTAACACGTACCCTTAATCTAAAGGTACGCTAATCCTAACCCGTACCCTAAACCAATCCCTAACCCTAAAACTAACCCTAACCCTAATCCTAACCCTAACCCATACCCTACGCCGTACCTTCACCCGTAACCTAACCCGTACCCTAAGCCGTACCCTAACCCTAACCCTAACCCTAACCCATACGCTGCACCATACCCTCACCCGTTCCCTAACCCGTATCCTAAGCCCTACCCTAACCCTAACCCTAAACCTAACCCTAAACCTAACCCATACCCTACGCCGTACCCTCACCCGTACCCTAACCCGTACCCTAAGCCGTACCCTAACCCTAACCCTAACCCTAACCCATACCCTACGCCGTACCCTAACCCGTACCGTAACACGTATTCTAAGCTGTACCCTAACCCTAACCAATACCCTACACAGTACCCTCACCCGTACCCTCACCCGTACCCTAAGCCATACCCTAACCCTAACCCTAACCCTAATCCTAACCCTAACCCCTACCCTACGCCGTACCCTCACCTGTACCCTATCCCATACCCTAAGCCGTACCCTAACCCTAACACTAACCCTAACCCTAACCCTAACCCTCAACTACCCTTGAATGCTTTTGCCTCCATTAGATTTCCTAAGCACTAGTGTTTTAAGGAACAGGTTAAAAAGAAAATCCTAATGTGATTTTTTTATAATGTGTTTATTCTTTATCTTATCCTAGTGACTAAAAGCTTCTCCATGGCTGGACCCCAAATAATATTCCTTTACGTGCTAAGTGGTATCTAGAGAGTGGGATAGGTTTAATAAATACCCTAATCCTAACGTGTACCCTAACCCTAACCCAAACCCTAACCCTAACACGTACGCTAATTCTAACCCGTACCCTAAACCAATCCCTAACCATAAAACTAACCTTAACCCTAACCCTAACCCTAACCAATACCCTACGCAGTATCCTCACCCGTACCCTCACCCGTACCCTAAGCCGTACCCTAAACCTAACACTAACCCTAACCCTAACCCTAACCCCTACCCTACGCCGTACCCTCACCCGTACCCTATCCCATACCCTAAGCCATACCCTAACCCTAACACTAACCCTAACCCTAACCCTAACCCTAAACTACCGTTGACTGCTTTTGCCTCCATTAGATTTACTAAGCACTAGTGTTTTAAGGAACAGGTTAAAAAGAAAATCCTAATGTGATTTTTTTATAATGTGTTTATTCTTTATCTTATCCTAGTGACTAAAAGCTTCTCTATGGCTGGACCCCAAATAATATTCCTTTACGTGCTAAGTGGTATCTAGAGAGTGGGAGAGGTTTAATAAATACCCTAATCCTAACGTGTACCCTAACCCTAACCCATACCCTAAACCTAAAGCGTACCCTAACCCTAACCCCAACCCTAACCCTAACACGTACGCTAATCCTAACCCGTACCCTAAACCAATCCCTAACCCTAAAACTAACCCTAACCCTAACCCTAACCCTAACCCATACCCTACGCCATACCCTCACCCGTACCCTCACCCATACCCTAAGCCGTACCCTAAACCTAACACTAACCCTAACCCTAACCCTAACCCCTACCCTACGCCGTACCCTCACCCGTACCCTATCCCATACCCTAAGCCATACCCTAACCCTAACACTAACCCTAACCCTAACCCTAACCCTAAACTACCGTTGACTGCTTTTGCATCCATTAGATTTGCTAAGCACTAGTGTTTTAAGGAACAGGTTAAAAAGAAAATCCTAATGTGATTTTTTTATAATGTGTTTATTCTTTATCTTATCCTAGTGACTAAAATCTTCTCCATGGCTGGACCCCAAATAATATTCCTTTACGTGCTAAGTGGTATCTAGAGAGTGGGATAGGTTTAATAAATACCCTAATCCTAACGTGTACCCTAACCCTACCCCATATCCTAACCCTAACACGTACCCTAAATCTAAAGGTACGCTAATCCTAACCCGTACCCTAAACCAATCCCTAACCCTAAAACTAACCCTAACCCTAATCCTAACCCTAACCCATACCCTACGCCGTACCCTCACCCGTAACCTAACCCGTACCCTAAGCCGTACCCTAACCCTAACCCTAACCCATACGCTGCACCATACCCTCACCCGTTCCCTAACCCGTATCCTAAGCCCTACCCTAACCCTAACCCTAAACCTATCCCTAAACCTAACCCATACCCTACGCCGTACCCTCACCCGTACCCTAACCCGTACCCTAAGCCGTACCCTAACCCTAACCCTAACCCTAACCCTAAAACTTACCCTACGCCGTACACTCACCCGTACCCTAATCCGTACCCTAAGCCGTACCCTAACCCTAACCCTAACCCTAACCCATACGCTACGCCGTACCCTCACCCGTACCCTAACCCGTATCCTAAGCCGTACCCTAACGTTAAACCTAACCCTAACCTATACCCTATGCCGTACCCTCACCCGTACCCTAACCCGTAACCTAAGCCGTACCCTAACCCTAAACCTAACCCTAACCCTAACCCATACCCTACGCTGTACCCTAACCCGTACCCTAACACGTATCCTAAGCCGTACCCTAACCCTAACCAATACCCTACGCAGTACCCTCACCCGTACCCTCTCCCGTAACCTATCCCATACCCTAGGCCGTACCCTATCCCTAACACTAACCCTAAGTCTAAATTACCCTTGACTGCTTTTGCCTCCATTAGATTTCCTAAGCACTAGTGTTTTAAGGAACAGGTTAAAAAGAAAATCCTAATGTGATTTTTTTATAAAATATTTATTCCTTATCTTATCCTAGTGACTAAAATCTTCTCCATGGCTGAACCCCAAATAATATTCCTTTACGTGCTAAGTGGTATCTAGAGAGTGGGATAGGTTTAATAAATACCCTAATCCTAACGTGTACCCTATCCCTAACCCATACCCTAACCCTAAAGCGTACCCTAACCCTAACCCAAACCCTAACCCTAACACGTACGCTAATCCTAACCCGTACACTAAAACAATCCCTAACCCTAAAACTAACCCTAACCCTAACCCTAACCCTAACCCATACCCTACGCCGTACCCTCACCCGTACCCTCACCCGTACCCTAAGCCGTACCCTCACCCGTAACCTAACCCGTACCCTAAGCCGTACCCTAACCCTAACCCTAACCCTAACCCATACGCTGCACCATACCCTCACCCGATCCCTAACCCGTATCCTAAGCCCTACCCTAACCCTAACCCTAAACCTATCCCTAACCCTAAACTATACCCTACGCCGTACCCTCACCTGTACCCTAACCCGTACCCTAAGCCGTACCCTAACCCTAACCCTAACACTAACCCTAACCCTAACCCTAAACCATACCCTACGCCGTATCCTAACCCGTACCCTAACCCGTATCCTAAGCCGTACCCTAACCCTAACCAATACCCTACACAGTATCCTCACCCGTACCCTCACCCATACCCTAAGCCGTACCATAAGCCATACCCTAACCCTAACACTAACCCTAACCCTAACCCCTACCCTATACCGTACCCTCACCCGTACCCTATCCCATACCCTAAGCCATACCCTAACCCTAACACTAACCCTAACCCTAACACTAACCCTAAACTACCGTTGACTGCTTTTGCCTCCATTAGATTTCCTAAGCACTAGTGTTTTAAGGAACAGGTTAAAAAGAAAATCCTAATGTGATTTTTTTATAATGTGTTTATTCTTTATCTTATCCTAGTGACTAAAAGCTTCTCCATGGCTGGACCCCAAATAATATTCCTTTACGTGCTAAGTGGTATCTAGAGAGTGGGATAGGTTTAATAAATACCCTAATCCTAACGTGTACCCTAACCCTAACCCAAACCCTAACCCTAAAGGTACGCTAATCCTAACCCGTACCCTAAACCAATCCCTAACCCTAAAACTAACCCTAACCCTAATCCTAACCCTAACCCATACACTACGCCCTACCCTCACCCGTAACCTAACCCGTACCCTAAGCCGTACCCTAACCCTAACCCTAACCCTAACCCATACGCTGCACCATACCCTCACCCGATCCCTAACCCGTATCCTAAGCCCTACCCTAACCCTAACCCTAAACCTAACCCTAAACCTAACCCATACCCTACGCCGTACCCTCACCCGTACCCTAACCCGTACCCTAAGCCGTACCCTAACCCTAACCCTAACCCTAACCCATACCCTACGCCGTACCCTAACCCGTACCCTAACCCGTATTCTAAGCTGTACCCTAACCCTAACCAATACCCTACACAGTACCCTCACCCGTACCCTCACCCGTACCCTAAGCCATACCCTAACCCTAACCCTAACCTTAATCCTAACCCTAACCCCTACCCTACGCCGTACCCTCACCTCTACCCTATCCCATACCCTAAGCCGTACCATAACCCTAACACTAACCCTAACCCTAACCCTAACACCTACCCTACGCCGTACCCTCACCCGTACCCTCAACTACCCTTGAATGCTTTTGCCTCCATTAGATTTCTTAAGCACTAGTGTTTTAAGGAACAGGTTAAAAAGAAAATCCTAATGTGATTTTTTTATAATGTGTTTATTCTTTATCTTATCCTAGTGACTAAAAGCTTCTCCATGGCTGGACCCCAAATAATATTCCTTTACGTGCTAAGTGGTATCTAGAGAGTGGGATAGGTTTAATAAATACCCTAATCCTAACGTGTACCCTAACCCTAACCCAAACCCTAACCCTAACACGTACGCTAATCCTAACCCGTACCCTAAACCAATCCCTAACCATAAAACTAACCCTAACCCTAACCCTAACCCTAACCAATACCCTACGCAGTATCCTCACCCGTACCCTCACCCGTACCCTAAGCCGTACCCTAAACCTAACACTAACCCTAACCCTAACCCTAACCCCTACCCTACGCCGTAACCTCACCCGTACCCTATCCCATACCCTAAGCCATACCCTAACCCTAACACTAACCCTAACCCTAACCCTAACCCTAAACTACCGTTGACTGCTTTTGCCTCCATTAGATTTCCTAAGCAATAGTGTTTTAAGGAACAGGTTAAAAAGAAAATCCTAATGTGATTTTTTTATAATGTGTTTATTCTTTATCTTATCCTAGTGACTAAAAGCTTCTCCATGGCTGGACCCCAAATAATATTCCTTTACGTGCTAAGTGGTATCTAGAGAGTGGGATAGGTTTAATAAATACCCTAATCCTAACGTGTACCCTAACCCTAACCCATACCCTAACCCTAAAGCGTACCCTAACCCTAACCCCAACCCTAACCCTAACACGTACGCTAATCCTAACCCGTACCCTAAACCAATCCCTAACCCTAAAACTAACCCTAACCCTAATCCTAACCCTAACCCATACCCTACGCCGTACCCTCACCCGTAACCTAACCCGTACCCTAAGCCGTACCCTAACCCTAACCCTAACCCTAACCCATACGCTGCACCATACCCTCACCCGTTCCATAACCAGTATCCTAAGCCCTACCCTAACCCTAACCCTAAACCTAACCCTAACCCTAACCCATACCCTACGCCGTACCCTCACCCGTAACCTAACCACTACCCTAAGCCGTACCCTAACCCTAACCCTAACCCTAACCTATACACTACGCCGTACCCTCACCCGTACCCTAACCCGTACCCTAAGCCGTACCCTAACCCTAACCCTAACCCTAACCCTAACCCTAACCCATACCCTACGCCGTACCCTAACCCGTACCCTAACCCGTATCCTAAGCCGTACACTAACCCTAACCAATACCCAACGCAGTATCCTCACCCGTACCCCCACCCGTACCCTAAGCCGTACCCTAAACCTAACAATAACACTAACCCTAACCCTAACCCCTACCCTACGCCGTACCCTCACCCGTACCCTATCCCATACCCTAAGCCATACCCTAACCCTAACACTAACCCTAACCCTAACACTAACCCTAAACTACCGTTGACTGCTTTTGCCTCCATTAGATTTCCTAAGCACTAGTGTTTTAAGGAACAGGTTAAAAAGAAAATCCTAATGTGATTTTTTTATAATGTGTTTATTCTTTATCTTATCCTAGTGACTAAAAGCTTCTCCATGGCTGGACCCCAAGTAATATTCCTTTACGTGCTAAGTGGTATCTAGAGAGTGGGATAGGTTTAATAAATACCCTAATCCTAACGTGTACCCTAACCCTACCCCATACCCTAACCCTAACGCGTACCCTAACCCTAAAGGTACGCTAATCCTAACCCGTACCCTAAACCAATCCCTAACCCTAAAACTAACCCTAACCCTAATCCTAACCCTAACCCATACCCTACGCCGTACCCTCACCCGTAACCTAACCCGTACCCTAAGCCGTACCCTAACCCTAACCCTAACCCTAACCCATACGCTGCACCATACCCTCACCCGTTCCCTAACCAATATCCTAAGCCCTACCCTAACCCTAACCCTAACCCTAACCGTAACCCTAAACCTTACCCTACGCCGTACACTCACCCGTACCCTAATCCGTACCCTAAGCCGTACCCTAACCCTAACCCTAACCCTAACCCATACGCTACGCCGTACCCTCACCCGTACCCTAACCCGTAACCTAAGCCGTTCCCTAACCCTAACCCTAACCCTAACCTATACCCTGTGCCGTACCCTCACCCGAACCCTAACCCGTAACCTAAGCCGTACCCTAACCCTAAACCTAACCCTAACCCTAACCCATACCCTACGCCGTACCCTAACCCGTACCCTAACACGTATCCTAAGCCGTACCCTAACCCTAACCCATACCCTAACCCTAAAGCGTACCCTAACCCTAACCCAAACCCTAACCCTAACACGTACGCTAATCCTAACCTGTACCCTAAACCAATCCCTAACCCTAAAACTAACCCTAACCCTAACCCTAACCCTAACCCATACCCTACGCCATACCCTCACCCGTACCCTCACCCGTACCCTAAGCCGTACCCTCACCCGTAACCTAACCCGTACCCTAAGACGTACCCTAACCCTAAACCTAACCCTAACCCATACGCTGCACCATAGCCTCACCCGTACCCTAACCCGTATCCTAAGCCCTACCCTAACCCTAACCCTAAACCTAACCCTAACCCTAACCCATACCCTACGCCGTACCGTCACCCGTACCCTAACCCGTACCCTAAGCCGTACCCTAACCCTAACCCTAACCCTAACCCTAACCCTAACCCTAACCCTAACCCTAACCCCTATCCTACGCCGTACCCTAACCCGTACCCTAACCCGTATCCTAAGCCGTACCCTAACCCTAACCAATACCCTACGAAGTACCCTCACCCGTACCCTCACCCGTACCCTAAGCCGTACCCTAACCCTAACCCTAACCCTAACCCTAACCCTAACCCCTACCCTACGCCGTACCCTCACCCGTACCCTATCCCATACCCTAAGCCGTACCCTAACCCTAACACTAACCCTAACCCTAACCCTAACCCTAACCCTAAACTACCCTTGACTGCTTTTGCCTCCATTAGATTTCCTAAGCACTAGTGTTTTAAGGAACAGGTTAAAAGGAAAATTCTAACGTGATTTTTTTATAATGTGTTTATTCTTTATCTTATCCTAGTGACTAAAATCTTCTCCATGGCTGGACCCCAAATAATATTCCTTTACGTGTTAAGTGGTATCTAGAGAGTGGGATAGGTTTAATAAATACCCTAATCCTAACGTGTACCCTAACCCTAAACCATACCCTAACCCTACGCCTACCCTAACCCTAACCCAAACCCTAACCCTAACACGTACGCTAATCCTAACCCGTACCCTACACCAATCCCTAACCCTAAAACTAACCCTAACCCTAACCCTAACCCTAACCCATACCCTACGCCGTACCCTCACCCGTACCCTAACCCGTACCCTAAGCCGTACCCTAACCCTAACCCTAACTCTAACCCATACGCTACGCCGTAGCCTCACCCGTACCCTAACCCGTATCCTAAGCCGTACCCTAACCCTAACCCTAACCCTAACCCATACCCTACGCCGTACCCTCACTTGTACCCTAACCCGTACCCTAAGCCGTACCCTAACCCTAACCGTAAACCTAACCCCTATCATACGCCGTACCCTAACCCGTACCCTAACCCGTATCCTAAGCCGTACCCTAACCCTAACCAATACCCTACGCAGTACCCTCACCCGTACCCTCACCCGTACCCTAAGCCGTTCCCTAACCCTAACCCTAACCCTAACCCTAACCCGAAACCCTACCCTACGCCGTACCCTCACCCGTACCCTATCCCATACCCTAAGCCGTACCCTAACCCTAACACTACCCCTAACCCTAACCCTAACCCTAACCCTAAACTACCCTTGACTGCTTTTGCCTCCATTAGATTTCCTAAGCACTAGTGTTTTAAGGAACAGGTTAAAAGGAAAATCCTAACGTGATTTTTTTTAATGTGTTTATTCTTTATCTTATCCTAGTGACTAAAATCTTCTCCATGGCTGCACCCCAAATAATATTCCTTTACGTGTTAAGTGGTATCTAGAGAGTGGGATAGGTTTAATAAATACCCTAATCCTAACGTGTACGCTAACCCTAAACCATACCCTAACCCTACGCGTACCCTAACCCTAACCCAAACCCTAACCCTAACACGTACGCTAATCCTAACCCGTACCCTACACCAATCCCTAACCCTAAAACTAACCCTAACCCTAACCCTAACCCTAACCCATACCCTACGCCGTACCCTCACCCGTACCCTAACCCGTACCCTAAGCCGTACCCTAACCCTAACCCTAACCCTAACCTATACCCTATGCCGTACCCTCACCTGTACCCTAACCAGTACCCTAAGCCGTACCCCAACCCTAACCCTAACCCTAACCCCAACCCTAACCCCTACCCTACACCGTACCCTAACCCGTACCCTAACCCGTATCCTAAGCCGTACCCTAACCCTAACCAATACCCTACGCAGTACCCTCACCCGTACCCTCACCCGTACCCTAAGCCGTACCCTAACCCTAACCCTAACCCTAACCCTAACCCTAACCCCTACCCTACGCCGTACCCTCACCCGTACCCTATCCCGTACCCTAAGCCGTACCCTAACCCTAACACTAACCCTAACCCTAACCCTAACCCTAACCCTAAACTACCCTTGACTGCTTTTGCCTCCATTAGATTTCCTAAGCACTAGTGTTTTAAGGAACAGGTTAAAAGGAAAATCCTAACGTGATTTTTTTATAATGTGTTTATTCTTTATCTTATACTAGTGACTAAAATATTCTCCATGGCTGGACCCCAAATAATATTCCTTTACGTGCTAAGTGGTATCTAGAGAGTGGGATAGGTTTAATAAATACCCTAATCCTAACGTGTACCCTAACCCTAACCCATACCCTAACCCTAACGCGTACCCTAACCCTAACACAAACCCTAACCCTAACACGTACGCTAATCCTAACCCGTACCCTAAACCAATCCCTAACCCTAAAACTAACCCTAACCCTAACCCTAACCCTAACCCATACCCTACGCCGTACCCTCACCCGTACCCTAAACCGAACCATAAGCCGTACCCTAACCCTAACCCTAACCCATACGCTACGCCGTAGCCTCACCCGTACCCTAAACCGTATCCTAAGTCGTACCATAACCCTAACTCTAACCCTAACCTATACCCTACGCCGTACCCTCACCTGTACCCTAACCCGTAGCCTAAGCCGTACCCTAACCCTAACCCTAACCCTAACCCTAACCCTAACCCCTACCCTACGCCGTACCCTAAACCGTACCCTAACCCGTATCCTAAGCCGTACCCTAACCCTAACCAATACCCTACGCAGTACCCTCACCCGTACCCTCACCCATACCCTAAGCCGTACCCTAACCCTAACCCTAACCCTAACCCTAACCCTAACCCCTACCCTACGCCGTACCCTCACCCGTACCCTATCCCATACCCTAAGCCGTACCCTAACCCTAACACTAACCCTAACCCTAACCCTAACCCTAACCCTAAACTACCCTTGACTGCTTTTGCCTCCATTAGATTTCCTAGGCACTAGTGTTTTAAGGAACAGGTTAAAAGGAAAATTCTAACGTGATTTTTTTATAATGTGTTTATTCTTTATCTTATCCTAGTGACTAAAATCTTCTCCATGGCTGGACCCCAAATAATATTCCTTTACGTGCTAAGTGGTATCTAGAGAGTGGGATAGGTTTAATAAATACCCTAATCCTAACGTGTACCCTAACCCTAACCCATACCCTAACTCTAACGCGTACCCTAACCCTAACCCAAACCCTAACCCTAACACGTACGCTAATCCTAACCCGTACCCTAAACCAATCCCTAACCCTAAAACTAACCCTAACCCTAACCCTAACCCTAACCCATACCCTACGCCGTACCCTCACCCGTACCCTAACCCGTACCCTAAGCCGTACCCTAACCCTAACCCTAACCCATACGCTACGCCGTAGCCTCACCCGTACCCTAAACTGTATCCTAAGCCGTACCCTAACCCTAACCCTAACCCTAACCTATACCCTACGCCGTACCCTCACCTGTACCCTAACCCGTACCCTAAGCCGTACCTTAACCCTAACCCTAACCCTAACCTATACCCTACGCCGTACCCTAACCCGTACCCTAACCCGTATCCTAAGCCGTACCCTAACCCTACCCAATACCCTACGCAGTACCCTCATCCGTACCCTCACCCGTCCCCTAAGCCGTACCCTAACCCTAACCCTAACCCTAACCCTAACCCCTACCCTACGCCGTACCCTCACCCGTACCCTATCCCATACCCTAAGCCGTACCCTAACCCTAACACTAACCCTAACCCTAACCCTAACACTAACCCTAAACTGCCCTTTACTGCTTTTGCCTCCATTAGATTTCCTAAGCACTAGTGTTTTAAGGAACAGGTTAAAAGGAAAATCCTAACGTGATTTTTTTATAATGTGTTTATTCTTTATCTTATCCTAGTGACTAAAATCTTCTCCATGGCTGGACCCCAAATAATATTCCTTTACGTGCTAAGTGGTATCTAGAGAGTGGGATAGGTTTAATAAATACCCTAATCCTAACGTGTACCCTAACCCTAACCCTAACGCGTACCCTAATCCTAACCCAAACCCTAACCCTAACATGTACGCTAATCCTAACCCGTACCCTAAACCAATCCCTAACCCTAAAACTAACCCTAACCTTAACCCTAACCCTAACCCATACCCTACGCCGTATCCTCACCCGTACCCTATCCCATACCCTAAGCCGTACCCTAACCCTAACACTAACCCTAACCCTAACCCTAACCCTAACCCTAAACTACCCTTGACTGCTTTTGCCTCCATTAGATTTCCTAAGCACTAGTGTTTTAAGGAACAGGTTAAAAGGAAAATCCTAACGTGATTTTTTTATAATGTGTTTATTCTTTATCTTATCCTAGTGACTAAAATCTTCTCAATGGCTGGACCCCAAATAATACTCCTTTACGTGCTAAGTGGTATCTAGAGAGTGGGATAGGTTTAATAAATACCCTAATCCTAACGTGTACCCTAACCCTAACCCATACCCTAACCCTAACGCGTACCCTAACCCTAACCCAAACCCTAACCCTAACACGTACGCTAATCCTAACCCGTACCCTAAACCAATCCCTAACCCTAAAACTAACCCTAACCCTAACCCTAACCCTAACCCATACCCTACGCCGTACCCTCACCCGTACCCTAAACCGAACCATAAGCCGTACCCTAACCCTAACCCTAACCCATCCGCTACGCCGTAGCCTCACCCGTACCCTAAACCGTATCCTAAGCCGTACCCTAACCCTAACCCTAACCCTAACCTATACCCTACGCCGTACCCTCACCTGTACCCTAACCCGTACCCTAAGCCGTACCCTAACCCTAACCCTAACCCTAACCCTAAACCTAACCCCTACCCTACGCCGTACCCTAAACCGTACCCTAACCCGTATCCTAAGCCGTACCCTAACCCTAACCAATACCCTACGCAGTACCCTCATCCGTACCCTCACCCATACCCTAAGCCGTACCCTAACCCTAACCCTAACCCTAACCCCTAACATACGCCGTACCCTAACCCGTACCCTAAACCAATCCCTAACCCTAAAACTAACCCTAACCCTAACCCTAACCCTAACCCATACCCTACGCCGTACCATCACCCGTACCCTAACCCGTACCCTAAGCCGTACCCTAACCCTAACCCTAACCCTAACCTATACCCTATGCCGTACCCTCACCTGTACCCTAACCCGTACCCTAACCCGTACCCTAACCCGTATCCTAAGCAGTACCCTAACCCTAACCAATACCCTACGCAGTACCCGCACCCGTACCCTCACCCGTACCCTAAGCCGTACCCTAACCCTAACCCTAACCCTAACCCTAAGCCCTACCCTACGCCGTACCCTCACCCGTACCCTATCCCATACCCTAAGCCGTACCCTAACCCTAACACTAACCCTAACCCTAACCCTAACACTAACCCTAAACTGCCCTTGACTGCTTTTGCCTCCATTAGATTTCCTAAGCACTAGTGTTTTAAGGAACAGGTTAAAAAGAAAATCCTAACGTGATTTTTTTATAATGTGTTTATTCTTTATCTTATCCTAGTGACTAAAATCTTCTCCATGGCTGGACCCCAAATAATATTCCTTTACGTGCTAAGTGGTATCTAGAGAGTGGGATAGGTTTAATAAATACCCTAATCCTAACGTGTACCCTAACCCTAACCCATACCCTAACCCTAACGCGTACACTTACCCTAACCCAAACCCTAACCCTAACACGTACGCTAATCCTAACCCGTACCCTAAACCAATCCGTAACCCTAAAACTAACCCTAACCCTAACCCTAACCCTAACCCATACCCTACGCCGTACCCTCACCCATACCCTAACCCGTACCCTAAGCCGTAACCTAACCCTAACCCTAACACTAACCCATACGCTACGCCGTAGCCTCACCCGTACCCTAACCCGTATCCTAAGCCGTACCCTAACCCTAACCCTAACCCTAACCCATAACCTACGCCGTACCCTCACCTGTACCCTAACCCGTACCCTAAGCCGTACCCTAACCCTAACCCTAACCCCTACCCTACGCCGTACCCTAACCCGTACCCTAACCCGTATCCTAATCCGTACCCTAACCCTAACCAATACCCTACGCAGTACCCTCACCCGTACCCTCACCCGTACCCTAAGCCGTACCCTAACCCTAACCCTAACCCTAACCCTAACCCCTACCCTATGCCGTACCCTAAACCGTAACCTAACCCGTATCCTAAGCCATACCCTAACCCTAACCAATACCCTACGCAGTACCCTCACCCGTACCCTCACCCGTACCCTAAGCCGTACCCTAACCCTAACCCTAACCCTAACCCTAACCCTAACCCCTACCCTACGCCGTACCCTCACCCATACCCTATCCCATACCCTAAGCCGTACCCTAACCCTAACACTAACCCTAACCCTAACCCTAACCCTAACCCTAAACTACCCTTGACTGCTTTTGCCTCCATTAGATTTCCTAAGCACTAGTGTTTTAAGGAACAGGTTAAAAGGAAAATCCTAACGTGATTTTTTTATAATGTGTTTATACTTTATCTTATCCTAGTGACTAAAATCTTCTCCATGGCTGGACCCCAAATAATATTCCTTTACGTGCTAAGTGGTATCTAGAGAGTGGGATAGGTTTAATAAATACCCTAATCCTAACGTGTACCCTAACCGTAACCCATACCCTAACCCTAACGCGTACCCTAACCCTACCCAAACCCTAACTTTAACACGTACGCTAATCCTAACACGTACCGTACACCAATCCCTAACCCTAAAACTAACCCTAACCCTAACCCATACCCTACGCCGTACCCTCACCCGTACCCTAACCCGTACCCTAAGCCGTACCCTAACCCTAACCCTAACCCATACGCTACGCCGTAGCCTCACCCGTACCCTAACCCGTATCCTAAGCCGTACCCTAACCCTAACCCTAACCCTAACCTATACCCTACGCCGTACCCTCACCTGTACCCTAACCCGTACCCTAAGCCGTACCCTAACCCTAACCCTAACACTAACCCTAACCCTAACCCCTACCCTACGCCGTACCCTCACCCGTACCTTATCCCATACCCTAAGCCGTACCCTAACCCTAACACTAACCCTAACCCTAACACTAACACTAACCCTAAACTACCCTTGACTGCTTTTGCCTCCATTAGATTTCCTAAGCACTAGTGTTTTAAGGAACAGGTTAAAAGGAAAAGCCTAACGTGATTTTTTTATAATGTGTTTATTCTTTATCTTATCCTAGTGACTAAAATCTTCTCCATGGCTGGACCCCAAATAATATTCCTTTACGTGCTAAGTGGTATCTAGAGAGTGGGATAGGTTTAATAAATACCCTAATCCTAACGTGTACCCTAACCCTAACCCATACCCTAACCCTAACCCAAACCCTAACCCTAACACGTACGCTAATCCTAACCCAAACCGTAAACCAATCCCTAACCCTAAAACTAACCCTAACCCTAACCCTAACCCTAACCCATACCCTACGCCGTACCCTAACCCGTACCCTAACCCGTACCCTAAGCCGTACCCTAACCCTAACCCTAACCCTAACCCTAACCCCTACCCTACGCCGTACCCTAACCCGTACCCGAACCCGTATCCTAAGCCGTACCCTAACCCTAACCAATACCCTACGCAGTACCCTCACCCGTACCCTCACCCGTACCCTAAGCCGTACCCTAACCCTAACCCTAACCCTAACCCTAAGCCCTACCCTACGCCGTACCCTCACCCGTACCCTATCCCATACCCTAAGCCGTACCCTAACCCTAACACTAACCCTAACCCTAACCCTAACACTAACCCTAAACTGCCCTTGACTGCTTTTGCCTCCATTAGATTTCCTAAGCACTAGTGTTTTAAGGAACAGGTTAAAAAGAAAATCCTAATGTGATTTTTTTATAATGTGTTTATTCTTTATCTTATCCTAGTGACTAAAATCTTCTCCATGGCTGGACCCCAAATAATATTCCTTTACGTGCTAAGTGGTATCTAGAGAGTGGGATAGGTTTAATAAATACCCTAATCCTAACGTGTACCCTAACCCTAACCCATACCCTAACCCTAACGCGTACACTAACCCTAACCCAAACCCTAACCCTAACACGTACGCTAACCCTAACCTGTACCCTAAACCAATCCGTAACCCTAAAACTAACCCTAACCCTAACCCTAACCCTAACCCATACCCTACGCCGTACCCTCACCCATACCCTAACCGGTACCCTAAGCCGTAACCTAACCCTAACCCTAACACTAACCCATACGCTACGCCGTAGCCTCACCCGTACCCTAACCCGTATCCTAAGCCGCACCCTAACCCTAACCCTAACCCTAACCCATACCCTACGCTGTACCCTCACCTGTACCCTAACCCGTTCCCTAAGCCGTACCCTAACCCTAACCCTAACCCCTACCCTACGCCGTACCCTAACCCGTACCCTAACCCGTATCCTAATCCGTACCCTAACCCTAACCAATACCCTACGCAGTACCCTCACCCGTACCCTCACCCGTACCCTAAGCCGTACCCTAACCCTAACCCTACCCCTAACCCTAACCCCTACCGTATGCCGTACCCTAAACCGTAACCTAACCCGTATCCTAAGCCATACCCTAACCCTAACCAATACCCTACGCAGTACCCTCACCCGTACCCTCACCCGTACCCTAAGCCGTACCCTAAACCTAACCCTAACCCTAACCCTAACCCTAACCCTAACCCTAACCCATACCCTACGCCGTACCCTCACCCATACCCTAACCCGTACCCTAAGCCGTAACCTAACCCTAACCCTAACACTAACACATACACTACGCCTTAGCCTCACCCGTACCCTAACCCGTATCCTAAGCCGTACCCTAACCCTAACCCTAACCCTAACCCATACCCTACGCCGTACCCTCACCTGTACACTAACCCGTACCCTAAGCCGTACCCTAACCCTAATCCTAACCCCTACCCTACGCCGTACCCTAACCCGTACCCTAACCCGTATCCTAATCCGTACCCTAACCCTAACCAATACCCTACGAAGTACCCTCACCCGTACCCTCACCCGTACCCTAAGCCGTACACTAACCCTAACCCTAACCCTAACCCTAACCCTAACCCCTACCCTACGCCGTACCCTCACCCGTACCCTCACCCGTACCCTAACCCGTACCCTAAGCCGTACCCTAACCCTAACCCTAACCCATACGCTACGCCGTAGCCTCACCCGTACCCTAACCTGTATCCTAAACCGTACCCTAACCCTAACCCTAACCCTAACCTATACCCTATGCCGTACCCTCACCTGTACCCTAACCCGTACCCTAAGCCGTACCCTAAACCTAACCCTAACCCTAACTCCTACCGTACGCCGTACCCTAATCCGTACCCTAACCCGTATCCTAAGCCGTACCCTAACCCTAACCAATACCCTACGCAGTACCCTCACCCGTACCCTCACCCATACCCTAAGCCGTACCCTAACCCTAACCCTAACCCTAACCCTAACCCCTACCCTACGCTGTACCCTCACCCGTACCCTATCCCATACCCTAAGCCGTACCCTAACCCTAACACTAACCCTAACCCTAACCCTAAACTACCCTTGACTGCTTTTGCCTCCATTAGATTTCCTAAGCACTAGTGTTTTAAGGAACAGGTTAAAAGGAAAATTCTAACGTGATTTTTTTATAATGTGTTTATTCTTTATCTTATCCTAGTGACTAAAATCTTCTCCATGGCTGGACCCCAAATAATATTCCTTTACGTGTTAAGTGGTTTCTAGAGAGTGGGATAGGTTTAATAAATACCCTAATCCTAACGTGTACCCTAAACCTAACCCATACCCTAACCCTAACGCGTACCCTAACCCTAACCCAAACCCTAACCCTAACACGTACGCTAATCCTAACCCGTACCCTACACCAATCCCTAACCCTAAAACTAACCATAACCCTAACCCTAACCCTAACCCATAACCTACGCCGTACCCGCACCCGTACCCTAACCCGTACCCTAAGCCGTACCCTAACCCTAACCCTAACCCTAACGCATACGCTACGCCGTAGCCTCACCCGTACCCTAACCCGTATCCTAAGCCGTACTCTAACCCTAACCCTAACCCTAACCTATACCCTACGCCGTACCCTCACCTGTACCCTAACCCGTACCCTAAGCCGTACCCTAACCCTAACCCTAACCCTAACCCTAAACCCTACCCTACGCCGTACCCTAACCCGTACCCTAACCCGTATCCTAAGCCGTACCCTAACCCTAACCAATACCCTACGCAGTACCCTCACCCGTACCATCACCCGTACCCTAAGCCGTACCCTAACCCTAACCCTAACCCTAACCCTAACCCTAACCCCTACCCTACGCCGTACCCTCACCCGTACCCTATCCCATACCCTAAGCCGTACCCTAACCCTAACACTAACCCTAACCCTAACCCTAACACTAACCCTAAACTACCCTTGACTGCTTTTGCCTCCATTAGATTTCCTAAGCACTAGTGTTTTAAGGAACAGGTTAAAAGGAAAATCCTAACGTGATTTTTTTATAATGTGTTTATTCTTTATCTTATCCTAGTGACTAAAATATTCTCCATGGCTGGACCCCAAATAATATTCCTTTACGTGTTAAGTGGTATCTAGAGAGTGGGATAGGTTTAATAAATACCCTAATCCTAACGTGTACCCTAACCCTAACCCATACCCTATGCCGTACCCTCACCCGTACCCTAAGCCGTACCCTAACCCTAACCCTAACCCTAACCCTAACCCTAACCCCTACCCTACGCCGTACCCTCACCCGTACCCTAAACCGAACCATAAGCCGTACCCTAACCCTACCCCTAACCCATATGCTACGCCGTAGCCTCACCCGTACCCTAAACCGTATCCTAAGCCGTACCCTAACCCTAACCCTAACCCTAACCTATACCCTACGCCGTACCCTCACCTGTAGCCTAACCCGTACCCTAAGCCGTACCCTAACCCTAACCCTAACCCTAACCCTAACCCTAACCCCTACCCTACGCCGTACCCTAAACCGTACCCTAACCCGTATCCTAAGCCGTACCCTAACCCTAACCAATACCCTACGCTGTACCCTCACCCGTACCCTCACCCATACCCTAAGCCGTACCCTAACCCTAACCCTAACCCTAACCCTAACCCAAACCCTAACCCCTACCCTACGCCGTACCCTCACCCGTACCCTATCCCATACCCTAAGCCGTACCCTAAACCTAACACTAACCCTACCCCTAACCCTAACCCTAACCCTAAACTACCCTTGACTGCTTTTGCCTCCATTAGATTTCCTAAGCACTAGTGTTTTAAGGAACAGGTTAAAAGGAAAATTCTAACTTGATTTTTTTATAATGTGTTTATTCTTTATCTTATCCTAGTGACTAAAATCTTCTCCATGGCTGGAGCCCAAATAATATTCCTTTACGTGCTAAGTGGTATCTAGAGAGTGGGATAGGTTTAATAAATACCCTAATCCTAACGTGTACCCTAACCCTAACCCATACCCTAACCCTAACGCGTACCCTAACCCTAACCCAAACCCTAACCCTAACACGTACGCTAATCCTAACCCGTACCCTAAACCAATCCCTAACCCTAAAACTAACCCTAACCCTAACCCTAACCCTAACCCATACCCTACGCCGTACCCTCACCCGTACCCTAAAACGAACCATAAGCCGTACCCTAACCCTACCCCTAACCCATACGCTACGCCGTAGCCTCACCCGTACCCTAAACCGTATCCTAAGCCGTACCCTAACCCTAACCCTAACCCTAACCTATACCCTACGCCGTACCCTCACCTGTACCCTAACCCGTACCCTAAGCCGTACCCTAACCCTAACCCTAACACTAACCCTAACCCCTACCCTACGCCGTACCCTAAACCGTACCCTAACCCGTATCCTAAGCCATACCCTAACCCTAACCCTAACCCTAACCCATACCCTACGCCGTACCCTCACCTGTACCCTAACCCGTACCCTAAGCCGTACCCTAACCCTAACCCTAACCCCTACCCTACGCCGTACCCTAACCCGTACCCTAACCCGTATCCTAATCCGTACCCTAACCCTAACCAATACCCTACGCAGTACCCTCACCCGTACCCTCACCCGTACCCTAAGCCGTACCCTAACCCTAACCCTAACCCTAACCCTAACCCCTAATCTATGCCGTACCCTAAACCGTACCCTAACCCGTATCCTAAGCCATACCCTAACCCTAACCAATACCCTACACAGTACCCTCACCCGTACCCTCACCCGTACCCTAAGCCGTACCCTAACCCTAACCCTAACCCTAACCCTAACCCTAACCCCTACCCTACGCCGTACCCTCACCCGTACCCTATCCCATACCCTAAGCCGTACCCTAACCCTAACCCTAACCCTAACCCATACGCTACGCCGTAGCCTCACCCGTACCCTAACCCGTATCCTAAGCGGTACCCTAACCCTAACCCTAACCCATACCCTACGCCGTACCCTCACCTGTACCCTAACCCGTACCCTAAGCCGTACCCCAACCCTAACCCTAACCCTAACCCCAACCCTAACACCTACCCTACGCCGTACCCTAACCCGTACCCTAACCCGTATCCTAAGGCGTACCCTAACCCTAACCCTAACCCTAACCTATACCCTACGCCGTACCCTCACCTGTACCCTAACCCGTACCCTAAGCCGTACCCCAACCCTAACCCTAACCCTAACCCCAATCCTAACACCTACCCTACGCCGTACCCTAACCCGTACCCTAACCCGTATCCTAAGCCATACCCTAACCCTAACCAATACCCTACGCAGTACCCTCACCCGTACCCTCACCCGTACCCTAAGCCGTACCCTAACCCTAACCCTAACCCTAACCCTAACCCTAACCCCTACCCAACGCCATACCCTCACCCGTACCCTATCCCATACCCTAAGCCGTACCCTAACCCTAACACTAACCCTAACCCTAACCCTAACCCTAACACTAAACTACCCTTGACTGCTTTTGCCTCCATTAGATTTCCTAAGCACTAGTGTTTTAAGGAACAGGTTAAAAGGAAAATCCTAACGTGATTTTTTTATAATGTGTTTATTCTTTATCTTATCCTAGTGACTAAAATCTTCTCCATGGCTGGACCCCAAATAATATACGTTTACGTGCTAAGTGGTATCTAGAGAGTGGGATAGGTTTAATAAATACCCTAATCCTAACGTGTACCCTAACCCTAACCCATACCCTAACCCTAAAGCGTACCCTAACCCTAACCCAAACCCTAACCCTAACACGTACGCTAATCCTAACCCGTACCCTAAACCAATCCCTAACCCTAAAACTAACCCTAACCCTAACCCTAACCCTAACCCATACCCTACGCCGTACCCTCACCCGTACCCTAAACCGAACCATAAGCCATACCCTAACCCTACCCCTAAACCATACGCTACGCCGTAGCCTCACCCGTACCCTAAACCGTATCCTAAGCCGTACCCTAACCCTAACCCTAACCCTAACCTATACCCTACGCCGTACACTCACCTGTACCCTAACCCGTACCTTAAGCCGTACCCTAACCCTAATCCTAACCCTAACCCTAACCCTAACCCCTACCCTACGCCGTACCCTAACCCGTACCCTAACCCGTATCCTAAGCCGTACCCTAACCCTAACCAATACCCTACGCAGTACCCTCACCCGTGCCCTCACCCGTACCCTAAGCCGTACCCTAACCCTAACCCTAACCCTAACCCTAACCCTAACCCCTACCCTACGCCGTACCCTCACCGTACCCTATCCCATACCCTAAGCCGTACCCTAACCCTAACACTAACCCTAACCCTAACCCTAACCCTAACCCTAAACTACCCTTGACTGCTTTTGCCTCCATTAGATTTCCTAAGCACTAGTGTTTTAAGGAACAGGTTAAAAGGAAAATCCTAACGTGATTTTTTTATAATGTGTTTATTCTTTATCTTATCCTAGTGACTAAAATCTTCTCCATGGCTGGACCCCAAATAATATTCCTTTACGTGCTAAGTGGTATCTAGAGAGTGGGATAGGTTTAATAAATACCCTAATCCTAACGTGTACCCTAACCCTAACCCATACCCTAACCCTAACGCGTACCCTAACCCTAACCCAAACCCTAACCCTAACACGTACGCTAATCCTAACCCGTACCCTAAACCAATCCCTAACCCTAAAACTAACCCTAACCCTAACCCTAACCCTAACCCATACCCTACGCCGTACCCTCACCCGGACCCTAACCCGTACCCTAAGCCGTACCCTAACCCTAACCCTAACCCATACACTACGCCGTAGCCTCACCCGTACCCTAAATCGTATCCTAAACCGTACCCTAACCCTAACCCTAACCCTGACCTATACCCTACGCCGTACCCTCACCTGTACCCTAACCCGTACTCTAAGCCGTACCCTAACCCTAACCCTAACCCTAACCCTAACCCTAACACCTACCCTACGCCGTACCCTAATCCGTACCCTAACCCGTATCCTAAGCAGTACCCTAACCCTAACCAATACCCTACGCCGTACCCTCACCCGTACCCTATCCCATACCCTAAGCCGTACCCTAACCCTAACCCTAACCCTAACCCATACGCTACGCCGTAGCCTCACCCGTACCCTAACCTGTATCCTAAGCCGTACCTTAACCCTAACCCTACCCTAACCCATACCCTACGCCGTACCCTCACCTGTACCCTAACCCGTACCCTAAGCCGTACCCTAACCCTAACCCTAACCCTAACCCCTACCCTACGCCGTACCCTAACCAGTACCCTAACCCGTATCCTAAGCCGTACCCTAACCCTAACCAATACCCTACGCAGTACCCTCACCCGTACCCTCACCCGTACCCTAAGACGTACCCTAACCCTAACCCTAACCCTAACCCTAACCCCTACCCTACGCCGTACCCTCACCCTTACCCTATCCCATACCCTAAGCCGTACCCTAACCCTAACACTAACCCTAACCCTAACCCTAACCCTAACCCTAAACTACCCTTGACTGCTTTTGCCTCCATTAGATTTCCTAAGCACTAGTGTTTTAAGGAACAGGTTAAAAGGAAAATCCTAACGTGATTTTTTTATAATGTGTTTATTCTTTATCTTATCCTAGTGACTAAAATCTTCTCCATGGCTGGACACCAAATAGTATTCCTTTACGTGTTAAGTGGTATCTAGAGAGTGGGATAGGTTTAATAAATACCCTAATCCTAACGTGTACCGTAACCCTAACCCATACCCTAACCCTAACGCGTACCCTAACCCTAACCCAAAACCTAACCCTAACATGTACGCTAATCCTAACCCGTACCCTACACCAATCCCTAACCCTAAAACTAACCCTAACCCTAACCCTAACCCTAACCCATACCCTACGCCGTACCCTCACCCGTAACCTAACCCGTACCCTAAGCCGTACCCTAACCCTAAACCTAACCCTAACCCATACGCTACGCCGTAGCCTCACCCGTACCCTAACCCGTATCCTAAGCCGTACCCTAACCCTAACCCTAACCCTAACCTATACCCTACGCCATACCCTCACCTGTACTTTAACCCGTACCCTAAGCCGTACCCTAACCCTAACCCTAACCCTAACCCTAACCCCTACCCTACGCCGTACCCTAACCAGTACCCTAACCCGTATCCTAAGCCGTACCCTAACCCTAACCAATACCCTATGCAGTACCCTCACCCGTACCCTCACCCGTACCCTAAGCCGTACCCTAACCCTAACCCTAACCCTAACCCTAACCCTAAACCCTACCCTACGCCGTACCCTCACCCGTACCCTATCCCATAACCTAAGCCGTACCCTAACCCTAACACTAACCCTAACCCTAACCCTAAAACTAACCCTAAACTACCCTTGACTGCTTTTGCCTCCATTAGATTTCCTAAGCACTAGTGTTTTAAGGAACAGGTTAAAAGGTAAATCCTAACGTGATTTTTTTTAATGTGTTTATTCTTTATCTTATCCTAGTGTCTAAAATCTTCTCCATGGCTGGACCCCAAATAATATTCCTTTACGTCCTAATGGTATCTAGAGAGTGGGATAGGTTTAATAAATACCCTAATCCTAATGTGTACCCTAACCCTAACCCATGCCCTAACCCTAACGCGTACCCTAACCCTAACCCAAACCCTAACCCTAACACGTACGCTAATCCTAACCCGTACCCTAAACCAATCCCTAACCCTAAAACTAACCCTAATCCTAACCCGAACCCTAACCCATACCCTACGCCGTACCCTCACCCGTACCCTAACCCGTACCCTAAGCCGTACCCTAACCCTAACCCTAACCCTAACCCATACGCTACGCCGTAGCCTCACCCGTACCCTAACCCGTATCCTAAGCCGTACCCTAACCCTAACCCTAACCCTAACCCATACCCTATGCCATACCCTCACCTGTACCCTAACCCGTACCCTAAGCCGTACCGTAACCTTTACCCTAACCCATACGCTTCGCCGTAGCCTCACCCGTACCCTAAATCGTATCCTAAACCGTACCCTAACCCTAACCCTAACCCTAACCTATACCCTACGCCGTACCCTCACCTGTACCCTAACCCGTACCCTAAGCCGTACCCTAACCCTAACCCTAACCCTAACCCTAACCCTAACCCCTACACTACGCCATACCCGAATCCGTACCCTAACCCGTATCCTAAGCCGTACCCTAACCCTAACCAATACCCTACGCCGTACCCTCACCCGTACCCTATCCCAAAACCTAAGCCGTACCCTAACCCTAACACTAACCCTAACCCTAACCCTAACCCTAAGCTACCCTTGACTGCTTTTGCCTCCATTAGATTTCCTAAGCACTAGTGTTTTAAGGAACAGGTTAAAAGGAAAATTCTAACGTGATTTTTTTATAATGTGTTTATTCTTTATCTTATCCTAGTGACTAAAATCTTCTCCATGGCTGGACCCCAAATAATATTCCTTTACGTGTTAAGTGGTATCTAGAGAGTGGGATAGGTTTAATAAATACCCTAATCCTAACGTGTACCCTAACCCTAACACATACCCTAACCCTAACGCGTACCCTAACCCTAACCCAAACCCTAACCCTAACACGTACGCTAATCCTAACCCGACCCTACACCAATCCCTAACCCTAAAACTAACCCTAACCCTAACCCTAACCCATACCCTACGCTGTACCCTCACCCGTACCCTAAACCGTACCCTAAGCCGTACCCTAACCCTAACCCTAACCCTGACCCATACGCTACGCCGTAGCCTCACCCGTACCCTAACCCGTATCCTAAGCCGTACCCTAACCCTAACCCTAACCCTAACCTATACCCTACGCCGTACCCTCACCTATACCCTAACCCGTACCCTAAGCTGTACCCTAAACCTAACCCTAACCCTAACCCTAACCCCTACCCTACGCCGTACCCTAACCCGTACCCTAACCCGTATCCTAAGCCGTACCCTAACCCTAACCAATACCCTACGCAGTACCCTCACCCGTACCCTCACCCGTACCCTAAGCCGTACCCTAACCCTAACCCTAACCCTAACCCTAACCCCTACCCTACGCCGTACCCTCACCGTACCGTATCCCATACCCTAAGCCGTACCCTAACCCTAACACTAACCCTAACCCTAACCCTAACCCTAACCCTAACCCTAACCCTAACCCTAACCCTAACCCTAACCCTAACCCATACCCTAACCCTAACGCGTACCCTAACCCTAACCCAAACCCTAACCCTAACACGTACGCTAATCCTAACCCGTACCTAAAATCAATCCCTAACCCTAAAACTAACCCTAACACTAACCCTAACCCTAACCCATACCCTATGCCGTACCCTCACCCGTACCCTAACCCGTACCCTAAGCCGTACCCTAACCCTAACCCTAACCCTAACCCATACGCTACGCCGTAGCGTCACCCGTACCCTAACCCGTATCCTAAGCCGTACCCTAACCCTAACCCTAACCCTAACCCATACCCTACGCCGTACCCTCACCTGTACCCTAACCCGTACCCTAAGCCGTACCCTAACCCTAACCCTAACCCTAACCCCTACCATACGCCGTACCCTAACCCGTACCCTAACCCGTATCCTAAGCCGTACCCTAACCCTAACCAATACCCTACGCAGTACCCTCACCCGTACCCTCACCCGTACCCTAAGCCGTACCCTAACCCTAACCCTAACCCTAACCCTAACCCTAACCCCTACCCTACAACATACCCTCACCCATACCCTATCCCATACCCTAAGCCGTACCCTAACCCTAACACTAACCCTAACCCTAACCCTAAACCTAACCCTAAACTACCCTTGACTGCTTTTGCCTCCATTAGATTTCCTAAGCACTAGTGTTTTAAGGAACAGGTTAAAAGGAAAATCCTAACGTGATTTTTTTATAATGTGTTTATTCTTTATCTTATCCTAGTGACTAAAATCTTCTCCATGGCTGGACCCCAAATAATATTCCTTTACGTGCTAAGTGGTATCTAGAGAGTGGGATAGGTTTAATAAATACCCTAATCCTAACGTGTACCCTAACCGTAACCCATACCCTAACCCTAACGCGTACCCTAACCCTAACCCAAACCCTAACCCTAACACGTACGCTAATCCTAACCCGAACCCTAAACCAATCCCTAACCCTAAAACTAACCCTAACCCTAACCCTAACCCTAACCCATACCCTACGCCGTACCCTCACCCGTACCCTAACCCGTACCCTAAGCCGTACCCTAACCCTAACCCTAACCCATACACTTCGCCGTAGCCTCACCCGTACCCTAAATCGTATCCTAAACCGTACCCTAACCCTAACCCTAACCCTAACCTATACCCTACGCCATACCCTCACCTGTACCCTAACCCGTACCCTAAGCCGTACCCTAACCCTAACCCTAACCCTAACCCTAACCCTAACCCCTACCCTACGCCGTACCCGAATCCGTACCCTAACCCGTATCCTAAGCCGTACCCTAACCCTAACCAATACCCTACGCCGTACCCTCACCCGTACCCTATCCCATAACCTAAGCCGTACCCTAACCCTAACACTAACCCTAACCCTAACCCTAAGCTACCCTTGACTGCTTTTGCCTCCATTAGATTTCCTAAGCACTAGTGTTTTAAGGAACAGGTTAAAAGGAAAATTCTAACGTGATTTTTTTATAATGTGTTTATTCTTTATCTTATCCTAGTGACTAAAATCTTCTCCATGGCTGGACCCCAAATAATATTCCTTTACGTGTTAAGTGGTATCTAGAGAGTGGGATAGGTTTAATAAATACCCTAATCCTAACGTGTACCCTAACCCTAACCCATACCCTAACTCTAACGCGTACCCTAACCCTAACCTAAACCCTAACCCTAACACGTACGCTAATCCTAACCCGTACCCTACACCAATCCCTAACCCTAAAACTAACCCTAACCCTAACCCTAACCCTAACCCATACCCTACGCTGTACCCTCACCCGTACCCTAACCCGTACCCTAAGCCGTACCCTAACCCTAACCCTAACCCTGACCCATACGCTACGCCGTAGCCTCACACGTACCCTAACCCGTATCCTAAGCCGTACCCTAACCCTAACCCTAACCCTAACCTATACCCTACGCCATACCCTCACCTGTACCCTAACCCGTACCCTAAGCTGTACCCTAAACCTAACCCTAACCCTAACCCTAACCCCTACCCTACGCCGTACCCTAACCCGTACCCTAACCCGTATCCTAAGCCGTACCCTAACCCTAAGCAATACCCTACGCAGTACCCTCACCCGTACCCTCACCCGTACCCTCACCCGTACCCTAAGCCGTACCCTAACCCTAACCCTAACCCTAACCCTAACCCTAACCCCTACCCTACGCCGTACCCTCACCGTACCCTATCCCATACCCTAAGCCGTACCCTAACCCTAACACTAACCCTAACCCTAACCCTAAAACTAACCCTAAACTACCCTTGACTGCTTTTGCCTCCATTAGATTTCCTAAGCACTAGTGTTTTAAGGAACAGATTAAAAGGAAAATCCTAACGTGATTTTTTTATAACGTGTTTATTCTTTATCTTATCCTAGTGTCTAAAATCTTCTCCATGGCTGGACCCCAAATAATATTCCTTTACGTGCTAATGGTATCTAGAGAGTGGGATAGGTTTAATAAATACCCTAATCCTAATGTGTACCCTAACCCTAACCCATACCCTAACCCTAACGCGTACCCTAACCCTAACCCAAACCCTAACCCTAACACGTACGCTAATCCTAACCCGTACCCTAAACCAATCCCTAACCCTAAAACTAACCCTAATCCTAACCCGAACCCTAACCCATACCCTACGCCGTACCCTCACCCGTACCCTAACCCGTACCCTAAGCCGTACCCTAACCCTAACCCTAACCCTAACCCATACGCTACGCCGTAGCCTCACCCGTACCCTAACCCGTATCCTAAGCCGTACCCTAACCCTAACCCTAACCCTAACCCATACCCTACGCCGTACCCTCACCTGTACCCTAACCCGTACCCTAAGCCGTACCCTAACCCTAACCCTAACCCTAACCCCTACCATACGCCGTACCCTAACCCGTACCCTAACCCGTATCCTAAGCCGTACCCTAACCCTAACCAATACCCTACGCAGTACCCTCACCCGTACCCTCACCCGTACCCTAAGCCGTACCCTAACCCTAACCCTAACCCTAACCCTAACCCTAACCCCTACCCTACACCATACCCTCACCCATACCCTATCCCATACCCTAAGCCGTACCCTAACCCTAACACTAACCCTAACCCTAACCCTAACCCTAACCCTAAACTACCCTTGACTGCTTTTGCCTCCATTAGATTTCCTAAGCACTAGTGTTTTAAGGAACAGGTTAAAAGGAAAATCCTAACGTGATTTTTTTATAATGTGTTTATTCTTTATCTTATCCTAGTGACTAAAATCTTCTCCATGGTTGGACCCCAAATAATATTCCTTTACGTGCTAAGTGGTATCTAGAGAGTGGGATAGGTTTAATAAATACCCTAATCCTAACGTGTACCCTAACCGTAACCCATACCGTAACCCTAACGCGTACCCTAACCCTAACCCAAACCCTAACCCTAACACGTACGCTAATCCTAACCCGTACCCTAAACCAATCCCTAACCCTAAAACTAACCCTAACCCTAACCCTAACCCTAACCCATACCCTACGCCGTACCCTCACCCGTACCCTAACCCGTACCCTAAGCCGTACCCTAACCCTAACCCTAACACATACGCTTCGCCGTAGCCTCACCCGTACCCTAAATCGTATCCTAAACCGTACCCTAACCCTAACCCTAACCCTAAACTATACCCTACGCCGTACCCTCACCTGTACCCTAACCCGTACCCTAAGCCGTACCATAACCCTAACCCTAACCCTAACCCTAACCCTAACCCTACCCTACGCCGTACCCGAATCCGTACCCTAACCTGTATCCTAAGCCGTACCCTAACCCTAACCAATACCCTACGCCGTACCCTCACCCGTACCCTATCCCATAACCTAAGCCGTACCCTAACCCTAACACTAACCCTAACCCTAACCCTAACCCTAAGCTACCCTTGACTGCTTTTGCCTCCATTAGATTTCCTAAGCACTAGTGTTTTAAGGAACAGGTTAAAAGGAAAATCCTAACGTGATTTTTTTATAATGTGTTTATTCTTTATCTTATCCTAGTGACTAAAATCTTCTCCATGGCTGGACCCCAAATAATATTCCTTTACGTGCTAAGTGGTATCTAGAGAGTGGGATAGGTTTAATAAATACCCTAATCCTAACGTGTACCCTAACCGTAACCCATACCCTAACCCTAACGCGTACCCTAACCCTAACCCAAACCCTAACCCTAACACGTACGCTAATCCTAACCCGTACCCTAAACCAATCCCTAACCCTAAAACTAACCCTAACCCTAACCCTAACCCTAACCCATACCCTACGCCGTACCCTCACCCGTACCCTAACCCGTACCCTAAGCCGTACCCTAACCCTAACCCTAACCCATACGCTTCGCCGAAGCCTCACCCGTACCCTAAATCGTATCCTAAACCGTACCCTAACCCTAACCCTAACCCTAACCTATACCCTACGCCGTACCCTCACCTGTACCCTAACCCGTACCCTAAGCCGTACCCTAACCCTAACCCTAACCCTAACCCTAACCCTAACCCCTACCCTACGCCGTACCCGAATCCGTACCCTAACCCGTATCCTAAGCCGTACCCTAACCCTAACCAATACCCTACGCCGTACCCTCACCCGTACCCTATCCCATAACCTAAGCCGTACCCTAACCCTAACACTAACCCTAACCCTAACCCTAACCCTAAGCTACCCTTGACTGCTTTTGCCTCCATTAGATTTCCTAAGCACTAATGTTTTAAGGAACAGGTTAAAAGGAAAATTCTAACGTGATTTTTTTATAATGTGTTTATTCTTTATCTTATCCTAGTGACTAAAATCTTCTCCATGGCTGGACCCCAAATAATATTCCTTTACGTGTTAAGTGGTATCTAGAGAATGGGATAGGTTTAATAAATACCCTAATCCTAACGTGTACCCTAACCCTAACCCATACCCTAACCCTAACGCGTACCCTAACCCTAACCCAAACCCTAACCCTAACACGTACGCTAATCCTAACCCGTACCCTACACCAATCCCTAAAACTAAAACTAACCCTAACCCTAACCCTAACCCATACCCTTCGCTGTACCCTCACCCGTACCCTAACCCGTACCCTAAGCCGTACCCTAACCCTAACACTAACCCTAACCCTAACCCTATAACTAACCCTAAACTACCCTTGACTGCTTTTGCCTCCATTAGATTTCCTAAGCACTAGTGTTTTAAGGAACAGGTTAAAAGGAAAATCCTAACGTGATTTTTTTATAATGTGTTTATTCTTTATCTTATCCTAGTGTCTAAAATCTTCTCCATGGCTGGACCCCAAATAATATTCCTTTACGTGCTAATGGTATCTAGAGAGTGGGATAGGTTTAATAAATACCCTAATCCTAATGTGTACCCTAACCCTAACCCATACCCTAACCCTAACGCGTACCCTAACCCTAACCCAAACCCTAACCCTAACACGTACGCTAATCCTAACCCGTACCCTAAACCAATCCCTAACCCTAAAACTAACCCTAATCCTAACCCGAACCCTAACCCATACCCTACGCCGTACCCTCACCCGTACCCTAACCCGTATCCTAAGCCGTACCCTAACCCTAACCCTAACCCTAACCCATACCCTACGCCGTACCCTCACCTGTACCCTAACCCGTACCCTAAGCCGTACCCTAACCCTAACCCTAACCCTAACCCCTACTATACGCCGTACCCTAACCCGTACCCTAACCCGTATCCTAAGCCGTACCCTAACCCTAACCAATACCCTACGCAGTACCCTCACCCGTACCCTCACCCGTACCCTAAGCCGTACCCTAACCCTAAACCTAACCCTAACCCTAACCCCTACCCTACACCATACCCTCACCCATACCCTATCCCATACCCTAAGCCGTACCCTAACCCTAACACTAACCCTAACCCTAACCCTAACCCTAACCCTAAACTACCCTTGACTGCTTTTGCCTCCATTAGATTTCCTAAGCACTAGTGTTTTAAGGAACAGGTTAAAAGGAATATCCTAACGTGATTTTTTTATAATGTGTTTATTCTTTATCTTATCCTAGTGACTAAAATCTTCTCCATGGCTGGACCCCAAATAATATTCCTTTACGTGCTAAGTGGTATCTAGAGAGTGGGATAGGTTTAATAAATACCCTAATCCTAACGTGTACCCTAACCCTAACCCATACCCTAACCCTAACGCGTACCCTAACCCTAACCCAAACCCTAACCCTAACACGTACGCTAATCCTAACCCGTACCCTACACCAATCCCTAACCCTAAAACTAACCCTAACCCTAACCCTAACCCTAAACCATACCCTACGCCGTACCCTCACCCGTACCCTAACCCATACCCTAAGCCGTACCCTAACCCTAACCCCAACCCTAACCCATACGCTACGCCGTAGCCTCACCCGTACCCTAACCCGTATCCTAAGCCGTACCCTAACCCTAACCCTAACCCTAACCTATACCCTACGCCGTACCCTCACCTGTACCCTAAACCGTACCCTAAGCCGTACCCTAACACTAACCCTAACCCTAACCCTAACCCTAACCCCTACCCTACGCCGTACCCTAACCCGTACCCTAACCCGTATCCTAAGCCGTACCCTAACCCTAACCAATACCCTACGCAGTACCCTCACCCGTACCCTCACCCGTACCCTAAGCCGTACCCTAACCCTAACCCTAACCCTAACCCTAACCCTAACCCCTACCCTACGCCGTACCCTCACCTGTACCCTATCCCATACCCTAAGCCGTACCCTAACCCTAACACTAACCCTAACCCTAACCCTAACACTAACCCTAAACTACCCTTGACTGCTTTTGCCTCCATTAGATTTGCTAAGCACTAGTGTTTTAAGGAACAGGTTAAAAGGAAAATCCTAACGTGATTTTTTTATAATGTGTTTATTCTTTATCTTATCCTAGTGACTAAAATCTTCTCCATGGCTGGACCCCAAATAATATTCCTTTACGTGCTAAGTGGTATCTAGAGAGTGGGATAGGTTTAATAAATACCCTAATCCTAACGTGTACCCTAACCCTAACCCATACCCTAACCCTAACGCGTACCCTAACCCTAACCCAAACCCTAACCCTAACACGTACGCTAATCCTAACCCGTACCCTAAACCAATCCCTAACCCTAAAACTAACCCTAACCCTAAACCTAACCCTAACCCATACCCTACGCCGTACCCTCACCCGTACCCTAACCCGTACCCTAAGCCGTACCCTAACCCTAACCCTAGCCGTAACCCATACGCTACGCCGTAGCCTCACCCGTACCCTAACCCGTATCCTAAGCCGTACCCTAACCCTAACCCTAACCCTAACCCATACCCTACGCCGTACCCTCACCTGTACCCTAACCCGTACCCTAAGCCGTACCCTAACCCTAACCCTAACCCTAACCCCTACCCTACGCCGTACCCTAACCCGTACCCTAACCCGTACCCTAAGCCGTACCCTAACCCTAACCCTAACCCTGAACCATACGCTACGCTGTAGCCTCACCCGTACCCTAACCCGTATCCTAAGCCGTACCCTAACCCTAACCCTAACCCTAACCTATACCCTACGCCGTACCCTCACCTGTACCCTAACCCGTACCCTAAGCTGTACCCTAAACCTAACCCTAACCCTAACCCTAACCCCTACCCTACGCCGTACCCTAACCCGTACCCTAACCCGTATCCTAAGCCGTACCCTAACCCTAACCAATACCCTACACAGTACCCTCACCCGTACCCTCACCCGTACCCTAAGCCGTACCCTAAGCCGTACCCTAACCCTAACCCATACGCTGCACCATACCCTCACCCGTTCCCTAACCCGTATCCTAAGCCCTACCCTAACCCTAACCCTAAACCTAACCCTAAACCTAACCCATACCCTACGCCGTACCCTCACCCATACCCTAACCCGTACCCTAAGCCGTACCCTAACCCTAACCCTAACCCTAACCCATACCCTACGCCGTACCCTAACCCGTACCCTAACCCGTATTCTAAGCTGTACCCTAACCCTAACGAATACCCTACACAGTACCCTCACCCGTACCCTCACCCGTACCCTAAGCCATACCCTAACCCTAACCCTAACCTTAATCCTAACCCTAACCCCTACCCTACGCCGTACCCTCACCTGTACCCTATCCCATACCCTAAGCCGTACCCTAACCCTAAAACTAACCCTAACCCTAAACCTAACCCTCAACTACCCTTGAATGCTTTTGCCTCCATTAGATTTCCTAAGCACTAGTGTTTTAAGGAACAGGTTAAAAAGAAAATCCTAATGTGATTTTTTTATAATGTGTTTATTCTTTATCTTATCCTAGTGACTAAAATCTTCTCCATGGCTGGACCCCAAATAATATTCCTTTACGTGCTAAGTGGTATCTACAGAGTGGGATAGGTTTAATAAATACCCTAATCCTAACGTGTACCCTATCCCTAACCCAAACCCTAACCCTAACACGTACGCTAATCCTAACCCGTACCCTAAACCAATCCCTAACCATAAAACTAACCCTAACCAATACCCTACGCAGTATCCTCACCCGTACCCTAAGCCGTACCCTAAACCTAACACTAACCCTAACCCTAACCCTAACCCCTACCCTACGCCGTACCCTCACCCGTACCCTATCCCATACCCTAAGCCATAGCCTAACCCTAACACTAACCCTAACCCTAACCCTAACCCTAAACTACCGTTGACTGCTTTTGCCTCCATTAGATTTCCTAAGCAATCGTGTTTTAAGGAACAGGTTAAAAAGAAAATCCTAATGTGATTTTTTTATAATGTGTTTATTCTTTATCTTATCCTAGTGACTAAAAGCTTCTCCATGGCTGGACCCCAAATAATATTCCTTTACGTGCTAAGTGGTATCTAGAGAGTGGGATAGGTTTAATAAATACCCTAATCCTAATGTGTACCCTAACCCTAACCCATACCCTAACCCTAAAGCGTACCCTAACCCTAACCCCAACCCTAACCCTAACACGTACGCTAATCCTAACCCGTACCCTAAACCAATCCCTAACCCTAAAACTAACCCTAACCCTAATCCTAACCCTAACCCATACCCTACGCCGTACCCTCACCCGTAACCTAACCCGTACCCTAAGCCGTACCCTAACCCTAACCCTAACCCTAACCCATACGCTGCACCATACCCTCACCCGTTCCCTAACCCGTATCCTAAGCCCTACCCTAACCGTAACCCTAAACCTAACCCTAACCCTAACCCATACCCTACGCCGTACCCTCACCCATAACCTAACCCCTCCCTAAGCCGTACCCTAACCCTAACCCTAACCCCAAACTATACACTACGCCGTACCCTCACCCGTACCCTAACCCGTACCCTAAGCCGTACCCTAACCCTAACCCTAACCCTAACCCTAACCCTAACCCTAACCCTAACCCATACCCTACGCCGTACCCTAACCCGTACCCTAACCCGTATCCTAAGCCGTACCCTAACCCTAACCAATACCCAACGCAGTATCCTCACCCGCACCCCCACCCGTACCCTAAGCCGTACCCTAAACCTAACACTAACACTAACCCTAACCCTAACCCCTACCCTACGCCGTACCCTCACCCGTACCATATCCCATACCCTAAGCCATACCCTAACCCTAACACTAACCCTAACCCTAACACTAACCCTAAACTACCGTTGACTGCTTTTGCCTCCATTAGATTTCCTAAGCACTAGTGTTTTAACGAACAGGTTAAAAAGAAAATCCTAATGTGATTTTTTTATAATGTGTTTATTCTTTATCTTATCCTAGTGACTAAAATCTTCTCCATGGCTGGACCCCAAATAATATTCCTTTACGTGCTAAGTGGTATCTAGAGAGTGGGATAGGTTTAATAAATACCCTAATCCTAACGTGTACCCTAACCCTAACCCATACCCTAACCCTAACGCGTACCCTAACCCTAACCCAAACCCTAACCCTAACACGTACGCTAATCCTAAACCGTACTCTAAACCAATCCCTAACCCTAAAACTAACCCTAACCCTAACCCTAACCCTAAAACTTACCCTACGCCGTACACTCACCCGTACCCTAACCCGTACCCTAAGCCGTACCCTAACCCTAACCCTAACCCTAACCCTAACCCTAACCCATACCCTACGCCGTACCCTAACCCGTACCCTAACCCGTATCCTAAGCCGTACCCTAACCCTAACCAATAACCTACGCAGTATCCTCACCCGTACCCTCACCCGTACCCTAAGCCGTACCCTAAGCCATACCCTAACCCTAACACTAACCCTAACCCTAACACGTACGCTAATCCTAACCCGTACCCTAAACCAATCCCTAACCATAAAACAAACCCTAACCCTAACCCTAACCCTAACCAATACCCTACGCAGTATCCTCACCCGTACCCTCACCCGTACCCTAAGCCGTACCCTAAACCTAACACTAACCCTAACCCTATCCCTAACCCCTACCCTACGCCGTACCCTCACCCGTACCCTATCCCATACCCTAAGCCATACCCCAACCCTAACACTAACCCTAACCCTAACCCTAACCCTAAACTACCGTTGACTGCTTTTGCCTCCATTAGATTTGCTAAGCACTAGTGTTTTAAGGAACAGGTTAAAAAGAAAATCCTAATGTGATTTTTTTATAATGTGTTTATTCTTTATCTTATCCTAGTGACTAAAAGCTTCTCCATGGCTGGACCCCAAATAATATTCCTTTACGTGCTAAGTGGTATCTGGAGAGTGGGAAAGGTTTAATAAATACCCTAATCCTAACGTGTACCCTAACCCTAACCCATACCCTAACCCTAAAGCGTACCCTAACCCTAACACCAACCCTAACCCTAACACGTACGCTAATCCTAACCCGTACCCTAAACCAATCCCTAACCCTAAAACTAACCCTAACCCTAACCCTAACCCTAACCCATACCCTACGCCGTACCCTCACCCGTACCCTCACCCGTACCCTAAGCCGTACCCTAAACCTAACACTAACCCTAACCCTAAACCTAACCCCTACCCTACGCTGTACCCTCACCCGTACCCTATCCCATACCCTAAGCCATACCCTAACCCTAACACTAACCCTAACCCTAACCCTAACCCTAAACTACCGTTGACTGCTTTTGCCTCCATTAGATTTGCTAAGCACTAGTGTTTTAAGGAACAGGTTAAAAAGAAAATCCTAATGTGATTTTTTTATAATGTGTTTATTCTTTATCTTATCCTAGTGACTAAAAGCTTCTCCATGGCTGGACCCCAAATAATATTCCTTTACGTGCTAAGTGGTATCTAGAGAGTGGGATAGGTTTAATAAATACCCTAATCCTAACGTGTACCCTAACCCTACCCCATACCCTAACCCTAACGCGTACCCTAACCCTAAAGGTACGCTAATCCTAACCCGTACCCTAAACCAATCCCTAACCCTAAAACTAACCCTAACCCTAATCCTAACCCTAACCCATACCCTACGCCGTACCCTCACCCGTAACCTAACCCGTACCCTAAGCCGTACCCTAACCCTAACCCTAACCCTAACCCATACGCTGCACCATACCCTCACCCGTTCCCTAACCCGTATCCTAAGCCCTACCCTAACCCTAACCCTAAACCTAACCCTAAACCTAACCCATACCCTACGCCGTACCCTCACCCATACCCTAACCCGTACCCTAAGCCGTACCCTAACCCTAACCCTAACACTAACCCATACCCTACGCCGTACCCTAACCCGTACCTTAACCCGTATTCTAAGCTGTACCCTAACCCTAACCAATACCCTACACAGTACCCTCACCCGTACCCTCACCCATACCCTAAGCCATACCCTAACCCTAACCCTAACCTTAATCCTAACCCTAACCCCTACCCTACGCCGTACCCTCACCTGTACCCTATCCCATACCCTAAGCCGTACCCTAACCCTAAAACTAACCCTAACCCTAAACCTAACCCTCAACTACCCTTGAATGCTTTTGCCTCCATTAGATTTCCTAAGCACTAGTGTTTTAAGGAACAGGTTAAAAAGAAAATCCTAATGTGATTTTTTTATAATGTGTTTATTCTTTATCTTATCCTAGTGACTAAAATCTTCTCCATGGCTGGACCCCAAATAATATTCCTTTACGTGCTAAGTGGTATCTACAGAGTGGGATAGGTTTAATAAATACCCTAATCCTAACGTGTACCCTATCCCTAACCCAAACCCTAACCCTAACACGTACGCTAATCCTAACCCGTACCCTAAACCAATCCCTAACCATAAAACTAACCCTAACCAATACCCTACGCAGTATCCTCACCCGTACCCTAAGCCGTACCCTAAACCTAACACTAACCCTAACCCTAACCCTAACCCCTACCCTACGCCGTACCCTCACCCGTACCCTATCCCATACCCTAAGCCATAGCCTAACCCTAACACTAACCCTAACCCTAACCCTAACCCTAAACTACCGTTGACTGCTTTTGCCTCCATTAGATTTCCTAAGCAATCGTGTTTTAAGGAACAGGTTAAAAAGAAAATCCTAATGTGATTTTTTTATAATGTGTTTATTCTTTATCTTATCCTAGTGACTAAAAGCTTCTCCATGGCTGGACCCCAAATAATATTCCTTTACGTGCTAAGTGGTATCTAGAGAGTGGGATAGGTTTAATAAATACCCTAATCCTAATGTGTACCCTAACCCTAACCCATACCCTAACCCTAAAGCGTACCCTAACCCTAACCCCAACCCTAACCCTAACACGTACGCTAATCCTAACCCGTACCCTAAACCAATCCCTAACCCTAAAACTAACCCTAACCCTAATCCTAACCCTAACCCATACCCTACGCCGTACCCTAACCCGTACCCTAAGCCGTACCCTAATCCTAACCCTAACCCTAACCCATACGCTGCACCATACCCTCACCCGTTCCCTAACCCGTATCCTAAGCCCTACCCTAACCCTAACCCTAAACCTAACCCTAAACCTAACCCATACCCTACGCCGTACCCTCACCCATACCCTAACCCGTACCCTAAGCCGTACCCTAACCCTAACCCTAACCCTAACCCATACCCTACGCCGTACCCTAACCCGTACCCTAACCCGTATTCTAAGCTGTACCCTAACCCTAACCAATACCCTACACAGTACCCTCACCCGTACCCTCACCCGTACCCTAAGCCATACCCTAACCCTAACCCTAACCTTAATCCTAACCCTAACCCCTACCCTACGCCGTACCCTCACCTGTACCCTATCCCATACCCTAAGCCGTACCCTAACCCTAAAACTAACCCTAACCCTAAACCTAACCCTCAACTACCCTTGAATGCTTTTGCCTCCATTAGATTTCCTAAGCACTAGTGTTTTAAGGAACAGGTTAAAAAGAAAATCCTAATGTGATTTTTTTATAATGTGTTTATTCTTTATCTTATCCTAGTGACTAAAATCTTCTCCATGGCTGGACCCCAAATAATATTCCTTTACGTGCTAAGTGGTATCTACAGAGTGGGATAGGTTTAATAAATACCCTAATCCTAACGTGTACCCTATCCCTAACCCAAACCCTAACCCTAACACGTACGCTAATCCTAACCCGTACCCTAAACCAATCCCTAACCATAAAACTAACCCTAACCAATACCCTACGCAGTATCCTCACCCGTACCCTAAGCCGTACCCTAAACCTAACACTAACCCTAACCCTAACCCTAACCCCTACCCTACGCCGTACCCTCACCCGTACCCTATCCCATACCCTAAGCCATAGCCTAACCCTAACACTAACCCTAACCCTAACCCTAACCCTAAACTACCGTTGACTGCTTTTGCCTCCATTAGATTTCCTAAGCAATCGTGTTTTAAGGAACAGGTTAAAAAGAAAATCCTAATGTGATTTTTTTATAATGTGTTTATTCTTTATCTTATCCTAGTGACTAAAAGCTTCTCCATGGCTGGACCCCAAATAATATTCCTTTACGTGCTAAGTGGTATCTAGAGAGTGGGATAGGTTTAATAAATACCCTAATCCTAATGTGTACCCTAACCCTAACCCATACCCTAACCCTAAAGCGTACCCTAACCCTAACCCCAACCCTAACCCTAACACGTACGCTAATCCTAACCCGTACCCTAAACCAATCCCTAACCCTAAAACTAACCCTAACCCTAATCCTAACCCTAACCCATACCCTACGCCGTACCCTCACCCGTAACCTAACCCGTACCCTAAGCCGTACCCTAACCCTAACCCTAACCCTAACCCATACGCTGCACCATACCCTCACCCGTTCCCTAACCCGTATCCTAAGCCCTACCCTAACCGTAACCCTAAACCTAACCCTAACCCTAACCCATACCCTACGCCGTACCCTCACCCATAACCTAACCCCTCCCTAAGCCGTACCCTAACCCTAACCCTAACCCCAAACTATACACTACGCCGTACCCTCACCCGTACCCTAACCCGTACCCTAAGCCGTACCCTAACCCTAACCCTAACCCTAACCCTAACCCTAACCCTAACCCTAACCCATACCCTACGCCGTACCCTAACCCGTACCCTAACCCGTATCCTAAGCCGTACCCTAACCCTAACCAATACCCAACGCAGTATCCTCACCCGCACCCCCACCCGTACCCTAAGCCTTACCCTAAACCTAACACTAACACTAACCCTAACCCTAACCCCTACCCTACGCCGTACCCTCACCCGTACCATATCCCATACCCTAAGCCATACCCTAACCCTAACACTAACCCTAACCCTAACACTAACCCTAAACTACCGTTGACTGCTTTTGCCTCCATTAGATTTCCTAAGCACTAGTGTTTTAACGAACAGGTTAAAAAGAAAATCCTAATGTGATTTTTTTATAATGTGTTTATTCTTTATCTTATCCTAGTGACTAAAATCTTCTCCATGGCTGGACCCCAAATAATATTCCTTTACGTGCTAAGTGGTATCTAGAGAGTGGGATAGGTTTAATAAATACCCTAATCCTAACGTGTACCCTAACCCTAACCCATACCCTAACCCTAACGCGTACCCTAACCCTAACCCAAACCCTAACCCTAACACGTACGCTAATCCTAAACCGTACTCTAAACCAATCCCTAACCCTAAAACTAACCCTAACCCTAACCCTAACCCTAAAACTTACCCTACGCCGTACACTCACCCGTACCCTAACCCGTACCCTAAGCCGTACCCTAACCCTAACCCTAACCCTAACCCTAACCCTAACCCATACCCTACGCCGTACCCTAACACGTACCCTAACCCGTATCCTAAGCCGTACCCTAACCCTAACCAATAACCTACGCAGTATCCTCACCCGTACCCTCACCCGTACCCTAAGCCGTACCCTAAGCCATACCCTAACCCTAACACTAACCCTAACCCTAACACGTACGCTAATCCTAACCCGTACCCTAAACCAATCCCTAACCATAAAACAAACCCTAACCCTAACCCTAACCCTAACCAATACCCTACGCAGTATCCTCACCCGTACCCTCACCCGTACCCTAAGCCGTACCCTAAACCTAACACTAACCCTAACCCTATCCCTAACCCCTACCCTACGCCGTACCCTCACCCGTACCCTATCCCATACCCTAAGCCATACCCTAACCCTAACACTAACCCTAACCCTAACCCTAACCCTAAACTACCGTTGACTGCTTTTGCCTCCATTAGATTTGCTAAGCACTAGTGTTTTAAGGAACAGGTTAAAAAGAAAATCCTAATGTGATTTTTTTATAATGTGTTTATTCTTTATCTTATCCTAGTGACTAAAAGCTTCTCCATGGCTGGACCCCAAATAATATTCCTTTACGTGCTAAGTGGTATCTGGAGAGTGGGATAGGTTTAATAAATACCCTAATCCTAACGTGTACCCTAACCCTAACCCATACCCTAACCCTAAAGCGTACCCTAACCCTAACACCAACCCTAACCCTAACACGTACGCTAATCCTAACCCGTACCCTAAACCAATCCCTAACCCTAAAACTAACCCTAACCCTAACCCTAACCCTAACCCATACCCTACGCCGTACCCTCACCCGTACCCTCACCCGTACCCTAAGCCGTACCCTAAACCTAACACTAACCCTAACCCTAAACCTAACCCCTACCCTACGCTGTACCCTCACCCGTACCCTATCCCATACCCTAAGCCATACCCTAACCCTAACACTAACCCTAACCCTAACCCTAACCCTAAACTACCGTTGACTGCTTTTGCCTCCATTAGATTTGCTAAGCACTAGTGTTTTAAGGAACAGGTTAAAAAGAAAATCCTAATGTGATTTTTTTATAATGTGTTTATTCTTTATCTTATCCTAGTGACTAAAAGCTTCTCCATGGCTGGACCCCAAATAATATTCCTTTACGTGCTAAGTGGTATCTGGAGAGTGGGATAGGTTTAATAAATACCCTAATCCTAACGTGTACCCTAACCCTAACCCATACCCTAACCCTAAAGCGTACCCTAACCCTAACACCAACCCTAACCCTAACACGTACGCTAATCCTAACCCGTACCCTAAACCAATCCCTAACCCTAAAACTAACCCTAACCCTAACCCTAACCCTAACCCATACCCTACGCCGTACCCTCACCCGTACCCTCACCCGTACCCTAAGCCGTACCCTAAACCTAACACTAACCCTAACCCTAAACCTAACCCCTACCCTACGCCGTACCCTCACCCGTACCCTATCCCATACCCTAAGCCATACCCTAACCCTAACACTAACCCTAACCCTAACCCTAACCCTAAACTACCGTTGACTGCTTTTGCCTCCATTAGATTTGCTAAGCACTAGTGTTTTAAGGAACAGGTTAAAAAGAAAATCCTAATGTGATTTTTTTATAATGTGTTTATTCTTTATCTTATCCTAGTGACTAAAATCTTCTCCATGGCTGGACCCCAAATAATATTCCTTTACGTGCTAAGTGGTATCTAGAGAGTGGGATAGGTTTAATAAATACCCTAATCCTAACGTGTACCCTAACCCTACCCCATACCCTAACCCTAACGCGTACCCTAACCCTAAAGGTACGCTAATCCTAACCCGTACCCTAAACCAATCCCTAACCCTAAAACTAACCCTAACCCTAATCCTAACCCTAACCCATACCCTACGCCGTACCCTCACCCGTAACCTAACCCGTACCCTAAGCCGTACCCTAACCCTAACCCTAACCCTAACCCATACGCTGCACCATACCCTCACCCGTTCCCTAACCCGTATCCTAAGCCCTACCCTAACCCTAACCCTAAACCTAACCCTAAACCTAACCCATACCCTACGCCGTACCCTCACCCATACCCTAACCCGTACCCTAAGCCGTACCCTAACCCTAACCCTAACACTAACCCATACCCTACGCCGTACCCTAACCCGTACCTTAACCCGTATTCTAAGCTGTACCCTAACCCTAACCAATACCCTACACAGTACCCTCACCCGTACCCTCACCCATACCCTAAGCCATACCCTAACCCTAACCCTAACCTTAATCCTAACCCTAACCCCTACCCTACGCCGTACCCTCACCTGTACCCTATCCCATACCCTAAGCCGTACCCTAACCCTAAAACTAACCCTAACCCTAAACCTAACCCTCAACTACCCTTGAATGCTTTTGCCTCCATTAGATTTCCTAAGCACTAGTGTTTTAAGGAACAGGTTAAAAAGAAAATCCTAATGTGATTTTTTTATAATGTGTTTATTCTTTATCTTATCCTAGTGACTAAAATCTTCTCCATGGCTGGACCCCAAATAATATTCCTTTACGTGCTAAGTGGTATCTACAGAGTGGGATAGGTTTAATAAATACCCTAATCCTAACGTGTACCCTATCCCTAACCCAAACCCTAACCCTAACACGTACGCTAATCCTAACCCGTACCCTAAACGAATCCCTAACCATAAAACTAACCCTAACCAATACCCTACGCAGTATCCTCACCCGTACCCTAAGCCGTACCCTAAACCTAACACTAACCCTAACCCTAACCCTAACCCCTACCCTACGCCGTACCCTCACCCGTACCCTATCCCATACCCTAAGCCATAGCCTAACCCTAACACTAACCCTAACCCTAACCCTAACCCTAAACTACCGTTGACTGCTTTTGCCTCCATTAGATTTCCTAAGCAATCGTGTTTTAAGGAACAGGTTAAAAAGAAAATCCTAATGTGATTTTTTTATAATGTGTTTATTCTTTATCTTATCCTAGTGACTAAAAGCTTCTCCATGGCTGGACCCCAAATAATATTCCTTTACGTGCTAAGTGGTATCTAGAGAGTGGGATAGGTTTAATAAATACCCTAATCCTAATGTGTACCCTAACCCTAACCCATACCCTAACCCTAAAGCGTACCCTAACCCTAACCCCAACCCTAACCCTAACACGTACGCTAATCCTAACCCGTACCCTAAACCAATCCCTAACCCTAAAACTAACCCTAACCCTAATCCTAACCCTAACCCATACCCTACGCCGTACCCTCACCCGTAACCTAACCCGTACCCTAAGCCGTACCCTAATCCTAACCCTAACCCTAACCCATACGCTGCACCATACCCTCACCCGTTCCCTAACCCGTATCCTAAGCCCTACCCTAACCGTAACCCTAAACCTAACCCTAACCCTAACCCATACCCTACGCCGTACCCTCACCCATAACCTAACCCCTCCCTAAGCCGTACCCTAACCCTAACCCTAACCCCAAACTATACACTACGCCGTACCCTCACCCGTACCCTAACCCGTACCCTAAGCCGTACCCTAACCCTAACCCTAACCCTAACCCTAACCCTAACCCTAACCCTAACCCATACCCTACGCCGTACCCTAACCCGTACCCTAACCCGTATCCTAAGCCGTACCCTAACCCTAACCAATACCCAACGCAGTATCCTCACCCGCACCCCCACCCGTACCCTAAGCCGTACCCTAAACCTAACACTAACACTAACCCTAACCCTAACCCCTACCCTACGCCGTACCCTCACCCGTACCATATCCCATACCCTAAGCCATACCCTAACCCTAACACTAACCCTAACCCTAACACTAACCCTAAACTACCGTTGACTGCTTTTTCCTCCATTAGATTTCCTAAGCACTAGTGTTTTAACGAACAGGTTAAAAAGAAAATCCTAATGTGATTTTTTTATAATGTGTTTATTCTTTATCTTATCCTAGTGACTAAAATCTTCTCCATGGCTGGACCCCAAATAATATTCCTTTACGTGCTAAGTGGTATCTAGAGAGTGGGATAGGTTTAATAAATACCCTAATCCTAACGTGTACCCTAACCCTAACCCATACCCTAACCCTAACGCATACCCTAACCCTAACCCAAACCCTAACCCTAACACGTACGCTAATCCTAAACCGTACTCTAAACGAATCCCTAACCCTAAAACTAACCCTAACCCTAACCCTAACCCTAAAACTTACCCTACGCCGTACACTCACCCGTACCCTAACCCGTACCCTAAGCCGTACCCTAACCCTAACCCTAACCCTAACCCTAACCCATACCCTACGCCGTACCCTAACCCGTACCCTAACCCGTATCCTAAGCCGTACCCTAACCCTAACCAATAACCTACGCAGTATCCTCACCCGTACCCTAAGCCGTACCCTAAGCCATACCCTAACCCTAACACTAACCCTAACCCTAACACGTACGCTAATCCTAACCCGTACCCTAAACCAATCCCTAACCATAAAACAAACCCTAACCCTAACCCTAACCCTAACCAATACCCTACGCAGTATTCTCACCTGTACCCTCACCCGTACCCTAAGCCGTACCCTAAACCTAACACTAACCCTAACCCTATCCCTAACCCCTACCCTACGCCGTACCCTCACCCGTACCCTATCCCATACCCTAAGCCATACCCTAACCCTAACACTAACCCTAACCCTAACCCTAACCCTAAACTACCGTTGACTGCTTTTGCCTCCATTAGATTTGCTAAGCACTAGTGTTTTAAGGAACAGGTTAAAAAGAAAATCCTAATGTGATTTTTTTATAATGTGTTTATTCTTTATCTTATCCTAGTGACTAAAAGCTTCTCCATGGCTGGACCCCAAATATTATTCCTTTACGTGCTAAGTGGTATCTGGAGAGTGTGATAGGTTTAATAAATACCCTAATCCTAACGTGTACCCTAACCCTAACCCATACCCTAACCCTAAAGCGTACCCTAACCCTAACACCAACCCTAACCCTAAGACGTACGCTAATCCTAACCCGTACCCTAAACCAATCCCTAACCCTAAAACTAACCCTAACCCTAACCCTAACCCTAACCCATACCCTACGCCGTACCCTCACCCGTACCCTCACCCGTACCCTAAGCCGTACCCTAAACCTAACACTAACCCTAACCCTAACCCTAACCCCTACCCTACGCCGTACCCTCACCCGTACCTTATCCCAAACCCTAAGCCATAGCCTAACCCTAAAACTAACCCTAACCCTAACCCTAACCCTAAACTACCGTTGACTACTTTTGCCTCCATTAGATTTCCTAAGCAATAGTGTTTTAAGGAACAGGTTAAAAAGAAAATCCTAATGTGATTTTTTTATAATGTGTTTATTCTTTATCTTATCCTAGTGACTAAAAGCTTCTCCATGGCTGGACCCCAAATAATATTCCTTTACGTGCTAAGTGGTATCTAGAGAGTGGGATAGGTTTAATAAATACCCTAATCCTAACGTGTACCCTAACCCTAACCCATACCCTAACCCTAAAGCGTACCCTAACCCTAACCCCAACCCTAACCCTAACACGTACGCTAATCCTAACCCGTACCCTAAACCAATCCCTAACCCTAAAACTAACCCTAACCCTAATCCTAACCCTAACCCATACCCTACGCCGTACCCTCACCCGTAACTTAACCCGTACCCTAAGCCGTACCCTAACCCTAACCCTAACCCTAACCCAAACGCTGCACCATACCCTCACCCGTTCCCTAACCCTTATCCTAAGCCCTACCCTAAACCTAACCCTAAACCTAACCCTAACCCTAACCCATACCCTACGCCGTACCCTCACCCATAACCTAACCCCTACCCTAAGCCGTACCCTAACCCTAACCCTAACCCCAAACTATACACTACGCCGTACCCTCACCCGTACCCTAACCCGTACCCTAAGCCGTACCCTAACCCTAACCCTAACCCCAAACTATACACTACGCCGTACCCTCACCCGTACCCTAACCCGTACCCTAACCCGTACCCTAACCCGTATCCTAAGCCGTACCCTAACCCTAACCAATACCCAACGCAGTATCCTCACCCGCACCCCCACCCGTACCCTAAGCCGTACCCTAAACCTAACACTAACACTAACCCTAACCCTAACCCCTACCCTACGCCGTACCCTCACCCGTACCATATCCCATACCCTAAGCCATACCCTAACCCTAACACTAACCCTAACCCTAACACTAACCCTAAACTACCGTTGACTGCTTTTGCCTCCATTAGATTTCCTAAGCACTAGTGTTTTAACGAACAGGTTAAAAAGAAAATCCTAATGTGATTTTTTTATAATGTGTTTATTCTTTATCTTATCCTAGTGACTAAAATCTTCTCCATGGCTGGACCCCAAATAATATTCCTTTACGTGCTAAGTGGTATCTAGAGAGTGGGATAGGTTTAATAAATACCCTAATCCTAACGTGTACCCTAACCCTAACCCATACCCTAACCCTAACGCGTACCCTAACCCTAACCCAAACCCTAACCCTAACACGTACGCTAATCCTAAACCGTACTCTAAACCAATCCCTAACCCTAAAACTAACCCTAACCCTAACCCTAACCCTAAAACTTACCCTACGCCGTACACTCACCCGTACCCTAACCCGTACCCTAAGCCGTACCCTAACCCTAACCCTAACCCTAACCCTAACCCTAACCCATACCCTACGCCGTACCCTAACCCGTACCCTAACCCGTATCCTAAGCCGTACCCTAACCCTAACCAATAACCTACGCAGTATCCTCACCCGTACCCTCACCCGTACCCTAAGCCGTACCCTAAGCCATACCCTAACCCTAACACTAACCCTAACCCTAACACGTACGCTAATCCTAACCCGTACCCTAAACCAATCCCTAACCATAAAACAAACCCTAACCCTAACCCTAACCCTAACCAATACCCTACGCAGTATCCTCACCCGTACCCTCACCCGTACCCTAAGCCGTACCCTAAACCTAACACTAACCCTAACCCTATCCCTAACCCCTACCCTACGCCGTACCCTCACCCGTACCCTATCCCATACCCTAAGCCATACCCTAACCCTAACACTAACCCTAACCCTAACCCTAACCCTAAACTACCGTTGACTGCTTTTGCCTCCATTAGATTTGCTAAGCACTAGTGTTTTAAGGAACAGGTTAAAAAGAAAATCCTAATGTGATTTTTTTATAATGTGTTTATTCTTTATCTTATCCTAGTGACTAAAAGCTTCTCCATGGCTGGACCCCAAATAATATTCCTTTACGTGCTAAGTGGTATCTGGAGAGTGGGATAGGTTTAATAAATACCCTAATCCTAACGTGTACCCTAACCCTAACCCATACCCTAACCCTAAAGCGTACCCTAACCCTAACACCAACCCTAACCCTAACACGTACGCTAATCCTAACCCGTACCCTAAACCAATCCCTAACCCTAAAACTAACCCTAACCCTAACCCTAACCCTAACCCATACCCTACGCTGTACCCTCACCCGTACCCTCACCCGTACCCTAAGCCGTACCCTAAACCTAACACTAACCCTAACCCTAAACCTAACCCCTACCCTACGCCGTACCCTCACCCGTACCCTATCCCATACCCTAAGCCATACCCTAACACTAACACTAACCCTAACCCTAACCCTAACCCTAAACTACCGTTGACTGCTTTTGCCTCCATTAGATTTGCTAAGCACTAGTGTTTTAAGGAACAGGTTAAAAAGAAAATCCTAATGTGATTTTTTTATAATGTGTTTATTCTTTATCTTATCCTAGTGACTAAAATCTTCTCCATGGCTGGACCCCAAATAATATTCCTTTACGTGCTAAGTGGTATCTAGAGAGTGGGATAGGTTTAATAAATACCCTAATCCTAACGTGTACCCTAACCCTACCCCATACCCTAACCCTAACGCGTACCCTAACCCTAAAAGTACGCTAATCCTAACCCGTACCCTAAACCAATCCCTAACCCTAAAACTAACCCTAACCCTAATCCTAACCCTAACCCATACCCTACGCCGTACCCTCACCCGTAACCTAACCCGTACCCTAAGCCGTACCCTAACCCTAACCCTAACCCTAACCCATACGCTGCACCATACCCTCACCCGTTCCCTAACCCGTATCCTAAGCCCTACCCTAACCCTAACCCTAAACCTAACCCTAAACCTAACCCATACCCTACGCCGTACCCTCACCCATACCCTAACCCGTACCCTAAGCCGTACCCTAACCCTAACCCTAACCCTAACCCATACCCTACGCCGTACCCTAACCCGTACCCTAACCCGTATTCTAAGCTGTACCCTAACCCTAACCAATACCCTACACAGTACCCTCACCCGTACCCTCACCCGTACCCTAAGCCATACCCTAACCCTAACCCTAACCTTAATCCTAACCCTAACCCCTACCCTACGCCGTACCCTCACCTGTACCCTATCCCATACCCTAAGCCGTACCCTAACCCTAAAACTAACCCTAACCCTAAACCTAACCCTCAACTACCCTTGAATGCTTTTGCCTCCATTAGATTTCCTAAGCACTAGTGTTTTAAGGAACAAGTTAAAAAGAAAATCCTAATGTGATTTTTTTATAATGTGTTTATTCTTTATCTTATCCTAGTGACTAAAATCTTCTCCATGGCTGGACCCCAAATAATATTCCTTTACGTGCTAAGTGGTATCTACAGAGTGGGATAGGTTTAATAAATACCCTAATCCTAACGTGTACCCTATCCCTAACCCAAACCCTAACCCTAACACGTACGCTAATCCTAACCCGTACCCTAAACCAATCCCTAACCATAAAACTAACCCTAACCAATACCCTACGCAGTATCCTCACCCGTACCCTAAGCCGTACCCTAAACCTAACACTAACCCTAACCCTAACCCTAACCCCTACCCTACGCCGTACCTTCACCCGTACCCTATCCCATACCCTAAGCCATAGCCTAACCCTAACACTAACCCTAACCCTAACCCTAACCCTAAACTACCGTTGACTGCTTTTGCCTCCATTAGATTTCCTAAGCAATAGTGTTTTAAGGAACAGGTTAAAAAGAAAATCCTAATGTGATTTTTTTATAATGTGTTTATTCTTTATCTTATCCTAGTGACTAAAAGCTTCTCCATGGCTGGACCCCAAATAATATTCCTTTACGTGCTAAGTGGTATCTAGAGAGTGGGATAGGTTTAATAAATACCCTAATCCTAATGTGTACCCTAACCCTAACCCATACCCTAACCCTAAAGCGTACCCTAACCCTAACCCCAACCCTAACCCTAACACGTACGCTAATCCTAACCCGTACCCTAAACCAATCCCTAACCCTAAAACTAACCCTAACCCTAATCCTAACCCTAACCCATACCCTACGCCGTACCCTCACCCGTAACCTAACCCGTACCCTAAGCCGTACCCTAACCCTAACCCTAACCCTAACCCATACGCTGCACCATACCCTCACCCGTTCCCTAACCCGTATCCTAAGCCCTACCCTAACCGTAACCCTAAACCTAACCCTAACCCTAACCCATACCGTACGCCGTACCCTCACCCATAACCTAACCCCTACCCTAAGCCGTACCCTAACCCTAACCCTAACCCCAAACTATACACTACGCCGTACCCTCACCCGTACCCTAACCCGTACCCTAAGCCGTACCCTAACCCTAACCCTAACCCTAACCCTAACCCTAACCCATACCCTACGCCGTACCCTAACCCGTACCCTAACCCGTATCCTAAGCCGTACCCTAACCCTAACCAATACCCAACGCAGTATCCTCACCCGCACCCCCACCCGTACCCTAAGCCGTACCCTAAACCTAACACTAACACTAACCCTAACCCTAACCCCTACCCTACGCCGTACCCTCACCCGTACCATATCCCATACCCTAAGCCATACCCTAACCCTAACACTAACCCTAACCCTAACACTAACCCTAAACTACCGTTGACTGCTTTTGCCTCCATTAGATTTCCTAAGCACTAGTGTTTTAACGAACAGGTTAAAAAGAAAATCCTAATGTGATTTTTTTATAATGTGTTTATTCTTTATCTTATCCTAGTGACTAAAATCTTCTCCATGGCTGGACCCCAAATAATATTCCTTTACGTGCTAAGTGGTATCTAGAGAGTGGGATAGGTTTAATAAATCCCCTATTCCTAACGTGTACCCTAACCCTAACCCATACCCTAACCCTAACGCGTACCCTAACCCTAACCCAAACCCTAACCCTAACACGTACGCTAATCCTAAACCGTACTCTAAACCAATCCCTAACCCTAAAACTAACCCTAACCCTAACCCTAACCCTAAAACTTACCCTACGCCGTACACTCACCCGTACCCTAACCCGTACCCTAAGCCGTACCCTAACCCTAACCCTAACCCTAACCCTAACCCTAACCCATACCCTACGCCGTACCCTAACCCGTACCCTAACCCGTATCCTAAGCCGTACCCTAACCCTAACCAATAACCTACGCAGTATCCTCACCCGTACCCTAAGCCGTACCCTAAGCCATACCCTAACCCTAACACTAACCCTAACCCTAACACGTACGCTAATCCTAACCCGTACCCTAAACCAATCCCTAACCATAAAACAAACCCTAACCCTAACCCTAACCCTAACCAATACCCTACGCAGTATCCTCACCCGTACCCTCACCCGTACCCTAAGCCGTACCCTAAACCTAACACTAACCCTAACCCTATCCCTAACCCCTACCCTACGCCGTACCCTCACCCGTACCCTATCCCATACCCTAAGCCATACCCTAACCCTAACCCTAACCCTAACCCTAACCCTAAACTACCGTTGACTGCTTTTGCCTCCATTAGATTTGCTAAGCACTAGTGTTTTAAGGAACAGGTTAAAAAGAAAATCCTAATGTGATTTTTTTATAATGTGTTTATTCTTTATCTTATCCTAGTGACTAAAAGCTTCTCCATGGCTGGACCCCAAATAATATTCCTTTACGTGCTAAGTGGTATCTGGAGAGTGGGATAGGTTTAATAAATACCCTAATCCTAACGTGTACCCTAACCCTAACCCATACCCTTACCCTAAAGCGTACCCTAACCCTAACACCAACCCTAACCCTAACACGTACGCTAATCCTAACCCGTACCCTAAACCAATCCCTAACCCTAAAACTAACCCTAACCCTAACCCTAACCCTAACCCATACCCTACGCCGTACCCTCACCCGTACCCTCACCCGTACCCTAAGCCGTACCCTAAACCTAACACTAACCCTAACCCTAACCCTAACCCCTACCCTACGCCGTACCCTCACCCGTACCTTATCCCATACCCTAAGCCATAGCCTAACCCTAAAACTAACCCTAACCCTAACCCTAACCCTAAACTACCGTTGACTACTTTTGCCTCCATTAGATTTCCTAAGCAATAGTGTTTTAAGGAACAGGTTAAAAAGAAAATCCTAATGTGATTTTTTTATAATGTGTTTATTCTTTATCTTATCCTAGTGACTAAAAGCTTCTCCATGGCTGGACCCCAAATAATATTCCTTTACGTGCTAAGTGGTATCTAGAGAGTGGGATAGGTTTAATAAATACCCTAATCCTAACGTGTACCCTAACCCTAACCCATACCCTAACCCTAAAGCGTACCCTAACCCTAACCCCAACCCTAACCCTAACACGTACGCTAATCCTAACCCGTACCCTAAACCAATCCCTAACCCTAAAACTAACCCTAACCCTAATCCTAACCCTAACCCATACCCTACGCCGTACCCTCACCCGTAACCTAACCCGTACCCTAAGCCGTACCCTAACCCTAACCCTAACCCTAACCCAAACGCTGCACCATACCCTCACCCGTTCCCTAACCCGTATCCTAAGCCCTACCCTAACCCTAACCCTAAACCTAACCCTAACCCTAACCCATACCCTACGCCGTACCCTCACCCATAACCTAACCCCTACCCTAAGCCGTACCCTAACCCTAACCCTAACCCCAAACTATACACTACGCCGTACCCTCACCCGTACCCTAACCCGTACCCTAAGCCGTACCCTAACCCTAACCCTAACCCCAAACTATACACTACGCCGTTCCCTCACCCGTACCCTAACCCGTACCCTAACCCGTACCCTAACCCGTATCCTAAGCCGTACCCTAACCCTAACCAATACCCAACGCAGTATCCTCACCCGCACCCCCACCCGTACCCTAAGCCGTACCCTAAACCTAACACTAACACTAACCCTAACCCTAACCCCTACCCTACGCCGTACCCTCACCCGTAACATATCCCATACCCTAAGCCATACCCTAACCCTAACACTAACCCTAACCCTAACACTAACCCTAAACTACCGTTGACTGCTTTTGCCTCCATTAGATTTCCTAAGCACTAGTGTTTTAACGAACAGGTTAAAAAGAAAATCCTAATGTGATTTTTTTATAATGTGTTTATTCTTTATCTTATCCTAGTGACTAAAATCTTCTCCATGGCTGGACCCCAAATAATATTCCTTTACGTGCTAAGTGGTATCTAGAGAGTGGGATAGGTTTAATAAATACCCTAATCCTAACGTGTACCCTAACCCTAACCCATACCCTAACCCTAACGCGTACCCTAACCCTAACCCAAACCCTAACCCTAACACGTACGCTAATCCTAAACCGTACTCTAAACCAATCCCTAACCCTAAAACTAACCCTAACCCTAACCCTAACCCTAAAACTTACCCTACGCCGTACACTCACCCGTACCCTAACCCGTACCCTAAGCCGTACCCTAACCCTAACCCTAACCCTAACCCTAACCCTAACCCATACCCTACGCCGTACCCTAACCCGTACCCTAACCCGTATCCTAAGCCGTACCCTAACCCTAACCAATAACCTACGCAGTATCCTCACCCGTACCCTCACCCGTACCCTAAGCCGTACCCTAAGCCATACCCTAACCCTAACACTAACCCTAACCCTAACACGTACGCTAATCCTAACCCGTACCCTAAACCAATCCCTAACCATAAAACAAACCCTAACTCTAACCCTAACCCTAACCAATACCCTACGCAGTATCCTCACCCGTACCCTCACCCGTACCCTAAGCCGTACCCTAAACCTAACACTAACCCTAACCCTATCCCTAACCCCTACCCTACGCCGTACCCTCACCCGTACCCTATCCCATACCCTAAGCCATACCCTAACCCTAACACTAACCCTAACCCTAACCCTAACCCTAAACTACCGTTGACTGCTTTTGCCTCCATTAGATTTGCTAAGCACTAGTGTTTTAAGGAACAGGTTAAAAAGAAAATCCTAATGTGATTTTTTTATAATGTGTTTATTCTTTATCTTATCCTAGTGACTAAAAGCTTCTCCATGGCTGGACCCCAAATAATATTCCTTTACGTGCTAAGTGGTATCTGGAGAGTGGGATAGGTTTAATAAATACCCTAATCCTAACGTGTACCCTAACCCTAACCCATACCCTAACCCTAAAGCGTACCCTAACCCTAACACCAACCCTAACCCTAACACGTACGCTAATCCTAACCCGTACCCTAAACCAATCCCTAACCCCTAAAACTAACCCTAACCCTAACCCTAACCCTAACCCATACCCTACGCCGTACCCTCACCCGTACCCTCACCCGTACCCTAAGCCGTACCCTAAACCTAACACTAACCCTAACCCTAACCCTAACCCCTACCCTACGCCGTACCCTCACCCGTACCTTATCCCATACCCTAAGCCATAGCCTAACCCTAAAACTAACCCTAACCCTAACCCTAACCCTAAACTACCGTTGACTACTTTTGCCTCCATTAGATTTCCTAAGCAATAGTGTTTTAAGTAACAGGTTAAAAAGAAAATCCTAATGTGATTTTTTTATAATGTGTTTATTCTTTATCTTATCCTAGTGACTAAAAGCTTCTCCGTGGCTGGACCCCAAATAATATTCCTTTACGTGCTAAGTGGTATCTAGAGAGTGGGATAGGTTTAATAAATACCCTAATCCTAACGTGTACCCTAACCCTAACCCATACCCTAACCCTAAAGCGTACCCTAACCCTAACCCCAACCCTAACCCTAACACGTACGCTAATCCTAACCCGTACCCTAAACCAATCCCTAACCCTAAAACTAACCCTAACCCTAATCCTAACCCTAACCCATACCCTACGCCGTACCCTCACCCGTAACCTAACCCGTACCCTAAGCCGTACCCTAACCCTAACCCTAACCCTAACCCAAACGCTGCACCATACCCTCACCCGTTCCCTAACCCGTATCCTAAGCCCTACCCTAACCCTAACCCTAAACCTAACCCTAACCCTAACCCATACCCTACGCCGTACCCTCACCCATAACCTAACCCCTACCCTAAGCCGTACCCTAACCCTAACCCTAACCCCAAACTATACACTACGCCGTACCCTCACCCGTACCCTAACCCGTACCCTAAGCCGTACCCTAACCCTAACCCTAACCCCAAACTATACACTACGCCGTTCCCTCACCCGTACCCTAACCCGTACCCTAACCCGTACCCTAACCCGTATCCTAAGCCGTACCCTAACCCTAACCAATACCCAACGCAGTATCCTCACCCGCACCCCCACCCGTACCCTAAGCCGTACCCTAAACCTAACACTAACACTAACCCTAACCCTAACCCTACCCTACGCCGTACCCTCACCCGTAACATATCCATACCCTAAGCCATACCCTAACCCTAACACTAACCCTAACCCTAACACTAACCCTAAACTACCGTTGACTGCTTTTGCCTCCATTAGATTTCCTAAGCACTAGTGTTTTAACGAACAGGTTAAAAAGAAAATCCTAATGTGATTTTTTTATAATGTGTTTATTCTTTATCTTATCCTAGTGACTAAAATCTTCTCCATGGCTGGACCCCAAATAATATTCCTTTACGTGCTAAGTGGTATCTAGAGAGTGGGATAGGTTTAATAAATACCCTAATCCTAACGTGTACCCTAACCCTAACCCATACCCTAACCCTAACGCGTACCCTAACCCTAACCCAAACCCTAACCCTAACACGTACGCTAATCCTAAACCGTACTCTAAACCAATCCCTAACCCTAAAACTAACCCTAACCCTAACCCTAACCCTAAAACTTACCCTACGCCGTACACTCACCCGTACCCTAACCCGTACCCTAAGCCGTACCCTAACCCTAACCCTAACCCTAACCCTAACCCTAACCCATACCCTACGCCGTACCCTAACCCGTACCCTAACCCGTATCCTAAGCCGTACCCTAACCCTAACCAATAACCTACGCAGTATCCTCACCCGTACCCTCACCCGTACCCTAAGCCGTACCCTAAGCCATACCCTAACCCTAACACTAACCCTAACCCTAACACGTACGCTAATCCTAACCCGTACCCTAAACCAATCCCTAACCATAAAACAAACCCTAACTCTAACCCTAACCCTAACCAATACCCTACGCAGTATCCTCACCCGTACCCTCACCCGTACCCTAAGCCGTACCCTAAACCTAACACTAACCCTAACCCTATCCCTAACCCCTACCCTACGCCGTACCCTCACCCGTACCCTATCCCATACCCTAAGCCATACCCTAACCCTAACACTAACCCTAACCCTAACCCTAACCCTAAACTACCGTTGACTGCTTTTGCCTCCATTAGATTTGCTAAGCACTAGTGTTTTAAGGAACAGGTTAAAAAGAAAATCCTAATGTGATTTTTTTATAATGTGTTTATTCTTTATCTTATCCTAGTGACTAAAAGCTTCTCCATGGCTGGACCCCAAATAATATTCCTTTACGTGCTAAGTGGTATCTGGAGAGTGGGATAGGTTTAATAAATACCCTAATCCTAACGTGTACCCTAACCCTAACCCATACCCTAACCCTAAAGCGTACCCTAACCCTAACACCAACCCTAACCCTAACACGTACGCTAATCCTAACCCGTACCCTAAACCAATCCCTAACCCTAAAACTAACCCTAACCCTAACCCTAACCCTAACCCATACCCTACGCCGTACCCTCACCCGTACCCTCACCCGTACCCTAAGCCGTACCCTAAACCTAACACTAACCCTAACCCTAACCCTAACCCCTACCCTACGCCGTACCCTCACCCGTACCTTATCCCATACCCTAAGCCATAGCCTAACCCTAAAACTAACCCTAACCCTAACCCTAACCCTAAACTACCGTTGACTACTTTTGCCTCCATTAGATTTCCTAAGCAATAGTGTTTTAAGTAACAGGTTAAAAAGAAAATCCTAATGTGATTTTTTTATAATGTGTTTATTCTTTATCTTATCCTAGTGACTAAAAGCTTCTCCGTGGCTGGACCCCAAATAATATTCCTTTACGTGCTAAGTGGTATCTAGAGAGTGGGATAGGTTTAATAAATACCCTAATCCTAACGTGTACCCTAACCCTAACCCATACCCTAACCCTAAAGCGTACCCTAACCCTAACCCCAACCCTAACCCTAACACGTACGCTAATCCTAACCCGTACCCTAAACCAATCCCTAACCCTAAAACTAACCCTAACCCTAATCCTAACCCTAACCCATACCCTACGCCGTACCCTCACCCGTAACCTAACCCGTACCCTAAGCCGTACCCTAACCCTAACCCTAACCCTAACCCAAACGCTGCACCATACCCTCACCCGTTCCCTAACCCGTATCCTAAGCCCTACCCTAACCCTAACCCTAAACCTAACCCTAACCCTAACCCATACCCTACGCCGTACCCTCACCCATAACCTAACCCCTACCCTAAGCCGTACCCTAACCCTAACCCTAACCCCAAACTATACACTACGCCGTACCCTCGCCCGTACCCTAACCCGTACCCTAAGCCGTACCCTAACCCTAACCCTAACCCCAAACTATACACGACGCCGTTCCCTCACCCGTACCCTAACCCGTACCCTAACCCGTACCCTAACCCGTATCCTAAGCCGTACCCTAACCCTAACCAATACCCAACGCAGTATCCTCACCCGCACCCCCACCCGTACCCTAAGCCGTACCCTAAACCTAACACTAACACTAACCCTAACCCTAACCCCTACCCTACGCCGTACCCTCACCCGTACCATATCCCATACCCTAAGCCATACCCTAACCCTAACACTAACCCTAACCCTAACACTAACCCTAAACTACCGTTGACTGCTTTTGCCTCCATTAGATTTCCTAAGCACTAGTGTTTTAACGAACAGGTTAAAAAGAAAATCCTAATGTGATTTTTTTATAATGTGTTTATTCTTTATCTTATCCTAGTGACTAAAATCTTCTCCATGGCTGGACCCCAAATAATATTCCTTTACGTGCTAAGTGGTATCTAGAGAGTGGGATAGGTTTAATAAATACCCTAATCCTAACGTGTACCCTAACCCTAACCCATACCCTAACCCTAACGCGTACCCTAACCCTAACCCAAACCCTAACCCTAACACGTACGCTAATCCTAAACCGTACTCTAAACCAATCCCTAACCCTAAAACTAACCCTAACCCTAACCCTAACCCTAAAACTTACCCTACGCCGTACACTCACCCGTACCCTAACCCGTACCCTAAGCCGTACCCTAACCCTAACCCTAACCCTAACCCTAACCCTAACCCATACCCTACGCCGTACCCTAACCCGTACCCTAACCCGTATCCTAAGCCGTACCCTAACCCTAACCAATAACCTACGCAGTATCCTCACCCGTACCCTCACCCGTACCCTAAGCCGTACCCTAAGCCATACCCTAACCCTAACACTAACCCTAACCCTAACACGTACGCTAATCCTAACCCGTACCCTAAACCAATCCCTAACCATAAAACAAACCCTAACCCTAACCCTAACCCTAACCAATACCCTACGCAGTATCCTCACCCGTACCCTCACCCGTACCCTAAGCCGTACCCTAAACCTAACACTAACCCTAACCCTATCCCTAACCCCTACCCTACGCCGTACCCTCACCCGTACCCTATCCCATACCCTAAGCCATACCCTAACCCTAACACTAACCCTAACCCTAACCCTAACCCTAAACTACCGTTGACTGCTTTTGCCTCCATTAGATTTGCTAAGCACTAGTGTTTTAAGGAACAGGTTAAAAAGAAAATCCTAATGTGATTTTTTTATAATGTGTTTATTCTTTATCTTATCCTAGTGACTAAAAGCTTCTCCATGGCTGGACCCCAAATAATATTCCTTTACGTGCTAAGTGGTATCTGGAGAGTGGGATAGGTTTAATAAATACCCTAATCCTAACGTGTACCCTAACCCTAACCCATACCCTAACCCTAAAGCGTACCCTAACCCTAACACCAATCCTAACCCTAACACGTACGCTAATCCTAACCCGTACCCTAAACCAATCCCTAACCCTAAAATTAACCCTAACCCTAACCCTAACCCTAACCCATACCCTACGCCGTACCCTCACCCGTACCCTCACCCGTACCCTAAGCCGTACCCTAAACCTAACACTAACCCTAACCCTAAACCTAACCCCTACCCTACGCCGTACCCTCACCCGTACCCTATCCCATACCCTAAGCCATACCCTAACCCTAACACTAACCCTAACCCTAACCCTAACCCTAAACTACCGTTGACTGCTTTTGCCTCCATTAGATTTGCTAAGCACTAGTGTTTTAAGGAACAGGTTAAAAAGAAAATCCTAATGTGATTTTTTTATAATGTGTTTATTCTTTATCTTATCCTAGTGACTAAAATCTTCTCCATGGCTGGACCCCAAATAATATTCCTTTACGTGCTAAGTGGTATCTAGAGAGTGGGATAGGTTTAATAAATACCCTAATCCTAACGTGTACCCTAACCCTACCCCATACCCTAACCCTAACGCGTACCATAACCCTAAAGGTACGCTAATCCTAACCCGTACCCTAAACCAATCCCTAACCCTAAAACTAACCCTAACCCTAATCCTAACCCTAACCCATACCCTACGCCGTACCCTCACCCGTAACCTAACCCGTACCCTAAGCCGTACCCTAACCCTAACCCTAACCCTAACCCATACGCTGCACCATACCCTCACCCGTTCCCTAACCCGTATCCTAAGCCCTACCCTAACCCTAACCCTAAACCTAACCCTAAACCTAACCCATACCCTACGCCGTACCCTCACCCATACCCTAACCCGTACCCTAAGCCGTACCCTAACCCTAACCCTAACCCTAACCCATACCCTACGCCGTACCCTAACCCGTACCCTAACCCGTATTCTAAGCTGTACCCTAACCCTAACCAATACCCTACACAGTACCCTCACCCGTACCCTCACCCGTACCCTAAGCCATACCCTAACCCTAACCCTAACCTTAATCCTAACCCTAACCCCTACCCTATGCCGTACCCTCACCTGTACCCTATCCCATACCCTAAGCCGTATCCTAACCCTAAAACTAACCCTAACCCTAAACCTAACCCTCAACTACCCTTGAATGCTTTTGCCTCCATTAGATTTCCTAAGCACTAATGTTTTAAGGAACAGGTTAAAAAGAAAATCCTAATGTGATTTTTTTATAATGTGTTTATTCTTTATCTTATCCTAGTGACTAAAAGCTTCTACATGGCTGGACCCCAAATAATATTCCTTTACGTGCTAAGTGGTATCTAGAGAGTGGGATAGGTTTAATAAATACCCTAATCCTAACGTGTACCCTATCCCTAACCCAAACCCTAACCCTAACACGTACGCTAATCCTAACCCGTACCCTAAACCAATCCCTAACCATAAAACTAACCCTAACCAATACCCTACGCAGTATCCTCACCCGTACCCTAAAGCCGTACCCTAAACCTAACACTAACCCTAACCCTAACCCTAACCCCTACCCTACGCCGTACCCTCACCCGTACCCTATCCCATACCCTAAGCCATAGCCTAACCCTAACACTAACCCTAACCCTAACCCTAACCCTAAACTACCGTTGACTGCTTTTGCCTCCATTAGATTTCCTAAGCAATAGTGTTTTAAGGAACAGGTTAAAAAGAAAATCCTAATGTGATTTTTTTATAATGTGTTTATTCTTTATCTTATCCTAGTGACTAAAAGCTTCTCCATGGCTGGACCCCAAATAATATTCCTTTACGTGCTAAGTGGTATCTAGAGAGTGGGATAGGTTTAATAAATACCCTAATCCTAACGTGTACCCTAACCCTAACCCATACCCTAACCCTAAAGCGTACCCTAACCCTAACCCCAACCCTAACCCTAACACGTACGCTAATCCTAACCCGTACCCTAAACCAATCCCTAACCCTAAAACTAACCCTAACCCTAATCCTAACCCTAACCCATACCCTACGCCGTACCCTCACCCGTAACCTAACCCGTACCCTAAGCCGTACCCTAACCCTAACCCTAACCCTAACCCATACGCTGCACCATACCCTCACCCGTTCCCTAACCCGTATCCTAAGCCCTACCCTAACCCTAACCCTAAACCTAACCCTAACCCTAAACCATACCCTACGCCGTACCCTCACCCATAACCTAACCCCTACCCTAAGCCGTACCCTAACCCTAACCCTAACCCCAAACTATACACTACGCCGTACCCTCACCCGTACCCTAACCCGTACCCTAAGCCGTACCCTAACCCTAACCCTAACCCTAACCCTAACCCTAACCCATACCCTACGCCGTACCCTAACCCGTACCCTAACCCGTATCCTAAGCCGTACCCTAACCCTAACCAATACCCAACGCAGTATCCTCACCCGCACCCCCACCCGTACCCTAAGCCGTACCCTAAACCTAACACTAACACTAACCCTAACCCTAACCCCTACCCTACGCCGTACCCTCACCCGTACCATATCCCATACCCTAAGCCATACCCTAACCCTAACACTAACCCTAACCCTAACACTAACCCTAAACTACCGTTGACTGCTTTTGCCTCCATTAGATTTCCTAAGCACTAGTGTTTTAACGAACAGGTTAAAACGAAAATCCTAATGTGATTTTTTTATAATGTGTTTATTCTTTATCTTATCCTAGTGACTAAAATCTTCTCCATGGCTGGACCCCAAATAATATTCCTTTACGTGCTAAGTGGTATCTAGAGAGTGGGATAGGTTTAATAAATACCCTAATCCTAACGTGTACCCTAACCCTAACCCATACCCTAACCCTAACGCGTACCCTAACCCTAACCCAAACCCTAACCCTAACACGTACGCTAATCCTAAACCGTACTCTAAACCAATCCCTAACCCTCAAACTAACCCTAACCCTAACCCTAACCCTAAAACTTACCCTACGCCGTACACTCACCCGTACCCTAACCCGTACCCTAAGCCGTACCCTAACCCTAACCCTAACCCTAACCCTAAACCTAACCCATACCCTACGCCGTACCCTAACCCGTACCCTAACCCGTATCCTAAGCCGTACCCTAACCCTAACCAATAACCTACGCAGTATCCTCACCCGTACCCTAAGCCGTACCCTAAGCCATACCCTAACCATAACACTAACCCTAACCCTAACACGTACGCTAATCCTAACCCGTACCCTAAACCAATCCCTAACCATAAAACAAACCCTAACCCTAACCCTAACCCTAACCAATACCCTACGCAGTATCCTCACCCGTACCCTCACCCGTACCCTAAGCCGTACCCTAAACCTAACACTAACCCTAACCCTATCCCTAACCCCTACCCTACGCCGTACCCTCACCCGTACCCTATCCCATACCCTAAGCCATACCCTAACCCTAACACTAACCCTAACCCTAACACTAACCCTAAACTACTGTTGACTGCTTTTGCCTCCATTAGATTTGCTAAGCACTAGTGTTTTAAGGAACAGGTTAAAAAGAAAATCCTAATGTGATTTTTTTATAATGTGTTTATTCTTTATCTTATCCTAGTGACTAAAAGCTTCTCCATGGCTGGACCCCAAATAATATTCCTTTACGTGCTAAGTGGTATCTGGAGAGTAGGATAGGTTTAATAAATACCCTAATCCTAACGTGTACCCTAACCCTAACCCATACCCTAACCCTAAAGCGTACCCTAACCCTAACACCAACCCTAACCCTAACACGTACGCTAATCGTAACCCGTACCCTAAACCAATCCCTAACACTAAAACTAACCCTAACCCTAACCCTAACCCTAACCCATACCCTACGCCGTACCCTCACCCGTACCCTCACCCGTACCCTAAGCCGTACCCTAAACCTAACACTAACCCTAACCCTAACCCTAACCCCTACCCTACGCCGTACCCTCACCCGTACCTTATCCCATACCCTAAGCCATAGCCTAACCCTAACACTAACCCTAACCCTAACCCTAACCCTAAACTACCGTTGACTGCTTTTGCCTCCATTAGATTTCCTAAGCAATAGTGTTTTAAGGAACAGGTTAAAAAGAAAATCCTAATGTGATTTTTTTATAATGTGTTTATTCTTTATCTTATCCTAGTGACTAAAAGCTTCTCCATGGCTGGACCCCAAATAATATTCCTTTACGTGCTAAGTGGTATCTAGAGAGTGGGATAGGTTTAATAAATACCCTAATCCTAACGTGTACCCTAACCCTAACCCATACCCTAACCCTAAAGCGTACCCTAACCCTAACCCCAACCCTAACCCTAACACGTACGCTAATCCTAACCCGTACCCTAAACCAATCCCTAACCCTAAAACTAACCCTAACCCTAATCCTAACCCTAACCCATACCCTACGCCGTACCCTCACCCGTAACCTAACCCGTACCCTAAGCCGTACCCTAACCCTAACCCTAACCCTAACCCAAACGCTGCACCATACCCTCACCCGTTCCCTAACCCGTATCCTAAGCCCTACCCTAACCCTAACCCTAAACCTAACCCTAACCCTAACCCATACCCTACGCTGTACCCTCACCCATAACCTAACCCCTACCCTAAGCCGTACCCTAACCCTAACCCTAACCCCAAACTATACACTACGCCGTACCCTCACCCGTACCCTAACCCGTACCCTACGCCGTACCCTAACCCTAACCCTAACCCTAACCCTAACCCTAACCCATACCCTACGTCGTACCCTAACCCGTACCCTAACCCATATCCTAAGCCGTACCATAACCCTAACCAATACCCAACGCAGTATCCTCACCCGCACCCCCACCCGTACCCTAAGCCGTACCCTAAACCTAACACTAACACTAACCCTAACCCTAACCCCTACCCTACGCCGTACCCTCACCCGTACCATATCCCATACCCTAAGCCATACCCTAACCCTAACACTAACCCTAACCCTAACACTAACCCTAAACTACCGTTGACTGCTTTTGCCTCCATTAGATTTGCTAAGCACTAGTGTTTTAAGGAACAGGTTAAAAAGAAAATCCTAATGTGATTTTTTTATAATGTGTTTATTCTTTATCTTATCCTAGTGACTAAAAGCTTCTCCATGGCTGGACCCCAAATAATATTCCTTTACGTGCTAAGTGGTATCTAGAGAGTGGGATAGGTTTAATAAATACCCTAATCCTAACGTGTACCCTAACCCTAACCCATACCCTAACCCTAAAGCGTACCCTAACCCTAACCCCAACCCTAACCCTAACACGTACGCTAATCCTAACCCGTACCCTAAACCAATCCCTAACCCTAAAACTAACCCTAACCCTAATCCTAACCCTAACCCATACCCTACGCCGTACCCTCACCCGTAACCTAAACCGTACCCTAAGCCGTACCCTAACCCTAACCCTAACCCTAACCCAAACGCTGCACCATACCCTCACCCGTTCCCTAACCCGTATCCTAAGCCCTACCCTAACCCTAACCCTAAACCTAACCCTAACCCTAACCCATACCCTACGCCGTACCCTCACCCATAACCTAACCCCTACCCTAAGCCGTACCCTAACCCTAACCCTAACCCCAAACTATACACTACGCCGTACCCTCACCCGTACCCTAACCCGTACCCTAAGCCGTACCCTAACCCTAACCCTAACCCTAACCCTAACCCTAACCCATACCCTACGTCGTACCCTAACCCGTACCCTAACCCGTATCCTAAGCCGTACCATAACCCTAACCAATACCCAACGCAGTATCCTCACCCGCACCCCCACCCGTACCCTAAGCCGTACCCTAAACCTAACACTAACACTAACCATAACCCTAACCCCTACCCTACGCCGTACCCTCACCCATACCATATCCCATACCCTAAGCCATACCCTAACCCTAACACTAACCCTAACCCTAACACTAACCCTAAACTACCGTTGACTGCTTTTGCCTCCATTAGATTTCCTAAGCACTAGTGTTTTAACGAACAGGTTAAAAAGAAAATCCTAATGTGATTTTTTTATAATGTGTTTATTCTTTATCTTATCCTAGTGACTAAAATCTTCTCCATGGCTGGACCCCAAATAATATTCCTTTACGTGCTAAGTGGTATCTAGAGAGTGGGATAGGTTTAATAAATACCCTAATCCTAACGTGTACCCTAACCCTAACCCATACCCTAACCCTAACGCGTACCCTAACCCTAACCCAAACCCTAACCCTAACACGTACGCTAATCCTAAACCGTACTCTAAACCAATCCCTAACCCTAAAACTAACCCTAACCCTAACCCTAACCCTAAAACTTACCCTACGCCATACACTCACCCGTACCCTAACCCGTACCCTAAGCCGTACCCTAACCCTAACCCTAACCCTAACCCTAACCCTAACCCATACCCTACGCCGTACCCTAACCCGTACCCTAACCCGTATCCTAAGCCGTACCCTAACCCTAACCAATAACCTACGCAGTATCCTCACCCGTACCCTCACCCGTACCCTAAGCCGTACCCTAAGCCATACCCTAACCCTAACACTAACCCTAACCCTAACACGTACGCTAATCCTAACCCGTACCCTAAACCAATCCCTAACCATAAAACAAACCCTAACCCAAACCCTAACCCTAACCAATACCCTACGCAGTATCCTCACCCGTACCCTCACCCGTACCCTAAGCCGTACCCTAAACCTAACACTAACCCTAACCCTATCCCTAACCCCTACCCTACGCCGTACCCTCACCCGTACCCTATCCCATACCCTAAGCCATACCCTAACCCTAACACTAACCCTAACCCTAACCCTAACCCTAAACTACCGTTGACTGCTTTTGCCTCCATTAGATTTGCTAAGCACTAGTGTTTTAAGGAACAGGTTAAAAAGAAAATCCTAATGTGATTTTTTTATAATGTGTTTATTCTTTATCTTATCCTAGTGACTAAAAGCTTCTCCATGGCTGGACCCCAAATAATATTCCTTTACGTGCTAAGTGGTATCTGGAGAGTGGGATAGGTTTAATAAATACCCTAATCCTAACGTGTACCCTAACCCTAACCCATACCCTAACCCTAAAGCGTACCCTAACCCTAACACCAACCCTAACCCTAACACGTACGCTAATCCTAACCCGTACCCTAAAGTAATCCCTAACCCTAAAACTAACCCTAACCCTAACCCTAACCCTAACACATACCCTACGCCGTACCCTCACCCGTACCCTCACCCGTACCCTAAGCCGTACCCTAAACCTAACACTAACCCTAACCCTAACCCTAACCCCTACCCTACGCCGTACCCTCACCCGTACCCTATCCCATACCCTAAGCCATACCCTAACCCTAACACTAACCCTAACCCTAACCCTAACCCTAAACTACCGTTGACTGCTTTTGCCTCCATTAGATTTGCTAAGCACTAGTGTTTTAAGGAACAGGTTAAAAAGAAAATCCTAATGTGATTTTTTTATAATGTGTTTATTCTTTATCTTATCCTAGTGACTAAAAGCTTCTCCATGGCTGGACCCCAAATAATATTCCTTTACGTGCTAAGTGGTATCTAGAGAGTGGGATAGGTTTAATAAATACCCTAATCCTAACGTGTACCCTAACCCTAACCCATACCCTAACCCTAAAGCGTACCCTAACCCTAACCCAAACCCTAACCCTAACACGTACGCTAATCCTAACCCGTACCCTAAACCAATCCCTAACCCTAAAACTAACCCTAACCCTAATCCTAACCCTAACCCATACCCTACGCCGTACCCTCACCCGTAACCTAAACCGTACCCTAAGCCGTACCCTAACCCTAACCCTAACCCTAACCCAAACGCTGCACCATACCCTCACCCGTTCCCTAACCCGTATCCTAAGCCCTACCCTAACCCTAACCCTAAACCTAACCCTAACCCTAACCCATACCCTACGCCGTACCCTCACCCATAACCTAACTCCTACCCTAAGCCGTACCCTAACCCTAACCCTAACCCCAAACTATACACTACGCCGTACCCTCACCCGTACCCTAACCCGTACCCTAAGCCGTACCCTAACCCTAACCCTAACCCTAACCCTAACCCTAACCCATACCCTACGCCGTACCCTAACCCGTACCCTAACCCGTATCCTAAGCCGTACCCTAACCCTAACACTAACCCTAACCCTAACACTAACCCTAAACTACCGTTGACTGATTTTGCCTCCATTAGATTTCCTAAGCACTAGTGTTTTAACGAACAGGTTAAAAAGAAAATAGTAATGTGATTTTTTTATAATGTGTTTATTCTTTATCTTATCCTAGTGACTAAAATTTTCTCCATGGCTGGACCCCAAATAATATTCCTTTACGTGCTAAGTGGTATCTAGAGAGTGGGATAGGTTTAATAAATACCCTAATCCTAACGTGTACCCTAACCCTAACCCATACCCTAACCCTAACGCGTACCCTAACCCTAACCCAAACCCTAACCCTAACACGTACGCTAATCCTAAACCGTACTCTAAACCAATCCCTAACCCTAAAACTAACCCTAACCCTAACCCTAACCCTAAAACTTACCCTACGCCGTACACTCACCCGTACCCTAACCCGTACCCTAAGCCGTACCCTAACCCTAACCCTAACCCTAACCCTAACCCTAACCCATACCCTACGCCGTACCCTAACCCGTACCCTAACCCGTATCCTAAGCCGTACCCTAACCCTAACCAATAACCTACGCAGTATCCTCACCCGTACCCTCACCCGTACCCTAAGCCGTACCCTAAGCCATACCCTAACCCTAACACTAACCCTAACCCTAACACGTACGTTAATCCTAACCCGTACCCTAAACCAACCCCTAACCATAAAACAAACCCTAACCCTAACCCTAACCCTAACCAATACCCTACGCAGTATCCTCACCCGTACCCTCACCCGTACCCTAAGCCGTACCCTAAACCTAACACTAACCCTAACCCTATCCCTAACCCCTACCCTACGCCGTACCCTCACCCGTACCCTATCCCATACCCTAAGCCATACCCTAACCCTAACACTAACCCTAACCCTAACCCTAACCCTAAACTACCGTTGACTGCTTTTGCCTCCATTAGATTTGCTAAGCACTAGTGTTTTAAGGAACAGGTTAAAAAGAAAATCCTAATGTGATTTTTTTATAATGTGTTTATTCTTTATCTTATCCTAGTGACTAAAAGCTTCTCCATGGCTGGACCCCAAATAATATTCCTTTACGTGCTAAGTGGCATCTGGAGAGTGGGATAGGTTTAATAAATACCCTAATCCTAACGTGTACCCTAACCCTAACCCATACCCTAACCCTAAAGCGTACCCTCACCCTAACACCAACCCTAACCCTAACACGTACGCTAATCCTAACCCGTACCCTAAACCAATCCCTAACCCTAAAACTAACCCTAACCCTAACCCTAACCCTAACCAATACCCTACGCAGTATCCTCACCCGTACCCTCACCCGTACCCTAAGCCGTACCCTAAACCTAACACTAACCCTAACCCTATCCCTAACCCCTACCCTACGCCGTACCCTCACCCGTACCCTATCCCATACCCTAAGCCATACCCTAACCCTAACACTAACCCTAACCCTAACCCTAACCCTAAACTACCGTTGACTGCTTTTGCCTCCATTAGATTTGCTAAGCACTAGTGTTTTAAGGAACAGGTTAAAAAGAAAATCCTAATGTGATTTTTTTATAATGTGTTTAATCTTTATCTTATCCTAGTGACTAAAAGCTTCTCCATGGCTGGACCCCAAATAATATTCCTTTACGTGCTAAGTGGTATCTAGAGAGTGGGATAGGTTTAATAAATACCCTAATCCTAACGTGTACCCTAACCCTAACCCATACCCTAACCCTAAAGCGTACCCTAACCCTAACCCCAACCCTAACCCTAACACGTACGCTAATCCTAACCCGTACCCTAAACCAATCCCTAACCCTAAAACTAACCCTAACCCTAATCCTAACCCTAACCCATACCCTACGCCGTAACCTCACCCGTAACCTAACCCGTACCCTAAGCCGTACCCTAACCCTAACCCTAACCCTAACACAAACGCTGCACCATACGCTCACCCGTTCCATAACCCGTATCCTAAACCCTACCCTAACCCTAACCCTAAACCTAACCCTAACCCTAACCCATACCCTACGCCGTACCCTCACCCATAACCTAACCCCTACCCTAAGCCGTACCCTAACCCTAACCCTAACCCCAAACTATACACTACGCCGTACCCTCACCCGTACCCTAACCCGTACCCTAAGCCGTACCCTAACCCTAACCCTAACCCTAACCCTAACCCTAACCCATACCCTACGCCGTACCCTAACCCGTACCCTAACCCGTATCCTAAGCCGTACCCTAACCCTAACCAATACCCAATGCAGTATCCTCACCCGCACCCCCACCCGTACCCTAAGCCGTACCCTAAACCTAACACTAACACTAACCCTAACCCTAACCTCTACCCTACGCCGTACCCTCACCCGTACCATATCCCATACCCTAAGCCATACCCTAACCCTAACACTAACCCTAACCCTAAAACTAACCCTAAACTACCGTTGACTGCTTTTGCCTCCATTAGATTTCCTAAGCACTAGTGTTTTAACGAACAGGTTAAAAAGAAAATCCTAATGTGATTTTTTTATAATGTGTTTATTCTTTATCTTATCCTAGTGACTAAAATCTTCTCCATGGCTGGACCCCAAATAATATTCCTTTACGTGCTAAGTGGTATCTAGAGAGTGGGATAGGTTTAATAAATACCCTAATCCTAACGTGTACCCTAACCCTAACCCATACCCTAACCCTAACGCGTACCCTAACCCTAACCCAAACCCTAACCCTAACACGTACGCTAATCCTAAACCGTACTCTAAACCAATCCCTAACCCTAAAACTAACCCTAACCCTAACCCTAACCCTAAAACTTACCCTACGCCGTACACTCACCCGGACCCTAACCCGTACCCTAAGCCGTACCCTAACCCTAACCCTAACCCTAACCCTAACCCATACCCTACGCCGTACCCTAACCCGTAACCTAACCCGTATCCTAAGCCGTACCCTAACCCTAACCAATAACCTACGCAGTATCCTCACCCGTACCCTCACCCGTACCCTAAGCCGTACCCTAAGCCATACCCTAACCCTAACACTAACCCTAACCCTAACACGTACGCTAATCCTAACCCGTACCCTAAACCAACCCCTAACCATAAAACAAACCCTAACCCTAACCCTAACCCTAAACAATACCCTACGCAGTATCCTCACCCGTACCCTCACCCGTACCCTAAGCCGTACCCTAAACCTAACACTAACCCTAACCCTATCCCTAACCCCTACCCTACGCCGTACCCTCACCCGTACCCTATCCCATACCCTAAGCCATACCCTAACCCTAACACTAACCCTAACCCTAACCCTAACCCTAAACTACCGTTGACTGCTTTGCCTCCATTAGATTTGCTAAGCACTAGTGTTTTAAGGAACAGGTTAAAAAGAAAATCCTAATGTGATTTTTTTATAATGTATTTATTCTTTATCTTATCCTAGTGACTAAAAGCTTCTCCATGGCTGGACCCCAAAAAATATTCCTTTACGTGCTAAGTGTTATCTGGAGAGTGGGATAGGTTTAATAAATACCCTAATCCTAACGTGTACCCTAACCCTAACCCATACCCTAACCCTAAAGCGTACCCTAACCCTAACACCAACCCTAACCCTAACACGTACGCTAATCCTAACCCGTACCCTAAACCAATCCCTAACCCTAAAACTAACCCTAACCCTAACCCTAACCCTAACCCATACCCTACGCCGTACCCTCACCCGTACCCTCACCCGTACCCTAAGCCGTACCCTAAACCTAACACTAACCCTAACCCTAACCCTAACCCCTACCCTACGCCGTACCCTCACCCGTACCCTATCCCATACCCTAAGCCATACCCTAACCCTAACACTAACCCTAACCCTAACCCTAACCCTAAACTACCGTTGACTGCTTTTGCCTCCATTACATTTGCTAAGCACTAGTGTTTTAAGGAACAGGTTAAAAAGAAAATCCTAATGTGATTTTTTTATAATGTGTTTATTCTTTATCTTATCCTAGTGACTAAAATCTTCTCCATGGCTGGACCCCAAATAATATTCCTTTACGTGCTAAGTGGTATCTAGAGAGTGGGATAGGTTTAATAAATACCCTAATCCTAACGTGTACCCTAACCCTACCCCATGCCCTAACCCTAACGCGTACCCTAACCCTAAAGGTACGCTAATCCTAACCCGTACCCTAAACCAATCCCTAACCCTAAAACTAACCCTAACCCTAATCCTAACCCTAACCCATACCCTACGCCGTACCCTCACCCGTAACCTAACCCGTACCCTAAGCCGTACCCTAACCCTAACCCTAACCCTAACCCATACGCTGCACCATACCCTCACCCGTTCCCTAACCCGTATCCTAAGCCCTACCCTAACCCTAACCCTAAAACTAACCCTAACCCTAAACCTAACCCTCAACTACCCTTGAATGCTTTTGCCTCCATTAGATTTCCTAAGCACTAGTGTTTTAAGGAACAGGTTAAAAAGAAAATCCTAATGTGATTTTTTTATAATGTGTTTATTCTTTATCTTATCCTAGTGACTAAAAGCTTCTCCATGGCTGGACTCCAAATAATATTCCTTTACGTGCTAAGTGGTATCTAGAGAGTGGGATAGGTTTAATAAATACCCTAATCCTAACGTGTACCCTATCCCTAACCCAAACCCTAACCCTAACACGTACGCTAATCCTAACCCGTACCCTAAACCAATCCCTAACCATAAAACTAACCCTAACCAATACCCTACGCAGTATCCTCACCCGTACCCTAAGCCGTACCCTAAACCTAACAATAACACTAACCCTAACCCTAACCCCTACCCTACGCCGTACCCTCACCCGTACCCTATCCCATACCCTAAGCCATAGCCTAACCCTAACACTAACCCTAACCCTAACCCTAACCCTAAACTACCGTTGACTGCTTTTGCCTCCATTAGATTTCTTAAGCAATAGTGTTTTAAGGAACAGGTTAAAAAGAAAATCCTAATGTGATTTTTTTATAATGTGTTTATTCTTTATCTTATCCTAGTGACTAAAAGCTTCTCCATGGCTGGACCCCAAATAATATTCCTTTACGTGCTAAGTGGTATCTAGAGAGTGGGATAGGTTTAATAAATACCCTAATCCTAACGTGTACCCTAACCCTAACCCATACCCTAACCCTAAAGCGTACCCTAACCCTAACCCCAACCCTAACCCTAACACGTACGCTAATCCTAACCCGTACCCTAAACCAATCCCTAACCCTAAAACTAACCCTAACCCTAATCCTAACCCTAACCCATACCCTACGCCGTACCCTCACCCGTAACCTAACCCGTACCCTAAGCCGTACCCTAACCCTAACCCTAACCCTAACCCATACGCTGCACCATACCCTCACCCGTTCCCTAACCCGTATCTTAAGCCCTACCCTAACCCTAAACCTAAACCTAACCCTAACCCTAACCCATACCCTACGCCGTACCCTCACCCATAACCTAACCCCTACCCTAAGCCGTACCCTAACCCTAACCCTAACCCCAAACTATACACTACGCCGTACCCTCACCCGTACCCTAACCCGTACCCTAAGCCGTACCCTAACCCTAACCCTAACCCTAACCCTAACCCTAACCCATACCCTACGCCGTACCCTAACCCGTACCCTAACCCGTATCCTAAGCCGTACCCTAACCCTAACCAATACCCAACGCAGTATCCTCACCCGCACCCCCACCCGTACCCTAATCGTACCCTAAACCTAACACTAACACTAACCCTAACCCTAAACCCTACCCTACGCCGTACCCTCACCCGTACCCTATCCCATACCCTAAGCCATACCCTAACCCTAACACTAACCCTAACCCTTACACTAACCCTAAACTACCGTTCACTGCTTTTGCCTCCATTAGATTTCCTAAGCACTAGTGTTTTAACAAACAGGTTAAAAAGAAAATCCTAATGTGATTTTTTTATAATGTGTTTATTCTTTATCTTATCCTAGTGACTAAAATCTTCTCCATGGCTGGACCCCAAATAATATTCCTTTACGTGCTAAGTGGTATCTAGAGAGTGGGATAGGTTTAATAAATACCCTAATCCTAACGTGTACCCTAACCCTAACCCATACCCTAACCCTAACGCGTACCCTAACCCTAACCCAAACCCTAACCCTAACACGTACGCTAATCCTAAACCGTACTCTAAACCAATCCCTAACCCTAAAACTAACCCTAACCCTAACCCTAACCCTAAAACTTACCCTACGCCGTACACTCACCCGTACCCTAACCCGTAACCTAAGCCGTACCCTAACCCTAACCCTAACCCTAACCCTAACCCATACCCTACGCCGTACCCTAACCCGTACCCTAACCCGTATCCTAAGCCGTACCCTAACCCTAACCAATAACCTACGCAGTATCCTCACCCGTACCCTCACCCGTACCCTAAGCCGTACCCTAAGCCATACCCTAACCCTAACACTAACCCTAACCCTAACACGTACGCTAATCCTAACCCGTACCCTAAACCAATCCCTAACCATAAAACAAACCCTAACCCTAACCCTAACCCTAACCAATACCCTACGCAGTAACCTCACCCGTACCCTCACCCGTACCATAAGCCGTACCCTAAACCTAACACTAACCCTAACCCTATCCCTAACCCCTACCCTACGACGTACCCTCACCCGTACCCTATCCCATACCCTAAGCGATACCCTAACCCTAACACTAACCCTAACCCTAACCCTAACCCTAAACTACCGTTGACTGCTTTTGCCTCCATTAGATTTGCTAAGCACTAGTGTTTTAAGGAACAGGTTAAAAAGAAAATCCTAATGTGATTTTTTTATAATGTGTTTATTCTTTATCTTATCCTAGTGACTAAAAGCTTCTCCATGGCTGGACCCCAAATAATATTCCTTTACGTGCTAAGTGGTATCTGGAGAGTGGGATAGGTTTAATAAATACCCTAATCCTAACGTGTACCCTAACCCTACCCCATACCCTAACCCTAACGTGTACCCTAACCCTAAAGGTACGCTAATCCTAACCCGTACCCTAAACCAATCCCTAACCCTAAAACTAACCCTAACCCTAATCCTAACCCTAACCCATACCCTACGCCGTACCCTCACCTGTAACCTAACCCGTACCCTAAGCCGTACCCTAACCCTAACCCTAACCCTAACCCATACGCTGCACCATACCCTCACCCGTTCCCTAACGCGTATCCTAAGCCGTACCCTAACCCTAACCCTAAACCTAACCCTAACCCTAACCCATACCCTACGCCGTACACTCACCCATAACCTAACCCCTACCCTAAGCCGTACCCTAACCCTAACCCTAACCCCAAACTATACACTACGCCGTACCCTCACCTGTACCCTAACCCGTACCCTACGCAGTACCCTAACCCTAACCCTAACCCTAATCCTAACCCTAACCCATACCCTACGCCGTACCCTAACCCGTACCCTAACCCGTATCCTAAGCCGTACCCTAACCCTAACCAATACCCAACGCAGTATCCTCACCCGCACCCCCACCCGTACCCTAGCCGTACCCTAAACCTAACACTAACACTAACCCTAACCCTAACCCCTACCCTACGCCGTACCCTCACCTGTACCCTATCCCATACCCTAAGCCGTACCCTAACCCTAAAACTAACCCTAACCCTAAACCTAACCCTCAACTACCCTTCAATGCTTTTGCCTCCATTAGATTTCCTAAGCACTAGTGTTTTAAGGAACAGATTAAAAAGAAAATCCTAATGTGATTTTTTTATAATGTGTTTATTCTTTATCTTATCCTAGTGACTAAAAGCTTCTCCATGGCTGGACCCCAAATAATATTCCTTTACGTGCTAAGTGGTATCTAGAGAGTGGGATAGGTTTAATAAATACCCTAATCCTAACGTGTACCCTATCCCTAACCCAAACCCTAACCCTAACACGTACGCTAATCCTAACCCGTACCCTAAACCAATCCCTAACCATAAAACTAACCCTAACCAATACCCTACGCAGTATCCTCACCCGTACCCTAAGCCGTACCCTAAACCTAACACTAACCCTAACCCTAACCCTAACCCCTACCCTACGCCGTACCCTCACCCGTACCCTATCCCATACCCTAAGCCATAGCCTAACCCTAACACTAACCCTAACCCTAACCCTAACCCTAAACTACCGTTGACTGCTTTTGCCTCCATTAGATTTCCTAAGCAATAGTGTTTTAAGGAACAGGTTAAAAAGAAAATCCTAATGTGATTTTTTTATAATGTGTTTATTCTTTATCTTATCCTAGTGACTAAAAGCTTCTCCATGGCTGGACCCCAAATAATATTCCTTTACGTGCTAAGTGGTATCTAGAGAGTGGGATAGGTTTAATAAATACCCTAATCCTAACGTGTACCCTAACCCTAACCCATACCCTAACCCTAAAGCGTACCCTAACCCTAACCCCAACCCTAACCCTAACACGTACGCTAATCCTAACCCGTACCCTAAACCAATCCCTAACCCTAAAACTAACCCTAACCCTAATCCTAACCCTAACCCATACGCTACGCCGTACCCTCACCCGTAACCTAACCCGTACCCTAAGCCGTACCCTAACCCTAACCCTAACCCTAACCCATACGCTGCACCATACCCTCACCCGTTCCCTAACCCGTATCCTAAGCCCTACCCTAACCCTAACCCTAAACCTAACCCTAACCCTAACCCATACCCTACGCCGTACCCTCACCCATAACCTAACCCCTACCCTAAGCCGTACCCTAACCCTAACCCTAACCCCAAACTATACACTACGCCGTACCCTCACCCGTACCCTAACCCGTACCCTAAGCCGTACCCTAACCCTAACACTAACCCTAACCCTAACCCTAACCCATACCCTACGCCGTACCCTAACCTGTACCCTAACCCGTATCCTAAGCCGTACCCTAACCCTAACCAATACCCAACGCAGTATCCTCACCCGCACCTCCACCCGTACCCTAAGCCGTACCCTAAACCTAACACTAACACTAACCCTAACCCTAACCCCTACCCTACGCCGTACCCTCACCCGTACCCTATCCCATACCCTAAGCCATACCCTAACCCTAACACTAACCCTAACCCTAACCCTAACCCTAAACTACCGTTGACTGCTTTTGCCTCCATTAGATTTGCTAAGCACTAGTGTTTTAAGGAACAGGTTAAAAAGAAAATCCTAATGTGATTTTTTTATAATGTGTTTATTCTTTATCTTATCCTAGTGACTAAAATCTTCTCCATGGCTGGACCCCAAATAATATTCCTTTACGTGCTAAGTGGTATCTAGAGAGTGGGATAGGTTTAATAAATACCCTAATCCTAACGTGTACCCTAACCCTACCCCATACCCTAACCCTAACGCGTACCCTAACCCTAAAGGTACGCTAATCCTAACCCGTACCCTAAACCAATCCCTAACCCTAAAACTAACCCTAACCCTAATCCTAACCCTAACCCATACCCTACGCCGTACCCTCACCTGTAACCTAACCCGTACCCTAAGCCGTACCCTAACCCTAACCCTAACCCTAACCCATACGCTGCACCATACCCTCACCCGTTCCCTAACGCGTATCCTAAGCCGTACCCTAACCCTAACCCTAAACCTAACCCTAACCCTAACCCATACCCTACGCCGTACACTCACCCATAACCTAACCCCTACCCTAAGCCGTACCCTAACCCTAACCCTAACCCCAAACTATACACTACGCCGTACCCTCACCTGTACCCTAACCCGTACCCTACGCAGTACCCTAACCCTAACCCTAACCCTAATCCTAACCCTAACCCATACCCTACGCCGTACCCTAACCCGTAACCTAACCCGTATCCTAAGCCGTACCCTAACCCTAACCAATACCCAACGCAGTATCCTCACCCGCACCCCCACCCGTACCCTAGCCGTACCCTAAACCTAACACTAACACTAACCCTAACCCTAACCCCTACCCTACGCCGTACCCTCACCTGTACCCTATCCCATACCCTAAGCCGTACCCTAACCCTAAAACTAACCCTAACCCTAAACCTAACCCTCAACTACCCTTCAATGCTTTTGCCTCCATTAGATTTCCTAAGCACTAGTGTTTTAAGGAACAGATTAAAAAGAAAATCCTAATGTGATTTTTTTATAATGTGTTTATTCTTTATCTTATCCTAGTGACTAAAAGCTTCTCCATGGCTGGACCCCAAATAATATTCCTTTACGTGCTAAGTGGTATCTAGAGAGTGGGATAGGTTTAATAAATACCCTAATCCTAACGTGTACCCTATCCCTAACCCAAACCCTAACCCTAACACGTACGCTAATCCTAACCCGTACCCTAAACCAATCCCTAACCATAAAACTAACCCTAACCAATACCCTACGCAGTATCCTCACCCATACCCTAAGCCGTACCCTAAACCTAACACTAACCCTAACCCTAACCCTAACCCCTACCCTACGCCGTACCCTCACCCGTACCCTATCCCATACCCTAAGCCATACCCTAACCCTAACACTAACCCTAACCCTAACCCTAACCCTAAACTACCGTTGACTGCTTTTGCCTCCATTAGATTTCCTAAGCAATAGTGTTTTAAGGAACAGGTTAAAAAGAAAATCCTAATGTGATTTTTTTATAATGTGTTTATTCTTTATCTTATCCTAGTGACTAAAAGCTTCTCCATGGCTGGACCCCAAATAATATTCCTTTACGTGCTAAGTGGTATCTAGAGAGTGGGATAGGTTTAATAAATACCCTAATCCTAACGTGTACCCTAACCCTAACCCATACCCTAACCCTAAAGCGTACCCTAACCCTAACCCCAACCCTAACCCTAACACGTACGCTAATCCTAACCCGTACCCTAAACCAATCCCTAACCCTAAAACTAACCCTAACCCTAATCCTAACCCTAACCCATACGCTACGCCGTACCCTCACCCGTAACCTAACCCGTACCCTAAGCCGTACCCTAACCCTAACCCTAACCCTAACCCATACGCTGCACCATACCCTCACCCGTTCCCTAACCCGTATCCTAAGCCCTACCCTAACCCTAACCCTAAACCTAACCCTAACCCTAACCCATACCCTACGCCGTACCCTCACCCATAACCTAACCCCTACCCTAAGCCGTACCCTAACCCTAACCCTAACCCCAAACTATACACTACGCCGTACCCTCACCCGTACCCTAACCCGTACCCTAAGCCGTACCCTAACCCTAACACTAACCCTAACCCTAACCCTAACCCATACCCTACGCCGTACCCTAACCCGTACCCTAACCCGTATCCTAAGCCGTACCCTAACCCTAACCAATACCCAACGCAGTATCCTCACCCGCACCTCCACCCGTACCCTAAGCCGTACCCTAAACCTAACACTAACACTAACCCTAACCCTAACCCCTACCCTACGCCGTACCCTCACCCGTACCCTATCCCATACCCTAAGCCATACCCTAACCCTAACACTAACCCTAACCCTAACCATAACCCTAAACTACCGTTGACTGCTTTTGCCTCCATTAGATTTGCTAAGCACTACTGTTTTAAGGAACAGGTTAAAAAGAAAATCCTAATGTGATTTTTTTATAATGTGTTTATTCTTTATCTTATCCTAGTGACTAAAATCTTCTCCATGGCTGGACCCCAAATAATATTCCTTTACGTGCTAAGTGGTATCTAGAGAGTGGGATAGGTTTAATAAATACCCTAATCCTAACGTGTACCCTAACCCTACCCCATACCCTAACCCTAACGCGTACCCTAACCCTAAAGGTACGCTAATCCTAACCCGTACCCTAAACCAATCCCTAACCCTAAAACTAACCCTAACCCTAACCCTAACCCATAGCCTACGCCGTACCCTCACCCGTAACCTAACCCGTACCCTAAGCCGTACCCTAACCCTAACCCTAACCCTAACCCATACGCTGCACCATACCCTCACCCGTTCCCTAACCCGTATCCTAAGCCCTACCCTAACCCTAACCCTAAACCTAACCCTAAACCTAACCCATACCCTACGCCGTACCCTCACCCATACCCTAACCCGTACCCTAAGCCGTACCCTAACCCTAACCCTAACCCTAACCCATACTCTACGCCGTACCCTAACCCGTACCCTAACCCGTATTCTAAGCTGTACCCTAACCCTAACCAATACCCTACACAGTACCCTCACCCGTACCCTCACCCGTACCCTAAGCCATACCCTAACCCTAACCCTAACCTTAATCCTAACCCTAACCCCTACCCTACACCGTACCCTCACCTGTACCCTATCCCATACCCTAAGCCGTACCCTAACCCTAAAACTAACCCTAACCCTAAACCTAACCCTCAACTACCCTTGAATGCTTTTGCCTCCATTAGATTTCCTAAGCACTAGTGTTTTAAGGAACAGATTAAAAAGAAAATCCTAATGTGATTTTTTTATAATGTGTTTATTCTTTATCTTATCCTAGTGACTAAAATCTTCTCCATGGCTGGACCCCAAATAATATTCCTTTACGTGCTAAGTGGTATCTAGAGAGTGGGATAGGTTTAATAAATACCCTAATCCTAACGTGTACACTAACCCTACCCCATGCCCTAACCCTAACGCGTACCCTAACCCTAAAGGTACGCTAATCCTAACCCGTACCCTAAACCAATCCCTAACCCTAAAACTAACCCTAACCCTAATCCTAACCCTAACCCATACCCTACGCCGTACCCTCACCCGTAACCTAACCCGTACCCTAAGCCGTACCCTAACCCTAACCCTAACCCTAACCCTAACCCTAACCCATACCCTACGCCGTACCCTAACCCGTACCCTAAACCGTATCCTAGGCCGTACCCTAACCCTAACCAATAACCTACGCAGTATCCTCACCCGTACCCTCACCCGTACCCTAAGCCGTACCCTAAGCCATACCCTAACCCTAACACTAACCCTAACCCTAACACGTATGCTAATCCTAACCCGTACCCTAAACCAATCCCTAACCATAAAACAAAACCTAACCCTAACCCTAACCCTAACCAATACCCTACACAGTATCATCACCCGTACCCTCACCCGTACCCTAAGCCGTACCCTAAACCTAACACTAACCCTAACCCTATCCCTAACCCCTACCCTACGCCGTACCCTCACCCGTACCCTATCCCATACCCTAAGCCGTACCCTAACCCTAACACTAACCCTAACCCTAACCCTAACCCTAAACTACCGTTGACTGCTTTTGCCTCCATTAGATTTGCTAAGCACTAGTGTTTTAAGGAACAGGTTAAAAAGAAAATCCTAATGTGATTTTTTTATAATGTGTTTATTCTTTATCTTATCCTAGTGACTAAAAGCTTCTCCATGGCTGGACCCCAAATAATATTCCTTTACGTGCTAAGTGGTATCTGGAGAGTGGGATAGGTTTAATAAATACCCTAATCCTAACGTGTACCCTAAACCTAACCCATACCCTAACCCTAAAGCGTACCCTAACCCTAACACCAATCCTAACCTTAACACGTACGCTAATCCTAACCCGTACCATAAACCAATCCCTAACCCTAAAACTAACCCTAACCCTAACCCATACCCTACGCCGTACCCTCACCCGTACCCTCACCCGTACCCTAAGCCGTACCCTAAACCTAACACTAACCCAAACCCTAACCCTAACCCCTACCCTACGCCGTACCCTCACCCGTACCCTATCCCATACCCTAAGCCATACCCTAACCCTAACACTAACCCTAACCCTAACCCTAACCCTAAACTACCGTTGACTGCTTTTGCCTCCATTAGATTTGCTAAGCACTACTGTTTTAAGGAACAGGTTAAAAAGAAAATCCTAATGTGATTTTTTTATAATGTGTTTATTCTTTATCTTATCCTAGTGACTAAAATCTTCTCCATGGCTGGACCCCAAATAATATTCCTTTACGTGCTAAGTGGTATCTAGAGAGTGGGATAGGTTTAATAAATACCCTAATCCTAACGTGTACCCTAACCCTACCCCATACCCTAACCCTAACGCGTACCCTAACCCTAAAGGTACGCTAATCCTAACCCGTACCCTAAACCAATCCCTAACCCTAAAACTAACCCTAACCCTAACCATAATGCTAACCAATACCCTACGCAGTATCCTCACCTGTACCCTCACCCGTACCCTAAACTTAACACTAACCTTAACCCTAACCCTAACCCCTACCCTACGCCGTACCCTCACCCGTACCCTATCCCATACCCTAAGCCGTACCCTAACCCTAACACTAACCCTAACCCTAACCCTAACCCTAAACTACCGTTGACTGCTTTTGCCTCCATTAGATTTGCTAAGCACTAGTGTTTTAAGGAACAGGTTAAAAAGAAAATCCTAATGTGATTTTTTTATAATGTGTTTATTCTTTATCTTATCCTAGTGACTAAAAGCTTCTCCATGGCTGGACCTCAAATAATATTCCTTTACGTGCTAAGTGGTATCTGGAGAGTGGGATAGGTTTAATAAATACCCTAATCCTAACGTGTACCCTAACCCTAACCCATACCCTAACCCTAAAGCGTACCCTAACCCTAACACATACGCTAACCCTAACCCGTACCCTAAACCAATCCCTAACCCAAAAACTAACCCTAACCCTAATCCTAACCCTAACCCATACCCTACGCCGTACCCTCACCCGTAACCTAACCCGTACCCTAAGCCGTACCCTAACCCTAACCCTAACCCTAACCCATACGCTGCACCATACCCTCACCCGTTCCCTAACCCGTATCCTAAGCCGTACCCTAACCCTAACCCTAACCCTAACACATACCCTACGCCGTACCATCACCCGTACCCTAACCCATACCCTAAGCCGTACCATAACCCTAACCCTAACCCTAACCCATACCCTACGCCGTACCCTAACCCGTACCCTAACCCGTATTCTAAGCCGTACCCTAACCCTAACCAATACCCTACACAGTACCCTCACCCGTACCCTCACCCGTACCCTAAGCCATACCCTAAGCCTAACCCTAACCCTAGTCCTAACCCTAACCCATACCCTACGCCGTACCCTCACCTGTACCCTATCCCATACCCTAAGCCGTACCCTAACCCTAACACTAACCCTAACCCTAACCCTAACCCTCAACTACCCTTGAATGCTTTTGCCTCCATTAGATTTCCTAAGCACTAGTGTTTTAAGGAACAGGTTAAAAAGAAAATCCTAATGTGATTTTTTTATAATGTATTTATTCTTTATCTTATCCTAGTGACTAAAAGCTTCTCCATGGCTGGACCCCAAATAATATTCCTTTACGTGCTAAGTGGTATCTAGAGAGTGGGATAGGTTTAATAAATACCCTAATCCTAACGTGTACCCTAACCCTAACCCAAACCCTAACCCTAACACGTACGCTAATCCTAACCCGTACCCTAAACCAATCCCTAACCCTAAAACTAACCCTAACCCTAACCATAACGCTAACCAATACCCTACGCAGTATCCTCACCTGTACCCTCACCCGTACCCTAAACTTAACACTAACCTTAACCCTAACCCTAACCCCTACCCTACGCTGTACCCTCACCCGTACCCTATCCCATACCCTAAGCCATACCCTAACCCTAACACTAACCCTAACCCTAACCCTAACCCTAAACTACCGTTGACTGCTTTTGCCTCCATTAGATTTGCTAAGCACTAGTGTTTTAAGGAACAGGTTAAAAAGAAAATCCTAATGTGATTTTTTTATAATGTGTTTATTCTTTATCTTATCCTAGTGACTAAAAGCTTCTCCATGGCTGGACCTCAAATAATATTCCTTTACGTGCTAAGTGGTATCTGGAGAGTGGGATAGGTTTAATAAATACCCTAATCCTAACGTGTACCCTAACCCTAACCCATACCCTAACCCTAAAGCGTACCCTAACCCTAACACGTACGCTAACCCTAACCCGTACCCTAACCCTAACCCGTACCCTAAACCAATCCCTAACCCTAAAACTAACCCTAACCCTAACCCTAACCCTAACCCATACCCTACGCCGTACCCTCACCCGTAACCTAACCCGTACCCTAAGCCGTACCCTAACCCTAACCCTAACCCTAAACCATACGCTGCACCATACCCTCACCCGTTCCCTAACCCGTATCCTAAGCCGTACCCTAACCCTAACCCTAACCCTAACACATACCCTACGCCGTAACCTCACCCGTAACCTAACCCTTACCCTAAGCCGTACCCTAACCCTAACCCTAACCCTAACCTATACACTACGCCGTACCATCACCCGTACCCTAACCCATACCCTAAGCCGTACCATAACCCTAGCCCTAACCCTAACCCATACCCTACGCCGTACCCTAACCCGTACCCTAACCCGTATTCTAAGCCGTACCCTAACCCTAACCAATACCCTACACAGTACCCTCACCCGTACCCTCACCCGTACCCTAAGCCATACGCTAACCCTAACCCTAACCCTAGTCCTAACCCTAACCCATACCCTACGCCGTACCCTCACCTGTACCCTATCCCATACCCTAAGCCGTACCCTAACCCTAACACTAACCCTAACCCTAACCCTAACCCTCAACTACCCTTGAATGCTTTTGCCTCCATTAGATTTCCTAAGCACTAGTGTTTTAAGGAACAGGTTAAAAAGAAAATCCTAATGTTATTTTTTAATAATGTGTTTATTCTTTATCTTATCCTAGTGACTAAAAGCTTCTCCATGGCTGGACCCCAAATAATATTCCTTTACGTGCTAAGTGGTATCTAGAGAGTGGGATAGGTTTAATAAATACCCTAATCCTAACGTGTACCCTATCCCTAACCCGAACCCTAACCCTAACACGTACGCTAATCCTAACCCGTACCCTAAACCAATCCCTAACCATAAAACAAACCCTAACCAATACCCTACGCAGTATCCTCACCCGTACCCTCACCCGTACCCTAAGCCGTACCCTAAACCTAACACTAACCCTAACCCTAACCCTAACCCCTACCCTACGCCGTACCCTAACCCGTACCCTATCCCATACCCTAAGCCATACCCTAACCCTAACACTAACCCTAACCCTAACCCTAACCCTAAACTACCGTTGACTGCTTTTGCCTCCATTAGATTTCCTAAGCAATAGTGTTTTAAGGAACAGGTTAAAAAGAAAATCCTAATGTGATTTTTTTATAATGTTTTTATTCTTTATCTTATCCTAGTGACTAAAAGCTTCTCCATGGCTGGACCCCAAATAATATTCCTTTACGTGCTAAGTGGTATCTAGAGAGTGGGATAGGTTTAATAAATACCCTAATCCTAACGTGTACCCTAACCCTAACCCATACCATAACCCTAAAGCATACCCTAACCCTAACCCCAACCCTGACCCTAACACCAATGCTAATCCTAACCCGTACCCTAAACCAATCCCTAACCCTAAAACTAACCCTAACCCTAATCCTAACCCTAACCCATACCCTACGCCGTACCCTCACCCGTAACCTAACCCGTACCCTAAGCCGTACCCTAACACTAACCCTAACCCTAACCCATACGCTGCACCATACCCTCACCCGTTCCCTAACCCGTATCCTAAGGCCTACCCTAACCCTAACCCTAAACCTAACACTAACCCTAACCCATACCCTACGCCGTACCCTCACCCATAACCTAACCCCTACCCTAAGCCGTACCCTAACCCTAACCCTAACCCCAAACTATACACTACGCCGTACCCTCACCCATACCCTAACCCGTAACCTAAGCCGTACCCTAACCCTAACCCTAACCCTAACCCTAACCATAACCCATACCCTACGCCGTACCCTCACCCGTACCCTATCACATAACCTAACCCTAACCCTAACCCTAACACTAACCCTAACCCTAACACTAACCCTAAACTACCGTTGACTGCTTTTGCCTCCATTAGATTTCCTAAGCACTAGTGTTTTAAGGAACAGGTTAAAAAGAAAATCCTAATGTGATTTTTTTATAATGTGTTTATTCTTTATGTTATCCTAGTGACTAAAATCTTCTCCATGGCTGGACCCCAAATAATATTCCTTTACGTGCTAAGTGGTATCTAGAGAGTGGGATAGGTTTAATAAATACCCTAATCCTAACGTGTACCCTAACCCTACCCCATACCCTAACCCTAACGCGTACCCTAACCTTAGAGGTACGCTAATCCTAAACCGTACCCTAAACCAATCCCTAACCCTAAAACTAACCCTAACCCTAATCCTAACCCTAACCCATACCCTACGCCGTACCCTCACCCGTAACCTAACCCGTACCCTAAGCCGTACCCTAACCCTAACCCTAACCCTAACCCATATGCTGCACCATAAGCTCACCCGTTCCCTAACCAGTACCCTAAGCCCTACCCTAACCCTAACCCTAACCCTAACCCTAAACCTTACCCTACGCCATACACTCACCCGTACCCTAATCCGTACCCTAAGCCGTACCCTAACCCTAACCCTAACCCTAACCCATACGCTACGCCGTACCCTCACCCGTACCCTAACCCGTATCCTAAGCCGTACCCTAACCCTAACCCTAACCCTAACCTATACCTTATGCCGTACCCTCACCCGAACCCTAACCCGTAACCTAAGCCGTACCCTAACCCTAAACCTAACCCTAACCCTAACCCATACCCTACGCCGTACCCTAACCCGTACCCTAACCCGTATCCTAAGCCGTACTCTAACCCTAACCAATACCCAACGCAGTATCCTCACCCGTACCCTCACCCGTACCCTAAGCTGTACCCTAAACCTAACACTAACACTAACCCTAACCCTAACCCGTACCTTACGCCGTACCCTCACCCGTACCCTATCCCATACCCTAAGCCATACCCTAACCCTAACAATAACCCTAACCCTAACACTAACCCTAAACTACCCTTGACTGCTTTTGCCTCCATTAGATTTCCTAAGCACTAGTGTTTTAAGGAACAGGTTAAAAAGAAAATCCTAATGTGATTTTTTTATAATGTGTTTATTCTTTATCTTATCCTAGTGACTAAAAGCTTCTCCATGGCTGGACCCCAAATAATATTCCTTTACATGCTAAGTGGTATCTAGAGAGTGGGATAGGTTTAATAAATACCCTAATCCTAACGTGTACCCTAACCCTAACCCAAACCCTAACCCTAACACGTACGCTAATCCTAACCCGTACCCTAAACCAATCCCTAACCCTAAAACTAACCCTAACCCTAACCATAACGCAAACCAATACCCTACGCAGTATCCTCACCTGTACCCTCACCCGTACCCTAAACTTAACACTAACCTTAACCCTAACCCTAACCCCTACCCTACGCCGTACCCTCACCCGTACCCTATCCCATACCCTAAGCCATACCCTAACCCTAACACTAACCCTAACCCTAACCCTAACCCTAAACTACCATTGACTGCTTTTGCCTCCATTAGATTTGCTAAGCACTAGTGTTTTAAGGAACAGGTTAAAAAGAAAATCCTAATGTGATTTTTTTATAATGTGTTTATTCTTTATCTTATCCTGGTGACTAAAAGCTTCTCCATGGCTGGACCTCAAATAATATTCCTTTACGTGCTAAGTGGTATCTGGAGAGTGGGATAGGTTTAATAAATATCCTAATCCTAACGTGTACCCTAACCCTAACCCATACCCTAACCCTAAAGCGTACCCTAACCCTAACACGTACGCTAATCCTAACCCGTACCCTAAACCAATCCCTAACCCTAAAACTAACCCTAACCCTAATCCTAACCCTAACCCATACCCTACGCCGTACCCTCACCCGTAACCTAACCCGTACCCTAAGCCGTACCCTAACCCTAACCCTAACCGTAACCCATACGCTGCACCATACCCTCACCCGTTCCCTAACCCGTATCCTAAGCCGTACCCTAACTCTAACCCTAACCCTAACACATACACTACGCCGTACCCTCACCCGTAACCTAACCCTTACCCTAAGCCGTACCCTAACCCGAACCCTAACCCTAACCTATACACTACGCCGTACCATCACCCGTACCCTAAACCATACCCTAAGCCGTACCATAACCCTAACCCTAACCCTAACCCATACCCTACGCCGTACCCTAACCCGTACCCTAACCCGTATTCTAAGCCGTACCCTAACCCTAACCAATACCCTACACAGTATCCTCACCTGTACCCTCACCCGTACCCTAATCCATACCCTAACCCTAACCCTAACCCTAATCCTAACCCTAACCCATACCCTACGCCGTACCCTCACCTGTACCCTATCCCATACCCTAAGCCGTACCCTAACCCTAACACTAACCCTAACCCTAACCCTAACCCTAAACTACCCTTGAATGCTTTTGCCTCCATTAGATTTCCTAAGCACTAGTGTTTTAAGGAACAGGTTAAAAAGAAAATCCTAATGTGATTTTTTTATAATGTGTTTATTCTTTATCTTATCCTAGTGACTAAAATCTTCTCCATGGCTGGACCCCAAATAATATTCCTTTACGTGCTAAGTGGTATCTAGAGAGTGGGATAGGTTTAATAAATACCCTAATCCTAACGTGTACCCTAACCCTAACCCATACCCTAACCCTAACGCGTACCCTAACCCTAACCCAAACCCTAACCCTAACACGTACGCTAATCCTAAACCGTACCCTAAACCAATCCCTAACCCTAAAACTAACCCTAACCCTAACCCTAACCCTAAAACTTACCCTACGCCGTACACTCACCCGTACCCTAACCCGTACCCTAAGCCGTACCCTAACCCTAACCCTAACCCTAACCCTAACCCTAACCCATACCCTACGCCGTACCCTAACCCGTACCCTAACCCGTATCCTAAGCCGTACCCTAACCCTAACCAATAACCTACGCAGTATCCTCACCCGTACCCTCACCCGTACCCTAAGCCGTACCCTAAGCCATACCCTAACCCTAACACTAACCCTAACCCTAACACGTACGCTAATCCTAACCCGTACCCTAAACCAATCCCTAACCGTAAAACTAACCCTAACCCTAACCCTAACCCTAACCAATAACCTACGCAGTATCCTCACCCGTACCCTCACCCGTACCCTAAGCCGTACCCTAAACCTAACACTAACCCTAACCCTAACCCTAACCCCTACCCTACGCCGTACCCTCACCCGTACCCTATCCCATACCCTAAGCCATACCCTAACCCTAACACTAACCCTAACCCTAACCCTAACCCTAAACTACCATTGACTGCTTTTGCCTCCATTAGATTTGCTAAGCACTAGTGTTTTAAGGAACAGGTTAAAAAGAAAATCCTAATGTGATTTTTTTATAATGTGTTTATTCTTTATCTTATCCTAGTGACTAAAAGCTTCTCCATGGCTGGACCCCAAATAATATTCCTTTACGTGCTAAGTGGTATCTAGAGAGTGGGATAGGTTTAATAAATACCCTAATCCTAACGTGTACCCTAACCCTAACCCATACCCTAACCCTAAAGCGTAACCTAACCCTAACCCCAACCCTAACCCTAACACGTACGCTAATCCTAACCCGTACCCTAAACCAATCCCTAACCCTAAAAATAACCCTAACCCTAACCCTAACCCTAACCCATACCCTACGCCGTACCCTCACCCGTACCCTCACCCGTACCCTAAGCCGTACCCTAAACCTAACACTAACCCTAACCCTAACCCTAACCCTAAACTACCGTTGACTGCTTTTGCCTCGATTAGATTTGCTAAGCACTAGTGTTTTAAGGAACAGGTTAAAAAGAAAATCCTAATGTGATTTTTTTATAATGTGTTTATTCTTTATCTTATCCTGGTGACTAAAAGCTTCTCCATGGCTTGACCCCAAATAATATTCCTTTACGTGCTAAGTGGTATCTGGAGAGTGGGATAGGTTTAATAAATACCCTAATCCTAACGTGTACCCTAACCCTAACCCATACCCTAACCCTAAAGCGTACCCTAACCCTAACCCCAACCCTAACCCTAACACGTACGCTAATCCTAACCCGTACCCTAAACCAATCCCTAACCCTAAAACTAACCCTAACCCTAACCCTAACCCATACCCTACGCCGTACCCTCACCCGTACCCTCACCCGTACCCTAAGCCGTACCCTAAACCTAACACTAACCCTAACCCTAACCCTAACCCCTACCCTACGCCGTACCCTCACCCGTACCCTATCCCATACCCTAAGCCATACCCTAGCCCTAACACTAACCCTAACCCTAACCCTAACCCTAAACTACCGTTGACTGCTTTTGCCTCCATTAGATTTGCTAAGCACTAGTGTTTTAAGGAACAGGTTAAAAAGAAAATCCTAATGTGATTTTTTTATAATGTGTTTATTCTTTATCTTATCCTAGTGACTAAAATCTTCTCCATGGCTGGACCCGAAATAATATTCCTTTACGTGCTAAGTGGTATCTAGAGAGTGGGATAGGTTTAATAAGTACCCTAATCCTAACGTGTACCCTAACGCTACCCCATACCCTAACCCTAACGCGTACCCTAACCCTAAAGGTACGCTAATCCTAACCCGTACCCTAAACCAATCCCTAACCCTAAAACTAACCCTAACCCTAATCCTAACCCTAACCCATACCCTACGCCGTACCCTCACCCGTAACCTAACCCGTACCCTAAGCCGTACCCTAACCCTAACCCTAACCCTAACCCATACGCTGCACCATACCCTCACCTGTTCCCTAACCCGTATCCTAAGCCCTACCCTAACCCTAACCCTAAACCTAACCCTAAACCTAACCCATACCCTACGCCGTACCCTCACCCGTACCCTAACCCGTACCCTAAGCCGTACCCTAACCCTAACCCTAACCCATACCCTACGCCGTACCCTAACCCGTACCCTAACCCGTATTCTAAGCTGTACCCTAACCCTAACCAATACCCTACACAGTACCCTCACCCGTACCCTCACCCGTACCCTAAGCCATACCCTAACCCTAACCCTAACCTTAATCCTAACCCTAACCCCTACCCTACGCCGTACCCTCACCTGTACCCTATCCCATATCCTAAGCCGTACCCTAACCCTAACACTAACCCTAACCCTAACCCAAACCCTCAACTACCCTTGAATGCTTTTGCCTCCATTAGATTTCCTAAGCACTAGTGTTTTAAGGAACAGGTTAAAAAGAAAATCCTAATGTGATTTTTTTATAATGTGTTTATTCTTTATCTTATCCTAGTGACTAAAAGCTTCTCCATGGCTGGACCCCAAATAATATTCCTTTACGTGCTAAGTGGTATCTGGAGAGTGGGATAGGTTTAATAAATACCCTAATCCTAACGTGTACCCTATCCCTAACCCAAACCCTAACCCTAACACGTACGCTAATCCTAACCCGTACCCTAAACCAATCCCTAACCATAAAACTAACCCTAACCAATACCCTACGCAGTATCCTCACCCGTACCCACACCCGTACCCTAAGCCATACCCTAAACCTAACACTAACCCTAACCCTATACCCTACCCTACGCCGTACCCTCACCCGTACCCTATCCCATACCCTAAGCCATACCCTAACCCTAACTCTAACCCTAACCCTAACCCTAACCCTAAACTACCGTTGACTGCTTTTGCCTCCATTAGATTTCCTAAGCAATAGTGTTTTAAGGAACAGGTTAAAAAGAAAATCCTAATGTGATTTTTTTATAATGTGTTTATTCTTTATCTTATCCTAGTGACTAAAAGCTTCTCCATGGCTGGACCCCAAATAATATTCCTGTACGTGCTAAGTGGTATCTAGAGAGTGGGATAGGTTTAATAAATACCCTTATCCTAACGTGTACCCTAACCCTAACCCATACCCTAACCCTAAAGCGTACCCTAACCCTAACCCCAACCCTAACCCTAACACGTACGCTAATCCTAACCCGTACCCTAAACCAATCCCTAACCCTAAAACTAACACTAACCCTAACCCTAACCCTAACCCATACCCTACGCCGTACCCTCACCCGTACCCTCACCCGTACCCTAAGCCGTACCCTAAACCTATCACTAACCCTAACCCTAACCCTAAACCTAAACTACCATTGACTGCTTTTGCCTCCATTAGATTTCCTAAGCACTAGTGTTTTAAGGAACAGGTTAAAAAGAAAATCCTAATGTGATTTTTTTATAATGTGTTTATTCTTTATCTTATCCTAGTGACTAAAAGCTTCTCCATGGCTGGATCCCAAATAATATTCCTTCACGTGCTAAGTGGTATCTGGAGAGTGGGATAGGTTTAATAAATACCCTAATCCTAACGTGTACCCTAACCCTACCCCATACCCTAACCCTAACGCGTACCCTAACCCTAAAGGTACGCTAATCCTAACCCGTACCCTAAACCAATCCCTAACCCTAAAACTAACCCTAACCCTAATCCTAACCCTAACCCATACCCTACGCCGTACCCTCACCCGTAACCTAACCCGTACCCTAAGCCGTACCCTAACCCTAACCCTAACCCTAACCCATACGCTGCACCATACCCTCACCCGTTCCCTAACCCGTATCCTAAGCCCTACCCTAACCCTAACCCTAAACCTAACCCTAAACCTAACCCATACCCTACGCCGTACCCTCACCCATACCCTAACCCGTACCCTAAGCCGTACCCTAACCCTAACCCTAACCCTAACCCATACCCTACGCCGTACCCTAACCCGTATTCTAAGCTGTACACTAACCCTAACCAATACCCTACACAGTACCCTCACCCGTACCCTCACCCGTACCCTAAGCCATACCCTAACCCTAACCCTAACCTTAATCCTAACCCTAACCCCTACCCTACGCCGTACCCTCACCTGTACCCTATCCCATACCCGAAGCCGTACCCTAACACTAACACTAACCCTAACCCTAACCCTAACCCTCAACTACCCTTGAATGCTTTTGCCTCCATTAGATTTGCTAAGCACTAGTGTTTTAAGGAACAGGTTAAAAAGAAAATCCTAATGTGATTTTTTTATAATGTGTTTATTCTTTATCTTATCCTAGTGACTAAAAGCTTCTCCAATGCTGGACCCCAAATAATATTCCTTTACGTGCTAAGTGGTAGCTAGAGAGTGGGATAGGTTTAATAAATACCCTAATCCTAACGTGTACCCTATCCCTAACCCATACCCTAACCCTAAAGCGTACCCTAACCCTAACCCCAACCCTAACCCTAACACGTACGCTAATCCTAACCCGTACCCTAAACCAATCCCTAACCCTAAAACTAACCCTAACCCTAACCCTAACCCTAACCCATACCCTACGCCGTACCCTCACCCGTACCCTCACCCGTACCCTAAGCCGTACCCTAAACCTAACACTAACCCTAACCCTAAGCCTAACCCTAAACTACCGTTGACTGCTTTTGCCTCCATTAGATTTGCCAAGCACTAGTGTTTTAAGGAACAGGTTAAAAAGAAAATCCTCATGTGATTTTTTTATAATGTGTTTATTCTTTATCTTATCCTAGTGACTAAAAGCTTCTCCATGGCTGGACCCCAAATAATATTCCTTTACGTGCTAAGTGGTATCTAGAGAGTGGGATAGGTTTAATAAATACCCTAATCCTAACGTGTACCCTAAACCTAACCCATACCCTAACCCTAAAGCGTACCCTAACCCCAACCCCAACCCTAACCCTAACACGTACGCTAATCCTAACCCGTACCCTAAACCAATCCCTAACCCTAAAACTAACCCTAACCCTAACCCTAACCCTAACCCATACCCTACGCCGTACCCTCACCCGTACCCTCACCCGTACCCTAAGCCGTACCCTAAACCTAACACTAACCCTAACCCTAACCCTAACCCCTACCCTACGCCGTACCCTCACCCGTACCCTATCCCATACCCTAAGCCATACCCTAATCCTAACACTAACCCTAACCCTAACCCTAACCCTAAACTACCGTTGACTGCTTTTGCCTCCATTAGATTTGCTAAGCACTAGTGTTTTAAGGAACAGGTTAAAAAGAAAATCCTAATGTGATTTTTTTATAATGTGTTTATTCTTTATCTTATCCTAGTGACTAAAATCTTCTCCATGGCTGGACCCCAAATAATATTCCTTTACGTGCTAAGTGGTATCTAGAGAGTGGGATAGGTTTAATAAATACCCTAATCCTAACGTGTACCCTAACCCTACCCCATACCCTAACCCTAACGCGTACCCTAACCCTAAAGGTACGCTAATCCTAACCCGTACCCTAAACCAATCCCTACCCTAAAACTAACCCTAACCCTAAAACTAACCCTAACCCATACCCTACGCCGTACCCTCACCCGTAACCTAACCCGTACCCTAAGCCGTACCCTAACCCTAACCCTAACCCTAACCCATACGCTGCACCATACCCTCACCCGTTCCCTAACCCGTATCCTAAGCCCTACCCTAACCCTAACCCTAAACCTAACCCTAAACCTAACCCATACCCTACGCCGTACCCTCACCCGTACCCTAACCCGTACCCTAAGCCGTACCCTAACCCTAACCCTAACCCTAACCCATACCCTACGCCGTACCCTAACCCGTACCCTAACCCGTATTCTAAGCTGTACCCTAACCCTAACCAATACCCTACACAGTACCCTCACCCGTACCCTCACCCGTACCCTAAGCCATACCCTAACCCTAACCCTAACCTTAATCCTAACCCTAACCCCTACCCTACGCCGTACCCTCCCCTGTACCCTATCCCATACCCTAAGCCGTACCCTAACCCTAACACTAACCCTAACCCTAACCCTAACCCTCAACTACCCTTGAATGCTTTTGCCTCCATTAGATTTCCAAAGCACTAGTGTTTTAAGGAACAGGTTAAAAAGAAAATCCTAATGTGATTTTTTTATAATGTGTTTATTCTTTATCTTATCCTAGTGACTAAAAGCTTCTCCATGGCTGGACCCCAAATAATATTCCTTTACGTGCTAAGTGGTATCTAGAGAGTGGGATAGGTTTAATAAATACCCTAATCCTAACGTGTACCCTATCCCTAACCCAAACCCTAACCCTAACACGTACGCTAATCCTAACCCGTACCCTAAACCAATCCCTAACCATAAAACTAACCCTAACCAATACCCTACGCAGTATCCTCACCCGTACCCTCACCCGTACCCTAAGCCGTGCCCTAAACCTAACACTAACCCTAACCCTAACCCTAACCCCTACCCTACGCCGTACCCTCACCCGTACCCTATCCCATACCCTAAGCCATACCCTAACCCTAACACTAACCCTAACCCTAACCCTAACCCTAAACTACCGTTGACTGCTTTTGCCTCCATTAGATTTCCTAAGCAATAGTGTTTTAAGGAACAGGTTAAAAAGAAAATCCTAATGTGATTTTTTTATAATGTGTTTATTCTTTATCTTATCCTAGTGACTAAAAGCTTCTCCATGGCTGGACCCCAAATAATATTCCTTTACGTGCTAAGTGGTATCTAGAGAGTGGGATAGGTTTAATAAATACCCTAATCCTAACGTGTACCCTAACCCTAACCCATACCCTAACCCTAAAGCGTACCCTAACCCTAACCCCAACCCTAACCCTAACACGTACGCTAATCCTAACCCGTACCCTAAACCAATCCCTAACCCTAAAACTAACCCTAACCCTAACCCTAACCCTAACCCATACCCTACGCCGTACCCTCACCCGTACCCTCACCCGTACCCTAAGCCGTACCCTAAACCTAACACTAACCCTAACCCTAACCCTAAACTACCGTTGACTGCTTTTGCCTCCATTAGATTTGCTAAGCACTAGTGTTTTAAGGAACAGGTTAAAAAGAGAATCCTAATGTGATTTTTTTATAATGTGTTTATTCTTTATCTTATCCTAGTGACTAAAAGCTTCTCCATGGCTGGACCCCAAATAATATTCCTTTACGTGCTAAGTGGTATCTGGAGAGTGGGATAGGTTTAATAAATACCCTAATCATAACTTGTACCCTAACCCTAACCCATACCCTAACCCTAAAGCGTACCCTAACCCTAACGCCAACCCTAACCCTAACACGTACGCTAATCCTAACCCGTACCCTAAACCAATCCCTAACCCTAAAACTAACCCTAACCCTAACCCTAACCCATACCCTACGCCGTACCCTCACCCGTACCCTCACCCGTACCCTAAGCCGTACCCTAAACCTAACACTAACCCTAACCGTAACCCTAACCCCTACCCTACGCCGTACCCTCACCCGTACCCTATCCCATACCCTAAGCCATACCCTAACCCTAACACTAACCCTAACCCTAACCCTAACCCTAAACTACCGTTGACTGCTTTTGCCTCCATTAGATTTGCTAAGCACTAGTGTTTTAAGGAACAGGTTAAAAAGAGAATCCTAATGTGATTTTTTTATAATGTGTTTATTCTTTATCTTATCCTAGTGACTAAAAGCTTCTCCATGGCTGGACCCCAAATAATATTCCTTTACGTGCTAAGTGGTATCTAGAGAGTGGGATAGGTTTAATAAATATCCTAATCCTAACGTGTACCCTAACCCTACCCCATACCCTAACCCTAACGCGTACCCTAACCCTAAAGGTACGCTAATCTTAACCCATACCCTAAACCAATCCCTAACCCTAAAACTAACCCTAACCCTAATCCTACACCTAACCCATACCCTACACCGTACCCTCACCCGTAACCTGACCCGTACCCTAAGCCGTACCCTAACCCTAACCCTAACCCTAACCCATACGCTGCACCATACCCTCACCCGTTCCCTAACCCGTATCCTAAGCCCTACCCTAACCCTAACCCTAAACCTAACCCTAAACCTAACCCATACCCTATGCCGTACCCTCACCCGTTCCCTAACCCGTACCCTAAGCCGTACCCTAACCCTAACCCTAACCCTAACCCATGCCCTACGCCGTACCCTAACCCGTACCCTAACCCATATTCTAAGCTGTACCCTAACCCTAACCAATACTCTACACAGTACCCTCACCCGTACCCTCACCCGTACCCTAAGCCATACCCTAACCCTAACCCTAACCTTAATCCTAACCCTAACCCCTACCCTACGCCGTACCCTCACGTCTACCCTATCCCATACCCTAAGCCGTACCCTAACCCTAACACAAACCCTAACCCTAACCCTAACCCTCAACTACCCTTGAATGCTTTTGCCTCCATTAGATTTCCTAAGCACTAGTGTTTTAAGGAACAGGTTAAAAAGAAAATCCTAATGTGATTTTTTTATAATGTGTTTATTCTTTATCTTATCCTAGTGACTAAAAGCTTCTCCATGGCTGGACCCCAAATAATATTCCTTTACGTGCTAAGTGGTATCTAGAGAGTGGGATAGGTTTAATAAATACCCTAATCCTAACGTGTACCCTATCCCTAACCCATACCCTAACCCTAAAGCGTACCCTAACCCTAACCCCAACACTAACCCTAACACGTATGCTAATCCTAACCCGTACCCTAAACCAATCCCTAACCCTAAAACTAACCCGTACCCTAACCCTAACCCTAACCCATACCCTACGCCGTACCCTCACCCGTACCCTCACCCGTACCCTAAGCCGTACCCTAAACCTAACACTAACCCTAACCCTAACCCTAACCCCTACCCTACGCCGTACCCTCACCCGTACCCTATCCCATACCCTAAGCCATACCCTAACCCTAACACTAACCCTAACCCTAATCCTAACCCTAAACTACCGTTGACTGCTTTTGCCTCCATTAGATTTGCTAAGCACTAGTGTTTTAAGGAACAGGTTAAAAAGAAAATCCTAATGTGATTTTTTTATAATGTGTTTATTCTTTATCTTATCCTAGTGACTAAAAGCTTCTCCATGGCTGGACCCCAAATAATATTCCTTTACGTGCTAAGTGGTATCTAGAGAGTGAGATAGGTTTAATAAATACCCTAATCCTAACGTGTACCCTATCCCTAACCCATACCCTAACCCTAAAGCGTACCCTAACCCTAACCCCAACCCTAACCCTAACACGTACGCTAATCCTAACCCGTACCCTAAACCAATCCCTAACCATAAAACTAACCCTAACCCTAACCCTAACCCTAACCAATACCCTACGCCGTACCCTCACCCGTACCCTAAACCGTACCCTAAACCTAACACTAACCCTAATCCTAACCCTAACCCTAAACTACCGTTGACTGCTTTTGCCTCCATTAGATTTGCTAAGCACTAGTGTTTTAAGGAATAGGTTAAAAAGAAAATCCTAATGTGATTTTTTTATAATGTGTTTATTCTTTATCTTATCCTAGTGACTAAAAGCTTCTCCATGGCTGGACCCCAAATAATATTCCTTTACGTGCTAAGTGGTATCTGGAGAGTGGGATAGGTTTAATAAATACCCTAATCCTAACGTGTACCCTAACCCTAACCCATAACCTAACCCTAAAGCGTACCCTAACCCTAACCCAAACCCTAACCCTAACACGTACGCTAATCCTAAACCGTACCCTAAACCAATCCCTAACCCTAAAACTAACCCTAACCCTAACCCTAACCCTAACCCATACCCTAAGCCGTACCCTCACCCGTACCCTCACCCGTACCCTAAGCCGTACCCTAAACCTAACACTAACCCTAACCCTAACCCTAACCCTAAACTACCGTTGACTGCTTTTGCCTCCATTAGATTTGCTAAGCACTAGTGTTTTAAGGAACAGGTTAAAAAGAAAATCCTAATGTGATTTTTTTATAATGTGTTTATTCTTTATCTTATCCTAGTGACTAAAAGCTTCTCCATGGCTGGACCCCAAATAATATTCCTTTACGTGCTAAGTGGTATCTGGAGAGTGGGATAGGTTTAATAAATACCCTAATCCTAACGTGTACCCTAACCCTAACCCATACCCTAACCCTAAAGCGTACCCTAACCCTAACCCCAACCCTAACACTAACATGTACGCTAATCCTAACCCGTACCCTAAACCAATCCCTAACCCTAAAACTAACCCTAACCCTAACCCTAACCCTAACCCATACCCTACGCCGTACCCTCACCCGTACCCTCACCCGTACCCTAAGCCGTACCCTAAACCTAACACTAACCCTAACCCTAACCCTAACCCCTACCCTACGCCGTACCCTCACCCGTACCCTAAGCCGTACCCTAAACCTAACACTAACCCTAACCCTAACCCTAACCCTAAACTACCGTTGACTGCTTTTGCCTCCATTAGATTTGCTAAGCACTAGTGTTTTAAGGAACAGGTTAAAAAGAAAATCCTAATGTGATTTTTTTATAATGTGTTTATTCTTTATCTTATCCTAGTGACTAAAAGCTTCTCCATGGCTGGACCCCAAATAATATTCCTTTACGTGCTAAGTGGTATCTGGAGAGTGGGATAGGTTTAATAAATACCCTAATCCTAACGTTTACCCTAACCCTAACCCATACCCTAACCCTAAAGCGTACCCTAACCCTAACCCCAACCCTAACCCTAACACGTACGCTAATCCTAACCCGTACCCTAAACCAATCCCTAACCCTAAAACTAACCCTAACCCATACCCTACGCCGTACCCTCACCTGTAACCTAAACCGTACCCTAAGCCGTACCCTAACCCTAACCCTAACCCTAACCCATACGCTGCACCATACCCTCACCCGTTCCCTAACCCGTATCCTAAGCCCTACCCTAACCCTAACCCTAAACCTAACCCTAAACCTAACCCATACCCTACGCCGTACCCTCACCCGTACCCTAACCCGTACCCTAAGCCGTACCCTATCCCTAACCCTAACCCTAACCCATACCCTACGCCGTACCCTAACCCGTACCCTAACCCGTATTCTAAGCTGTACCCTAACCCTAACCAATACCCTACACAGTACCCTCACCTGTACCCTCACCCGTACCCTAAGCCATACCCTAACCCTAACCCTAACCTTAATCCTAACCCTAACCCCTACCCTATGCCGTACCCTCACCCGTACCCTATCCCATACCCTAAGCCATACCCTAACCCTAACACTAACCCTAACCCTAATCCTAACCCTAAACTACCGTTGACTGCTTTTGCCTCCATTAGATTTGCTAAGCACTAGTGTTTTAAGGAACAGGTTAAAAAGAAAATCCTAATGTGATTTTTTTATAATGTGTTTATTATTTATCTTATCCTAGTGACTAAAAGCTTCTCCATGGCTGGACCCCAAATAATATTCCTTTACGTGCTAAGTGGTATCTAGAGAGTGGGATAGGTTTAATAAATACCCTAATCCTAACGTGTACCCTATCCCTAACCCATACCCTAACCCTAAAGCGTACCCTAACCCTAACCCCAACCCTAACCCTAACACGTACGCTAATCCTAACCCGTACCCTAAACCAATCTCTAACCATAAAACTAACCCTAACCCTAACCCTAACCCTAACCAATACCCTACGCAGTATCCTCACCCATACCCTCACCCGTACCCTAAGCCGTACCCTAAACCTAACACCAACCCTAACCCTAACCCTAACCCCTACCCTACGCCGTACCCTCACCCGTACCCTATCCCATACCCTAAGCCATAGCCTAACCCTAACACTAACCCTAACCCTAACCCTAACCCTAAACTACCGTTGACTGCTTTTGCCTCCATTAGATTTCCTAAGCAATAGTGTTTTAAGGAACAGGTTAAAAAGAAAATCCTAATGTGATTTTTTTATAATGTGTTTATTCTTTATCTTATCCTAGTGACTAAAAGCTTCTCCATGGCTGGACCCCAAATAATATTCCTTTACGTGCTAAGTGGTATCTAGAGAGTGGAATAGGTTTAATAAATACCCTAATCCTAACGTGTACCCTAACCCTAACCCATACCCTAACCCTAAAGCGTACCCTAACCCTAACCCCAACCCTAACCCTAACACGTACGCTAATCCTAACCCGTACCCTAAACCAATCCCTAACCCTAAAACTAACCCTAACCCTAATCCTAACCCTAACCCATACGCTACGCCGTACCCTCACCCGTAACCTAACCCGTACCCTAAGCCGTACCCTAACCCTAACCCTAACCCTAACCCATACGCTGCACCATACCCTCACCCGTTCCCTAACCCGTATCCTAAGCCCTACCCTAACCCTAACCCTAAACCTAACCCTAACCCTAACCCATACCCTACGCCGTACCCTCACCCATAACCTAACCCCTACCCTAAGCCGTACCCTAACCCTAACCCTAACCCCAAACTATACACTACGCCGTACCCTCACCCGTACCCTAACCCGTACCCTAAGCCGTACCCTAACCCTAACACTAACCCTAACCCTAACCCTAACCCATACCCTACGCCGTACCCTAACCCGTACCCTAACCCGTATCCTAAGCCGTACCCTAACCCTAACCAATACCCAACGCAGTATCCTCACCCGCACCTCCACCCGTACCCTAAGCCGTACCCTAAACCTAACACTAACACTAACCCTAACCCTAACCCCTACCCTACGCCGTACCCTCACCCGTACCCTATCCCATACCCTAAGCCATACCCTAACCCTAACACTAACCCTAACCCTAACCCTAACCCTAAACTACCGTTGACTGCTTTTGCCTCCATTAGATTTGCTAAGCACTACTGTTTTAAGGAACAGGTTAAAAAGAAAATCCTAATGTGATTTTTTTATAATGTGTTTATTCTTTATCTTATCCTAGTGACTAAAATCTTCTCCATGGCTGGACCCCAAATAATATTCCTTTACGTGCTAAGTGGTATCTAGAGAGTGGGATAGGTTTAATAAATACCCTAATCCTAACGTGTACCCTAACCCTACCCCATACCCTAACCCTAACGCGTACCCTAACCCTAAAGGTACGCTAATCCTAACCCGTACCCTAAACCAATCCCTAACCCTAAAACTAACCCTAACCCTAACCCTAACCCATAGCCTACGCCGTACCCTCACCCGTAACCTAACCCGTACCCTAAGCCGTACCCTAACCCTAACCCTAACCCTAACCCATACGCTGCACCATACCCTCACCCGTTCCCTAACCCGTATCCTAAGCCCTACCCTAACCCTAACCCTAAACCTAACCCTAAACCTAACCCATACCCTACGCCGTACCCTCACCCATACCCTAACCCGTACCCTAAGCCGTACCCTAACCCTAACCCTAACCCTAACCCATACCCTACGCCGTACCCTAACCCGTACCCTAACCCGTATTCTAAGCTGTACCCTAACCCTAACCAATACCCTACACAGTACCCTCACCCGTACCCTCACCCGTACCCTAAGCCATACCCTAACCCTAACCCTAACCTTAATCCTAACCCTAACCCCTACCCTACGCCGTACCCTCACCTGTACCCTATCCCATACCCTAAGCCGTACCCTAACCCTAAAACTAACCCTAACCCTAAACCTAACCCTCAACTACCCTTGAATGCTTTTGCCTCCATTAGATTTCCTAAGCACTAGTGTTTTAAGGAACAGATTAAAAAGAAAATCCTAATGTGATTTTTTTATAATGTGTTTATTCTTTATCTTATCCTAGTGACTAAAATCTTCTCCATGGCTGGACCCCAAATAATATTCCTTTACGTGCTAAGTGGTATCTAGAGAGTGGGATAGGTTTAATAAATACCCTAATCCTAACGTGTACCCTAACCCTACCCCATGCCCTAACCCTAACGCGTACCCTAACCCTAAAGGTACGCTAATCCTAACCCGTACCCTAAACCAATCCCTAACCCTAAAACTAACCCTAACCCTAATCCTAACCCTAACCCATACCCTACGCCGTACCCTCACCCGTAACCTAACCCGTACCCTAAGCCGTACCCTAACCCTAACCCTAACCCTAACCCTAACCCTAACCCATACCCTACGCCGTACCCTAACCCGTACCCTAAACCGTATCCTAGGCCGTACCCTAACCCTAACCAATAACCTACGCAGTATCCTCACCCGTACCCTCACCCGTACCCTAAGCCGTACCCTAAGCCATACCCTAACCCTAACACTAACCCTAACCCTAACACGTATGCTAATCCTAACCCGTACCCTAAACCAATCCCTAACCATAAAACAAACCCTAACCCTAACCCTAACCCTAACCAATACCCTACGCAGTATCCTCACCCGTACCCTCACCCGTACCCTAAGCCGTACCCTAAACCTAACACTAACCCTAACCCTATCCCTAACCCCTACCCTACGCCGTACCCTCACCCGTACCCTATCCCATACCCTAAGCCGTACCCTAACCCTAACACTAACCCTAACCCTAACCCTAACCCTAAACTACCGTTGACTGCTTTTGCCTCCATTAGATTTGCTAAGCACTAGTGTTTTAAGGAACAGGTTAAAAAGAAAATCCTAATGTGATTTTTTTATAATGTGTTTATTCTTTATCTTATCCTAGTGACTAAAAGCTTCTCCATGGCTGGACCCCAAATAATATTCCTTTACGTGCTAAGTGGTATCTGGAGAGTGGGATAGGTTTAATAAATACCCTAATCCTAACGTGTACCCTAAACCTAACCCATACCCTAACCCTAAAGCGTACCCTAACCCTAACACCAATCCTAACCTTAACACGTACGCTAATCCTAACCCGTACCATAAACCAATCCCTAACCCTAAAACTAACCCTAACCCTAACCCATACCCTACGCCGTACCCTCACCCGTACCCTCACCCGTACCCTAAGCCGTACCCTAAACCTAACACTAACCCTAACCCTAACCCTAACCCCTACCCTACGCCGTACCCTCACCCGTACCCTATCCCATACCCTAAGCCATACCCTAACCCTAACACTAACCCTAACCCTAACCCTAACCCTAAACTACCGTTGACTGCTTTTGCCTCCATTAGATTTGCTAAGCACTACTGTTTTAAGGAACAGGTTAAAAAGAAAATCCTAATGTGATTTTTTTATAATGTGTTTATTCTTTATCTTATCCTAGTGACTAAAATCTTCTCCATGGCTGGACCCCAAATAATATTCCTTTACGTGCTAAGTGGTATCTAGAGAGTGGGATAGGTTTAATAAATACCCTAATCCTAACGTGTACCCTAACCCTACCCCATACCCTAACCCTAACGCGTACCCTAACCCTAAAGGTACGCTAATCCTAACCCGTACCCTAAACCAATCCCTAACCCTAAAACTAACCCTAACCCTAACCCTAACCCATACCCTACGCCGTACCCTCACCCGTAACCTAACCCGTACCCTAAGCCGTACCCTAACCCTAACCCTAACCCTAACCCATACGCTGCACCATACCCTCACCCGTTCCCTAACCCGTATCCTAAGCCCTACCCTAACCCTAACCCTAAACCTAACCCTAAACCTAACCCATACCCTACGCCGTACCCTCACCCGTACCCTAACCCGTACCCTAAGCCGTACCCTAAACCTAACCCTAACCCTAACCCATAACCTACGCCGTACCCTAACCCGTACCCTAACCCGTATTCTAAGCCGTACACTAACCCTAACCAATACCCTACACAGTACCCTCACCCGTACCCTCACCCGTACCCTAAGCCATACCCTAACCCTAACACTAACCCTAACCCTAACCCTAACCCTTACCCTACGCCGTACCCTCACCTGTACCCTATCCCATACCCTAAGCCGTACCCTAACCCTAACACTAACCCTAACCCTAACCCTAACCCTCAACTACCCTTGAATGCTTTTGCCTCCATTAGATTTCTTAAGCACTAGTGTTTTAAGGAACAGGTTAAAAAGAAAATCCTAATGTGATTTTTTTATAAAATGTTTATTCTTTATCTTATCCTAGTGACTAAAATCTTCTCCATGGCTGGACCCGAAATAATATTCCTTTACGTGCTAAGTGGTATCTAGAGAGTGGGATAGGTTTAATAAATACCCTAATCCTAACGTGTACCCTAACCCTAACCCATACCCTAACCCTAAAGTGTACCCTAACCCTAACCCAAACCCTAACCCTAACACGTAAGCTAATCCTAACCCGTACCCTAAATCAATCCCTAACCCTAAAACTAACCCTAACCCTAACCCTAACCCTAACCCATACCCTACGCCGTACCCTAACCCGTACCCTAACCCGTATCCTAAGCCGTACTCTAACCCTAACCAATACCCAACGCAGTATCCTCACCCGTACCCTCACCAGTACCCTAAGCTGTACCCTAAACCTAACACTAACACTAACCCTAACCCTAAACCCTACCTTACGCCGTACCCTCACCCGTACCCTATCCCATACCCTAAGCCATACCCTAACCCTAACACTAACCCTAACCCTAACACTAACCCTAAACTACCCTTGACTGCTTTTGCCTCCATTAGATTTCCTAAGCACTAGTGTTTTAAGGAACAGGTTAAAAAAAAATCCTAATGTGATTTTTTTATAATGTGTTTATTCTTTATCTTATCCTAGTGACTAAAAGCTTCTCCATGGCTGGACCCCAAATAATATTCCTTTACATGCTAAGTGGTATCTAGAGAGTGGGATAGGTTTAATAAATACCCTAATCCTAACGTGTACCCTAACCCTAACCCAAACCCTAACCCTAACACGTACGCTAATCCTAACCCGTACCCTAAACCAATCCCTAACCCTAAAACTAACCCTAACCCTAACCATAATGCTAACCAATACCCTACGCAGTATCCTCACCTGTACCCTCACCCGTACCCTAAACTTAACACTAACCTTAACCCTAACCCTAACCCCTACCCTACGCCGTACCCTCACCCGTACCCTATCCCATACCCTAAGCCGTACCCTAACCCTAACACTAACCCTAACCCTAACCCTAACCCTAAACTACCGTTGACTGCTTTTGCCTCCATTAGATTTGCTAAGCACTAGTGTTTTAAGGAACAGGTTAAAAAGAAAATCCTAATGTGATTTTTTTATAATGTGTTTATTCTTTATCTTATCCTAGTGACTAAAAGCTTCTCCATGGCTGGACCTCAAATAATATTCCTTTACGTGCTAAGTGGTATCTGGAGAGTGGGATAGGTTTAATAAATACCCTAATCCTAACGTGTACCCTAACCCTAACCCATACCCTAACCCTAAAGCGTACCCTAACCCTAACACATACGCTAACCCTAACCCGTACCCTAAACCAATCCCTAACCCAAAAACTAACCCTAACCCTAATCCTAACCCTAACCCATACCCTACGCCGTACCCTCACCCGTAACCTAACCCGTACCCTAAGCCGTACCCTAACCCTAACCCTAACCCTAACCCATACGCTGCACCATACCCTCACCCGTTCCCTAACCCGTATCCTAAGCCGTATCCTAACCCTAACCCTAACCCTAACACATACCCTACGCCGTACCCTCACCCGTAACCTAACCCTTACCCTAAGCCGTACCCTAACCCTAACCCTAACCCTAACCTATACACTACGCCGTACCATCACCCGTACCCTAACCCATACCCTAAGCCGTACCATAACCCTAACCCTAACCCTAACCCATACCCTACGCCGTACCCTAACCCGTACCCTAACCCGTATTCTAAGCCGTACCCTAACCCTAACCAATACCCTACACAGTACCCTCACCCGTACCCTCACCCGTACCCTAAGCCATACCCTAAGCCTAACCCTAACCCTAGTCCTAACCCTAACCCATACCCTACGCCGTACCCTCACCTGTACCCTATCCCATACCCTAAGCCGTACCCTAACCCTAACACTAACCCTAACCCTAACCCTAACCCTCAACTACCCTTGAATGCTTTTGCCTCCATTAGATTTCCTAAGCACTAGTGTTTTAAGGAACAGGTTAAAAAGAAAATCCTAATGTGATTTTTTTATAATGTATTTATTCTTTATCTTATCCTAGTGACTAAAAGCTTCTCCATGGCTGGACCCCAAATAATATTCCTTTACGTGCTAAGTGGTATCTAGAGAGTGGGATAGGTTTAATAAATACCCTAATCCTAACGTGTACCCTAACCCTAACCCAAACCCTAACCCTAACACGTACGCTAATCCTAACCCGTACCCTAAACCAATCCCTAACCCTAAAACTAACCCTAACCCTAACCATAACGCTAACCAATACCCTACGCAGTATCCTCACCTGTACCCTCACCCGTACCCTAAACTTAACACTAACCTTAACCCTAACCCTAACCCCTACCCTACGCTGTACCCTCACCCGTACCCTATCCCATACCCTAAGCCATACCCTAACCCTAACACTAACCCTAACCCTAACCCTAACCCTAAACTACCGTTGACTGCTTTTGCCTCCATTAGATTTGCTAAGCACTAGTGTTTTAAGGAACAGGTTAAAAAGAAAATCCTAATGTGATTTTTTTATAATGTGTTTATTCTTTATCTTATCCTAGTGACTAAAAGCTTCTCCATGGCTGGACCTCAAATAATATTCCTTTACGTGCTAAGTGGTATCTGGAGAGTGGGATAGGTTTAATAAATACCCTAATCCTAACGTGTACCCTAACCCTAACCCATACCCTAACCCTAAAGCGTACCCTAACCCTAACACCAACCCTAACCCTAACACGTACGCTAATCCTAACCCGTACCCTAAAGTAATCCCTAACCCTAAAACTAACCCTAACCCTAACCCTAACCCTAACACATACCCTACGCCGTACCCTCACCCGTACCCTCACCCGTACCCTAAGCCGTACCCTAAACCTAACACTAACCCTAACCCTAACCCTAACCCCTACCCTACGCCGTACCCTCACCCGTACCCTATCCCATACCCTAAGCCATACCCTAACCCTAACACTAACCCTAACCCTAACCCTAACCCTAAACTACCGTTGACTGCTTTTGCCTCCATTAGATTTGCTAATCACTAGTGTTTTAAGGAACAGGTTAAAAAGAAAATCCTAATGTGATTTTTTTATAATGTGTTTATTCTTTATCTTATCCTAGTGACTAAAAGCTTCTCCATGGCTGGACCCCAAATAATATTCCTTTACGTGCTAAGTGGTATCTAGAGAGTGGGATAGGTTTAATAAATACCCTAATCCTAACGTGTACCCTAACCCTAACCCATACCCTAACCCTAAAGCGTACCCTAACCCTAACCCAAACCCTAACCCTAACACGTACGCTAATCCTAACCCGTACCCTAAACCAATCCCTAACCCTAAAACTAACCCTAACCCTAATCCTAACCCTAACCCATACCCTACGCCGTACCCTCACCCGTAACCTAAACCGTACCCTAAGCCGTACCCTAACCCTAACCCTAACCCTAACCCAAACGCTGCACCATACCCTCACCCGTTCCCTAACCCGTATCCTAAGCCCTACCCTAACCCTAACCCTAAACCTAACCCTAACCCTAACCCATACCCTACGCCGTACCCTCACCCATAACCTAACTCCTACCCTAAGCCGTACCCTAACCCTAACCCTAACCCCAAACTATACACTACGCCGTACCCTCACCCGTACCCTAACCCGTACCCTAAGCCGTACCCTAACCCTAACCCTAACCCTAACCCTAACCCTAACCCATACCCTACGCCGTACCCTAACCCGTACCCTAACCCGTATCCTAAGCCGTACCCTAACCCTAACACTAACCCTAACCCTAACACTAACCCTAAACTACCGTTGACTGATTTTGCCTCCATTAGATTTCCTAAGCACTAGTGTTTTAACGAACAGGTTAAAAAGAAAATAGTAATGTGATTTTTTTATAATGTGTTTATTCTTTATCTTATCCTAGTGACTAAAATTTTCTCCATGGCTGGACCCCAAATAATATTCCTTTACGTGCTAAGTGGTATCTAGAGAGTGGGATAGGTTTAATAAATACCCTAATCCTAACGTGTACCCTAACCCTAACCCATACCCTAACCCTAACGCGTACCCTAACCCTAACCCAAACCCTAACCCTAACACGTACGCTAATCCTAAACCGTACTCTAAACCAATCCCTAACCCTAAAACTAACCCTAACCCTAACCCTAACCCTAAAACTTACCCTACGCCGTACACTCACCCGTACCCTAACCCGTACCCTAAGCCGTACCCTAACCCTAACCCTAACCCTAACCCTAACCCTAACCCATACCCTACGCCGTACCCTAACCCGTACCCTAACCCGTATCCTAAGCCGTACCCTAACCCTAACCAATAACCTACGCAGTATCCTCACCCGTACCCTCACCCGTACCCTAAGCCGTACCCTAAGCCATACCCTAACCCTAACACTAACCCTAACCCTAACACGTACGTTAATCCTAACCCGTACCCTAAACCAACCCCTAACCATAAAACAAACCCTAACCCTAACCCTAACCCTAACCAATACCCTACGCAGTATCCTCACCCGTACCCTCACCCGTACCCTAAGCCGTACCCTAAACCTAACACTAACCCTAACCCTATCCCTAACCCCTACCCTACGCCGTACCCTCACCCGTACCCTATCCCATACCCTAAGCCATACCCTAACCCTAACACTAACCCTAACCCTAACCCTAACCCTAAACTACCGTTGACTGCTTTTGCCTCCATTAGATTTGCTAAGCACTAGTGTTTTAAGGAACAGGTTAAAAAGAAAATCCTAATGTGATTTTTTTATAATGTGTTTATTCTTTATCTTATCCTAGTGACTAAAAGCTTCTCCATGGCTGGACCCCAAATAATATTCCTTTACGTGCTAAGTGGCATCTGGAGAGTGGGATAGGTTTAATAAATACCCTAATCCTAACGTGTACCCTAACCCTAACCCATACCCTAACCCTAAAGCGTACCCTCACCCTAACACCAACCCTAACCCTAACACGTACGCTAATCCTAACCCGTACCCTAAACCAATCCCTAACCCTAAAACTAACCCTAACCCTAACCCTAACCCTAACCAATACCCTACGCAGTATCCTCACCCGTACCCTCACCCGTACCCTAAGCCGTACCCTAAACCTAACACTAACCCTAACCCTATCCCTAACCCCTACCCTACGCCGTACCCTCACCCGTACCCTATCCCATACCCTAAGCCATACCCTAACCCTAACACTAACCCTAACCCTAACCCTAACCCTAAACTACCGTTGACTGCTTTTGCCTCCATTAGATTTGCTAAGCACTAGTGTTTTAAGGAACAGGTTAAAAAGAAAATCCTAATGTGATTTTTTTATAATGTGTTTAATCTTTATCTTATCCTAGTGACTAAAAGCTTCTCCATGGCTGGACCCCAAATAATATTCCTTTACGTGCTAAGTGGTATCTAGAGAGTGGGATAGGTTTAATAAATACCCTAATCCTAACGTGTACCCTAACCCTAACCCATACCCTAACCCTAAAGCGTACCCTAACCCTAACCCCAACCCTAACCCTAACACGTACGCTAATCCTAACCCGTACCCTAAACCAATCCCTAACCCTAAAACTAACCCTAACCCTAATCCTAACCCTAACCCATACCCTACGCCGTAACCTCACCCGTATCCTAACCCGTACCCTAAGCCGTACCCTAACCCTAACCCTAACCCTAACACAAACGCTGCACCATACGCTCACCCGTTCCATAACCCGTATCCTAAACCCTACCCTAACCCTAACCCTAAACCTAACCCTAACCCTAACCCATACCCTACGCCGTACCCTCACCCATAACCTAACCCCTACCCTAAGCCGTACCCTAACCCTAACCCTAACCCCAAACTATACACTACGCCGTACCCTCACCCGTACCCTAACCCGTACCCTAAGCCGTACCCTAACCCTAACCCTAACCCTAACCCTAACCCTAACCCATACCCTACGCCGTACCCTAACCCGTACCCTAACCCGTATCCTAAGCCGTACCCTAACCCTAACCAATACCCAATGCAGTATCCTCACCCGCACCCCCACCCGTACCCTAAGCCGTACCCTAAACCTAACACTAACACTAACCCTAACCCTAACCTCTACCCTACGCCGTACCCTCACCCGTACCATATCCCATACCCTAAGCCATACCCTAACCCTAACACTAACCCTAACCCTAAAACTAACCCTAAACTACCGTTGACTGCTTTTGCCTCCATTAGATTTCCTAAGCACTAGTGTTTTAACGAACAGGTTAAAAAGAAAATCCTAATGTGATTTTTTTATAATGTGTTTATTCTTTATCTTATCCTAGTGACTAAAATCTTCTCCATGGCTGGACCCCAAATAATATTCCTTTACGTGCTAAGTGGTATCTAGAGAGTGGGATAGGTTTAATAAATACCCTAATCCTAACGTGTACCCTAACCCTAACCCATACCCTAACCCTAACGCGTACCCTAACCCTAACCCAAACCCTAACCCTAACACGTACGCTAATCCTAAACCGTACTCTAAACCAATCCCTAACCCTAAAACTAACCCTAACCCTAACCCTAACCCTAAAACTTACCCTACGCCGTACACTCACCCGGACCCTAACCCGTACCCTAAGCCGTACCCTAACCCTAACCCTAACCCTAACCCTAACCCATACCCTACGCCGTACCCTAACCCGTAACCTAACCCGTATCCTAAGCCGTACCCTAACCCTAACCAATAACCTACGCAGTATCCTCACCCGTACCCTCACCCGTACCCTAAGCCGTACCCTAAGCCATACCCTAACCCTAACACTAACCCTAACCCTAACACGTACGCTAATCCTAACCCGTACCCTAAACCAACCCCTAACCATAAAACAAACCCTAACCCTAACCCTAACCCTAAACAATACCCTACGCAGTATCCTCACCCGTACCCTCACCCGTACCCTAAGCCGTACCCTAAACCTAACACTAACCCTAACCCTATCCCTAACCCCTACCCTACGCCGTACCCTCACCCGTACCCTATCCCATACCCTAAGCCATACCCTAACCCTAACACTAACCCTAACCCTAACCCTAACCCTAAACTACCGTTGACTGCTTTGCCTCCATTAGATTTGCTAAGCACTAGTGTTTTAAGGAACAGGTTAAAAAGAAAATCCTAATGTGATTTTTTTATAATGTATTTATTCTTTATCTTATCCTAGTGACTAAAAGCTTCTCCATGGCTGGACCCCAAAAAATATTCCTTTACGTGCTAAGTGTTATCTGGAGAGTGGGATAGGTTTAATAAATACCCTAATCCTAACGTGTACCCTAACCCTAACCCATACCCTAACCCTAAAGCGTACCCTAACCCTAACACCAACCCTAACCCTAACACGTACGCTAATCCTAACCCGTACCCTAAACCAATCCCTAACCCTAAAACTAACCCTAACCCTAACCCTAACCCTAACCCATACCCTACGCCGTACCCTCACCCGTACCCTCACCCGTACCCTAAGCCGTACCCTAAACCTAACACTAACCCTAACCCTAACCCTAACCCCTACCCTACGCCGTACCCTCACCCGTACCCTATCCCATACCCTAAGCCATACCCTAACCCTAACACTAACCCTAACCCTAACCCTAACCCTAAACTACCGTTGACTGCTTTTGCCTCCATTAGATTTGCTAAGCACTAGTGTTTTAAGGAACAGGTTAAAAAGAAAATCCTAATGTGATTTTTTTATAATGTGTTTATTCTTTATCTTATCCTAGTGACTAAAATCTTCTCCATGGCTGGACCCCAAATAATATTCCTTTACGTGCTAAGTGGTATCTAGAGAGTGGGATAGGTTTAATAAATACCCTAATCCTAACGTGTACCCTAACCCTACCCCATGCCCTAACCCTAACGCGTACCCTAACCCTAAAGGTACGCTAATCCTAACCCGTACCCTAAACCAATCCCTAACCCTAAAACTAACCCTAACCCTAATCCTAACCCTAACCCATACCCTACGCCGTACCCTCACCCGTAACCTAACCCGTACCCTAAGCCGTACCCTAACCCTAACCCTAACCCTAACCCATACGCTGCACCATACCCTCACCCGTTCCCTAACCCGTATCCTAAGCCCTACCCTAACCCTAACCCTAAAACTAACCCTAACCCTAAACCTAACCCTCAACTACCCTTGAATGCTTTTGCCTCCATTAGATTTCCTAAGCACTAGTGTTTTAAGGAACAGGTTAAAAAGAAAATCCTAATGTGATTTTTTTATAATGTGTTTATTCTTTATCTTATCCTAGTGACTAAAAGCTTCTCCATGGCTGGACTCCAAATAATATTCCTTTACGTGCTAAGTGGTATCTAGAGAGTGGGATAGGTTTAATAAATACCCTAATCCTAACGTGTACCCTATCCCTAACCCAAACCCTAACCCTAACACGTACGCTAATCCTAACCCGTACCCTAAACCAATCCCTAACCATAAAACTAACCCTAACCAATACCCTACGCAGTATCCTCACCCGTACCCTAAGCCGTACCCTAAACCTAACAATAACACTAACCCTAACCCTAACCCCTACCCTACGCCGTACCCTCACCCGTACCCTATCCCATACCCTAAGCCATAGCCTAACCCTAACACTAACCCTAACCCTAACCCTAACCCTAAACTACCGTTGACTGCTTTTGCCTCCATTAGATTTCTTAAGCAATAGTGTTTTAAGGAACAGGTTAAAAAGAAAATCCTAATGTGATTTTTTTATAATGTGTTTATTCTTTATCTTATCCTAGTGACTAAAAGCTTCTCCATGGCTGGACCCCAAATAATATTCCTTTACGTGCTAAGTGGTATCTAGAGAGTGGGATAGGTTTAATAAATACCCTAATCCTAACGTGTACCCTAACCCTAACCCATACCCTAACCCTAAAGCGTACCCTAACCCTAACCCCAACCCTAACCCTAACACGTACGCTAATCCTAACCCGTACCCTAAACCAATCCCTAACCCTAAAACTAACCCTAACCCTAATCCTAACCCTAACCCATACCCTACGCCGTACCCTCACCCGTAACCTAACCCGTACCCTAAGCCGTACCCTAACCCTAACCCTAACCCTAACCCATACGCTGCACCATACCCTCACCCGTTCCCTAACCCGTATCTTAAGCCCTACCCTAACCCTAAACCTAAACCTAACCCTAACCCTAACCCATACCCTACGCCGTACCCTCACCCATAACCTAACCCCTACCCTAAGCCGTACCCTAACCCTAACCCTAACCCCAAACTATACACTACGCCGTACCCTCACCCGTACCCTAACCCGTACCCTAAGCCGTACCCTAACCCTAACCCTAACCCTAACCCTAACCCTAACCCATACCCTACGCCGTACCCTAACCCGTACCCTAACCCGTATCCTAAGCCGTACCCTAACCCTAACCAATACCCAACGCAGTATCCTCACCCGCACCCCCACCCGTACCCTAATCGTACCCTAAACCTAACACTAACACTAACCCTAACCCTAAACCCTACCCTACGCCGTACCCTCACCCGTACCCTATCCCATACCCTAAGCCATACCCTAACCCTAACACTAACCCTAACCCTTACACTAACCCTAAACTACCGTTCACTGCTTTTGCCTCCATTAGATTTCCTAAGCACTAGTGTTTTAACAAACAGGTTAAAAAGAAAATCCTAATGTGATTTTTTTATAATGTGTTTATTCTTTATCTTATCCTAGTGACTAAAATCTTCTCCATGGCTGGACCCCAAATAATATTCCTTTACGTGCTAAGTGGTATCTAGAGAGTGGGATAGGTTTAATAAATACCCTAATCCTAACGTGTACCCTAACCCTAACCCATACCCTAACCCTAACGCGTACCCTAACCCTAACCCAAACCCTAACCCTAACACGTACGCTAATCCTAAACCGTACTCTAAACCAATCCCTAACCCTAAAACTAACCCTAACCCTAACCCTAACCCTAAAACTTACCCTACGCCGTACACTCACCCGTACCCTAACCCGTAACCTAAGCCGTACCCTAACCCTAACCCTAACCCTAACCCATACCCTACGCCGTACCCTAACCCGTACCCTAACCCGTATCCTAAGCCGTACCCTAACCCTAACCAATAACCTACGCAGTATCCTCACCCGTACCCTCACCCGTACCCTAAGCCGTACCCTAAGCCATACCCTAACCCTAACACTAACCCTAACCCTAACACGTACGCTAATCCTAACCCGTACCCTAAACCAATCCCTAACCATAAAACAAACCCTAACCCTAACCCTAACCCTAACCAATACCCTACGCAGTAACCTCACCCGTACCCTCACCCGTACCATAAGCCGTACCCTAAACCTAACACTAACCCTAACCCTATCCCTAACCCCTACCCTACGACGTACCCTCACCCGTACCCTATCCCATACCCTAAGCGATACCCTAACCCTAACACTAACCCTAACCCTAACCCTAACCCTAAACTACCGTTGACTGCTTTTGCCTCCATTAGATTTGCTAAGCACTAGTGTTTTAAGGAACAGGTTAAAAAGAAAATCCTAATGTGATTTTTTTATAATGTGTTTATTCTTTATCTTATCCTAGTGACTAAAAGCTTCTCCATGGCTGGACCCCAAATAATATTCCTTTACGTGCTAAGTGGTATCTGGAGAGTGGGATAGGTTTAATAAATACCCTAATCCTAACGTGTACCCTAACCCTACCCCATACCCTAACCCTAACGCGTACCCTAACCCTAAAGGTACGCTAATCCTAACCCGTACCCTAAACCAATCCCTAACCCTAAAACTAACCCTAACCCTAATCCTAACCCTAACCCATACCCTACGCCGTACCCTCACCTGTAACCTAACCCGTACCCTAAGCCGTACCCTAACCCTAACCCTAACCCTAACCCATACGCTGCACCATACCCTCACCCGTTCCCTAACGCGTATCCTAAGCCGTACCCTAACCCTAACCCTAAACCTAACCCTAACCCTAACCCATACCCTACGCCGTACACTCACCCATAACCTAACCCCTACCCTAAGCCGTACCCTAACCCTAACCCTAACCCCAAACTATACACTACGCCGTACCCTCACCTGTACCCTAACCCGTACCCTACGCAGTACCCTAACCCTAACCCTAACCCTAATCCTAACCCTAACCCATACCCTACGCCGTACCCTAACCCGTACCCTAACCCGTATCCTAAGCCGTACCCTAACCCTAACCAATACCCAACGCAGTATCCTCACCCGCACCCCCACCCGTACCCTAGCCGTACCCTAAACCTAACACTAACACTAACCCTAACCCTAACCCCTACCCTACGCCGTACCCTCACCTGTACCCTATCCCATACCCTAAGCCGTACCCTAACCCTAAAACTAACCCTAACCCTAAACCTAACCCTCAACTACCCTTCAATGCTTTTGCCTCCATTAGATTTCCTAAGCACTAGTGTTTTAAGGAACAGATTAAAAAGAAAATCCTAATGTGATTTTTTTATAATGTGTTTATTCTTTATCTTATCCTAGTGACTAAAAGCTTCTCCATGGCTGGACCCCAAATAATATTCCTTTACGTGCTAAGTGGTATCTAGAGAGTGGGATAGGTTTAATAAATACCCTAATCCTAACGTGTACCCTATCCCTAACCCAAACCCTAACCCTAACACGTACGCTAATCCTAACCCGTACCCTAAACCAATCCCTAACCATAAAACTAACCCTAACCAATACCCTACGCAGTATCCTCACCCGTACCCTAAGCCGTACCCTAAACCTAACACTAACCCTAACCCTAACCCTAACCCCTACCCTACGCCGTACCCTCACCCGTACCCTATCCCATACCCTAAGCCATAGCCTAACCCTAACACTAACCCTAACCCTAACCCTAACCCTAAACTACCGTTGACTGCTTTTGCCTCCATTAGATTTCCTAAGCAATAGTGTTTTAAGGAACAGGTTAAAAAGAAAATCCTAATGTGATTTTTTTATAATGTGTTTATTCTTTATCTTATCCTAGTGACTAAAAGCTTCTCCATGGCTGGACCCCAAATAATATTCCTTTACGTGCTAAGTGGTATCTAGAGAGTGGGATAGGTTTAATAAATACCCTAATCCTAACGTGTACCCTAACCCTAACCCATACCCTAACCCTAAAGCGTACCCTAACCCTAACCCCAACCCTAACCCTAACACGTACGCTAATCCTAACCCGTACCCTAAACCAATCCCTAACCCTAAAACTAACCCTAACCCTAATCCTAACCCTAACCCATACGCTACGCCGTACCCTCACCCGTAACCTAACCCGTACCCTAAGCCGTACCCTAACCCTAACCCTAACCCATACGCTGCACCATACCCTCACCCGTTCCCTAACCCGTATCCTAAGCCCTACCCTAACCCTAACCCTAAACCTAACCCTAACCCTAACCCATACCCTACGCCGTACCCTCACCCATAACCTAACCCCTACCCTAAGCCGTACCCTAACCCTAACCCTAACCCCAAACTATACACTACGCCGTACCCTCACCCGTACCCTAACCCGTACCCTAAGCCGTACCCTAACCCTAACACTAACCCTAACCCTAACCCTAACCCATACCCTACGCCGTACCCTAACCTGTACCCTAACCCGTATCCTAAGCCGTACCCTAACCCTAACCAATACCCAACGCAGTATCCTCACCCGCACCTCCACCCGTACCCTAAGCCGTACCCTAAACCTAACACTAACACTAACCCTAACCCTAACCCCTACCCTACGCCGTACCCTCACCCGTACCCTATCCCATACCCTAAGCCATACCCTAACCCTAACACTAACCCTAACCCTAACCCTAACCCTAAACTACCGTTGACTGCTTTTGCCTCCATTAGATTTGCTAAGCACTAGTGTTTTAAGGAACAGGTTAAAAAGAAAATCCTAATGTGATTTTTTTATAATGTGTTTATTCTTTATCTTATCCTAGTGACTAAAATCTTCTCCATGGCTGGACCCCAAATAATATTCCTTTACGTGCTAAGTGGTATCTAGAGAGTGGGATAGGTTTAATAAATACCCTAATCCTAACGTGTACCCTAACCCTACCCCATACCCTAACCCTAACGCGTACCCTAACCCTAAAGGTACGCTAATCCTAACCCGTACCCTAAACCAATCCCTAACCCTAAAACTAACCCTAACCCTAATCCTAACCCTAACCCATACCCTACGCCGTACCCTCACCTGTAACCTAACCCGTACCCTAAGCCGTACCCTAACCCTAACCCTAACCCTAACCCATACGCTGCACCATACCCTCACCCGTTCCCTAACGCGTATCCTAAGCCGTACCCTAACCCTAACCCTAAACCTAACCCTAACCCTAACCCATACCCTACGCCGTACACTCACCCATAACCTAACCCCTACCCTAAGCCGTACCCTAACCCTAACCCTAACCCCAAACTATACACTACGCCGTACCCTCACCTGTACCCTAACCCGTACCCTACGCAGTACCCTAACCCTAACCCTAACCCTAATCCTAACCCTAACCCATACCCTACGCCGTACCCTAACCCGTAACCTAACCCGTATCCTAAGCCGTACCCTAACCCTAACCAATACCCAACGCAGTATCCTCACCCGCACCCCCACCCGTACCCTAGCCGTACCCTAAACCTAACACTAACACTAACCCTAACCCTAACCCCTACCCTACGCCGTACCCTCACCTGTACCCTATCCCATACCCTAAGCCGTACCCTAACCCTAAAACTAACCCTAACCCTAAACCTAACCCTCAACTACCCTTCAATGCTTTTGCCTCCATTAGATTTCCTAAGCACTAGTGTTTTAAGGAACAGATTAAAAAGAAAATCCTAATGTGATTTTTTTATAATGTGTTTATTCTTTATCTTATCCTAGTGACTAAAAGCTTCTCCATGGCTGGACCCCAAATAATATTCCTTTACGTGCTAAGTGGTATCTAGAGAGTGGGATAGGTTTAATAAATACCCTAATCCTAACGTGTACCCTATCCCTAACCCAAACCCTAACCCTAACACGTACGCTAATCCTAACCCGTACCCTAAACCAATCCCTAACCATAAAACTAACCCTAACCAATACCCTACGCAGTATCCTCACCCATACCCTAAGCCGTACCCTAAACCTAACACTAACCCTAACCCTAACCCTAACCCCTACCCTACGCCGTACCCTCACCCGTACCCTATCCCATTCCCTAAGCCATACCCTAACCCTAACACTAACCCTAACCCTAACCCTAACCCTAAACTACCGTTGACTGCTTTTGCCTCCATTAGATTTCCTAAGCAATAGTGTTTTAAGGAACAGGTTAAAAAGAAAATCCTAATGTGATTTTTTTATAATGTGTTTATTCTTTATCTTATCCTAGTGACTAAAAGCTTCTCCATGGCTGGACCCCAAATAATATTCCTTTACGTGCTAAGTGGTATCTAGAGAGTGGGATAGGTTTAATAAATACCCTAATCCTAACGTGTACCCTAACCCTAACCCATACCCTAACCCTAAAGCGTACCCTAACCCTAACCCCAACCCTAACCCTAACACGTACGCTAATCCTAACCCGTACCCTAAACCAATCCCTAACCCTAAAACTAACCCTAACCCTAATCCTAACCCTAACCCATACGCTACGCCGTACCCTCACCCGTAACCTAACCCGTACCCTAAGCCGTACCCTAACCCTAACCCTAACCCTAACCCATACGCTGCACCATACCCTCACCCGTTCCCTAACCCGTATCCTAAGCCCTACCCTAACCCTAACCCTAAACCTAACCCTAACCCTAACCCATACCCTACGCCGTACCCTCACCCATAACCTAACCCCTACCCTAAGCCGTACCCTAACCCTAACCCTAACCCCAAACTATACACTACGCCGTACCCTCACCCGTACCCTAACCCGTACCCTAAGCCGTACCCTAACCCTAACACTAACCCTAACCCTAACCCTAACCCATACCCTACGCCGTACCCTAACCCGTACCCTAACCCGTATCCTAAGCCGTACCCTAACCCTAACCAATACCCAACGCAGTATCCTCACCCGCACCTCCACCCGTACCCTAAGCCGTACCCTAAACCTAACACTAACACTAACCCTAACCCTAACCCCTACCCTACGCCGTACCCTCACCCGTACCCTATCCCATACCCTAAGCCATACCCTAACCCTAACACTAACCCTAACCCTAACCATAACCCTAAACTACCGTTGACTGCTTTTGCCTCCATTAGATTTGCTAAGCACTACTGTTTTAAGGAACAGGTTAAAAAGAAAATCCTAATGTGATTTTTTTATAATGTGTTTATTCTTTATCTTATCCTAGTGACTAAAATCTTCTCCATGGCTGGACCCCAAATAATATTCCTTTACGTGCTAAGTGGTATCTAGAGAGTGGGATAGGTTTAATAAATACCCTAATCCTAACGTGTACCCTAACCCTACCCCATACCCTAACCCTAACGCGTACCCTAACCCTAAAGGTACGCTAATCCTAACCCGTACCCTAAACCAATCCCTAACCCTAAAACTAACCCTAACCCTAACCCTAACCCATAGCCTACGCCGTACCCTCACCCGTAACCTAACCCGTACCCTAAGCCGTACCCTAACTCTAACCCTAACCCTAACCCATACGCTGCACCATACCCTCACCCGTTCCCTAACCCGTATCCTAAGCCCTACCCTAACCCTAACCCTAAACCTAACCCTAAACCTAACCCATACCCTACGCCGTACCCTCACCCATACCCTAACCCGTACCCTAAGCCGTACCCTAACCCTAACCCTAACCCTAACCCATACTCTACGCCGTACCCTAACCCGTACCCTAACCCGTATTCTAAGCTGTACCCTAACCCTAACCAATACCCTACACAGTACCCTCACCCGTACCCTCACCCGTACCCTAAGCCATACCCTAACCCTAACCCTAACCTTAATCCTAACCCTAACCCCTACCCTACACCGTACCCTCACCTGTACCCTATCCCATACCCTAAGCCGTACCCTAACCCTAAAACTAACCCTAACCCTAAACCTAACCCTCAACTACCCTTGAATGCTTTTGCCTCCATTAGATTTCCTAAGCACTAGTGTTTTAAGGAACAGATTAAAAAGAAAATCCTAATGTGATTTTTTTATAATGTGTTTATTCTTTATCTTATCCTAGTGACTAAAATCTTCTCCATGGCTGGACCCCAAATAATATTCCTTTACGTGCTAAGTGGTATCTAGAGAGTGGGATAGGTTTAATAAATACCCTAATCCTAACGTGTACCCTAACCCTACCCCATGCCCTAACCCTAACGCGTACCCTAACCCTAAAGGTACGCTAATCCTAACCCGTACCCTAAACCAATCCCTAACCCTAAAACTAACCCTAACCCTAATCCTAACCCTAACCCATACCCTACGCCGTACCCTCACCCGTAACCTAACCCGTACCCTAAGCCGTACCCTAACCCTAACCCTAACCCTAACCCTAACCCTAACCCATACCCTACGCCGTACCCTAACCCGTACCCTAAACCGTATCCTAGGCCGTACCCTAACCCTAACCAATAACCTACGCAGTATCCTCACCCGTACCCTCACCCGTACCCTAAGCCGTACCCTAAGCCATACCCTAACCCTAACACTAACCCTAACCCTAACACGTATGCTAATCCTAACCCGTACCCTAAACCAATCCCTAACCATAAAACAAAACCTAACCCTAACCCTAACCCTAACCAATACCCTACACAGTATCATCACCCGTACCCTCACCCGTACCCTAAGCCGTACCCTAAACCTAACACTAACCCTAACCCTATCCCTAACCCCTACCCTACGCCGTACCCTCACCCGTACCCTATCCCATACCCTAAGCCGTACCCTAACCCTAACACTAACCCTAACCCTAACCCTAACCCTAAACTACCGTTGACTGCTTTTGCCTCCATTAGATTTGCTAAGCACTAGTGTTTTAAGGAACAGGTTAAAAAGAAAATCCTAATGTGATTTTTTTATAATGTGTTTATTCTTTATCTTATCCTAGTGACTAAAAGCTTCTCCATGGCTGGACCCCAAATAATATTCCTTTACGTGCTAAGTGGTATCTGGAGAGTGGGATAGGTTTAATAAATACCCTAATCCTAACGTGTACCCTAAACCTAACCCATACCCTAACCCTAAAGCGTACCCTAACCCTAACACCAATCCTAACCTTAACACGTACGCTAATCCTAACCCGTACCATAAACCAATCCCTAACCCTAAAACTAACCCTAACCCTAACCCATACCCTACGCCGTACCCTCACCCGTACCCTCACCCGTACCCTAAGCCGTACCCTAAACCTAACACTAACCCAAACCCTAACCCTAACCCCTACCCTACGCCGTACCCTCACCCGTACCCTATCCCATACCCTAAGCCATACCCTAACCCTAACACTAACCCTAACCCTAACCCTAACCCTAAACTACCGTTGACTGCTTTTGCCTCCATTAGATTTGCTAAGCACTACTGTTTTAAGGAACAGGTTAAAAAGAAAATCCTAATGTGATTTTTTTATAATGTGTTTATTCTTTATCTTATCCTAGTGACTAAAATCTTCTCCATGGCTGGACCCCAAATAATATTCCTTTACGTGCTAAGTGGTATCTAGAGAGTGGGATAGGTTTAATAAATACCCTAATCCTAACGTGTACCCTAACCCTACCCCATACCCTAACCCTAACGCGTACCCTAACCCTAAAGGTACGCTAATCCTAACCCGTACCCTAAACCAATCCCTAACCCTAAAACTAACCCTAACCCTAACCCTAACCCATACCCTACGCCGTACCCTCACGCGTAACCTAACCCGTACCCTAAGCCGTACCCTAACCCTAACCCTAACCCTAACCCATACGCTGCACCATACCCTCACCCGTTCCCTAACCCGTATCCTAAGCCCTACCCTAACCCTAACCCTAAACCTAACCCTAAACCTAACCCATACCCTACGCCGTACCCTCACCCGTACCCTAACCCGTACCCTAAGCCGTACCCTAACCCTAACCCTAACCCTAACCCATAACCTACGCCGTACCCTAACCCGTACCCTAACCCGTATTCTAAGCCGTACACTAACCCTAACCAATACCCTACACAGTACCCTCACCCGTACCCTCACCCGTACCCTAAGCCATACCCTAACCCTAACACTAACCCTAACCCTAACCCTAACCCTTACCCTACGCCGTACCCTCACCTGTACCCTATCCCATACCCTAAGCCGTACCCTAACCCTAACACTAACCCTAACCCTAACCCTAACCCTCAACTACCCTTGAATGCTTTTGCCTCCATTAGATTTCTTAAGCACTAGTGTTTTAAGGAACAGGTTAAAAAGAAAATCCTAATGTGATTTTTTTATAAAATGTTTATTCTTTATCTTATCCGAGTGACTAAAATCTTCTCCATGGCTGGACCCGAAATAATATTCCTTTACGTGCTAAGTGGTATCTAGAGAGTGGGATAGGTTTAATAAATACCCTAATCCTAACGTGTACCCTAACCCTAACCCATACCCTAACCCTAAAGTGTACCCTAACCCTAACCCAAACCCTAACCCTAACACGTAAGCTAATCCTAACCCGTACCCTAAATCAATCCCTAACCCTAAAACTAACCCTAACCCTAACCCTAACCCTAACCCATACCCTACGCCGTACCCTAACCCGTACCCTAACCCGTATCCTACTCCGTACTCTAACCCTAACCAATACCCAACGCAGTATCCTCACCCGTACCCTCACCAGTACCCTAAGCTGTACCCTAAACCTAACACTAACACTAACCCTAACCCTAAACCCTACCTTACGCCGTACCCTCACCCGTACCCTATCCCATACCCTAAGCCATACCCTAACCCTAACACTAACCCTAACCCTAACACTAACCCTAAACTACCCTTGACTGCTTTTGCCTCCATTAGATTTCCTAAGCACTAGTGTTTTAAGGAACAGGTTAAAAAAAAATTCTAATGTGATTTTTTTATAATGTGTTTATTCTTTATCTTATCCTAGTGACTAAAAGCTTCTCCATGGCTGGACCCCAAATAATATTCCTTTACATGCTAAGTGGTATCTAGAGAGTGGGATAGGTTTAATAAATACCCTAATCCTAACGTGTACCCTAACCCTAACCCATACCATAACCCTAAAGCATACCCTAACCCTAACCCCAACCCTGACCCTAACACCAATGCTAATCCTAACCCGTACCCTAAACCAATCCCTAACCCTAAAACTAACCCTAACCCTAATCCTAACCCTAACCCATACCCTACGCCGTACCCTCACCCGTAACCTAACCCGTACCCTAAGCCGTACCCTAACACTAACCCTAACCCTAACCCATACGCTGCACCATACCCTCACCCGTTCCCTAACCCGTATCCTAAGGCCTACCCTAACCCTAACCCTAAACCTAACACTAACCCTAACCCATACCCTACGCCGTACCCTCACCCATAACCTAACCCCTACCCTAAGCCGTACCCTAACCCTAACCCTAACCCCAAACTATACACTACGCCGTACCCTCACCCATACCCTAACCCGTAACCTAAGCCGTACCCTAACCCTAACCCTAACCCTAACCATAACCCATACCCTACGCCGTACCCTCACCCGTACCCTATCACATAACCTAACCCTAACCCTAACCCTAACACTAACCCTAACCCTAACACTAACCCTAAACTACTGTTGACTGCTTTTGCCTCCATTAGATTTCCTAAGCACTAGTGTTTTAAGGAACAGGTTAAAAAGAAAATCCTAATGTGATTTTTTTATAATGTGTTTATTCTTTATGTTATCCTAGTGACTAAAATCTTCTCCATGGCTGGACCCCAAATAATATTCCTTTACGTGCTAAGTGGTATCTAGAGAGTGGGATAGGTTTAATAAATACCCTAATCCTAACGTGTACCCTAACCCTACCCCATACCCTAACCCTAACGCGTACCCTAACCTTAGAGGTACGCTAATCCTAAACCGTACCCTAAACCAATCCCTAACCCTAAAACTAACCCTAACCCTAATCCTAACCCTAACCCATACCCTACGCCGTACCCTCACCCGTAACCTAACCCGTACCCTAAGCCGTACCCTAACCCTAACCCTAAACCTAACCCATATGCTGCACCATAAGCTCACCCGTTCCCTAACCAGTACCCTAAGCCCTACCCTAACCCTAACCCTAACCCTAACCCTAACCCTAAACCTTACCCTACGCCATACACTCACCCGTACCCTAATCCGTACCCTAAGCCGTACCCTAACCCTAACCCTAACCCTAACCCATACGCTACGCCGTACCCTCACCCGTACCCTAACCCGTATCCTAAGCCGTACCCTAACCCTAACCCTAACCCTAACCTATACCTTATGCCGTACCCTCACCCGAACCCTAACCCGTAACCTGAGCCGTACCCTAACCCTAAACCTAACCCTAACCCTAACCCATACCCTACGCCGTACCCTAACCCGTACCCTAACCCGTATCCTAAGCCGTACTCTAACCCTAACCAATACCCAACGCAGTATCCTCACCCGTACCCTCACCCGTACCCTAAGCTGTACCCTAAACCTAACACTAACACTAACCCTAACCCTAACCCGTACCTTACGCCGTACCCTCACCCGTACCCTATCCCATACCCTAAGCCATACCCTAACCCTAACAATAACCCTAACCCTAACACTAACCCTAAACTACCCTTGACTGCTTTTGCCTCCATTAGATTTCCTAAGCACTAGTGTTTTAAGGAACAGGTTAAAAAGAAAATCCTAATGTGATTTTTTTATAATGTGTTTATTCTTTATCTTATCCTAGTGACTAAAAGCTTCTCCATGGCTGGACCCCAAATAATATTCCTTTACATGCTAAGTGGTATCTAGAGAGTGGGATAGGTTTAATAAATACCCTAATCCTAACGTGTACCCTAACCCTAACCCAAACCCTAACCCTAACACGTACGCTAATCCTAACCCGTACCCTAAACCAATCCCTAACCCTAAAACTAACCCTAACCCTAACCATAACGCAAACCAATACCCTACGCAGTATCCTCACCTGTACCCTCACCCGTACCCTAAACTTAACACTAACCTTAACCCTAACCCTAACCCATACCCTACGCCGTACCCTCACCCGTACCCTATCCCATACCCTAAGCCATACCCTAACCCTAACACTAACCCTAACCCTAACCCTAACCCTAAACTACCATTGACTGCTTTTGCCTCCATTAGATTTGCTAAGCACTAGTGTTTTAAGGAACAGGTTAAAAAGAAAATCCTAATGTGATTTTTTTATAATGTGTTTATTCTTTATCTTATCCTGGTGACTAAAAGCTTCTCCATGGCTGGACCTCAAATAATATTCCTTTACGTGCTAAGTGGTATCTGGAGAGTGGGATAGGTTTAATAAATATCCTAATCCTAACGTGTACCCTAACCCTAACCCATACCCTAACCCTAAAGCGTACCCTAACCCTAACACGTACGCTAATCCTAACCCGTACCCTAAACCAATCCCTAACCCTAAAACTAACCCTAACCCTAATCCTAACCCTAACCCATACCCTACGCCGTACCCTCACCCGTAACCTAACCCGTACCCTAAGCCGTACCCTAACCCTAACCCTAACCGTAACCCATACGCTGCACCATACCCTCACCCGTTCCCTAACCCGTATCCTAAGCCGTACCCTAACTCTAACCCTAACCCTAACACATACACTACGCCGTACCCTCACCCGTAACCTAACCCTTACCCTAAGCCGTACCCTAACCCGAACCCTAACCCTAACCTATACACTACGCCGTACCATCACCCGTACCCTAAACCATACCCTAAGCCGTACCATAACCCTAACCCTAACCCTAACCCATACCCTACGCCGTACCCTAACCCGTACCCTAACCCGTATTCTAAGCCGTACCCTAACCCTAACCAATACCCTACACAGTATCCTCACCTGTACCCTCACCCGTACCCTAATCCATACCCTAACCCTAACCCTAACCCTAATCCTAACCCTAACCCATACCCTACGCCGTACCCTCACCTGTACCCTATCCCATACCCTAAGCCGTACCCTAACCCTAACACTAACCCTAACCCTAACCCTAACCCTAAACTACCCTTGAATGCTTTTGCCTCCATTAGATTTCCTAAGCACTAGTGTTTTAAGGAACAGGTTAAAAAGAAAATCCTAATGTGATTTTTTTATAATGTGTTTATTCTTTATCTTATCCTAGTGACTAAAATCTTCTCCATGGCTGGACCCCAAATAATATTCCTTTACGTGCTAAGTGGTATCTAGAGAGTGGGATAGGTTTAATAAATACCCTAATCCTAACGTGTACCCTAACCCTAACCCATACCCTAACCCTAACGCGTACCCTAACCCTAACCCAAACCCTAACCCTAACACGTACGCTAATCCTAAACCGTACCCTAAACCAATCCCTAACCCTAAAACTAACCCTAACCCTAACCCTAACCCTAAAACTTACCCTACGCCGTACACTCACCCGTACCCTAACCCGTACCCTAAGCCGTACCCTAACCCTAACCCTAACCCTAACCCTAACCCTAACCCATACCCTACGCCGTACCCTAACCCGTACCCTAACCCGTATCCTAAGCCGTACCCTAACCCTAACCAATAACCTACGCAGTATCCTCACCCGTACCCTCACCCGTACCCTAAGCCGTACCCTAAGCCATACCCTAACCCTAACACTAACCCTAACCCTAACACGTACGCTAATCCTAACCCGTACCCTAAACCAATCCCTAACCGTAAAACTAACCCTAACCCTAACCCTAACCCTAACCAATAACCTACGCAGTATCCTCACCCGTACCCTCACCCGTACCCTAAGCCGTACCCTAAACCTAACACTAACCCTAACCCTAACCCTAACCCCTACCCTACGCCGTACCCTCACCCGTACCCTATCCCATACCCTAAGCCATACCCTAACCCTAACACTAACCCTAACCCTAACCCTAACCCTAAACTACCATTGACTGCTTTTGCCTCCATTAGATTTGCTAAGCACTAGTGTTTTAAGGAACAGGTTAAAAAGAAAATCCTAATGTGATTTTTTTATAATGTGTTTATTCTTTATCTTATCCTAGTGACTAAAAGCTTCTCCATGGCTGGACCCCAAATAATATTCCTTTACGTGCTAAGTGGTATCTAGAGAGTGGGATAGGTTTAATAAATACCCTAATCCTAACGTGTACCCTAACCCTAACCCATACCCTAACCCTAAAGCGTAACCTAACCCTAACCCCAACCCTAACCCTAACACGTACGCTAATCCTAACCCGTACCCTAAACCAATCCCTAACCCTAAAAATAACCCTAACCCTAACCCTAAACCTAACCCATACCCTACGCCGTACCCTCACCCGTACCCTCACCCGTACCCTAAGCCGTACCCTAAACCTAACACTAACCCTAACCCTAACCCTAACCCTAAACTACCGTTGACTGCTTTTGCCTCGATTAGATTTGCTAAGCACTAGTGTTTTAAGGAACAGGTTAAAAAGAAAATCCTAATGTGATTTTTTTATAATGTGTTTATTCTTTATCTTATCCTGGTGACTAAAAGCTTCTCCATGGCTTGACCCCAAATAATATTCCTTTACGTGCTAAGTGGTATCTGGAGAGTGGGATAGGTTTAATAAATACCCTAATCCTAACGTGTACCCTAACCCTAACCCATACCCTAACCCTAAAGCGTACCCTAACCCTAACCCCAACCCTAACCCTAACACGTACGCTAATCCTAACCCGTACCCTAAACCAATCCCTAACCCTAAAACTAACCCTAACCCTAACCCTAACCCATACCCTACGCCGTACCCTCACCCGTACCCTCACCCGTACCCTAAGCCGTACCCTAAACCTAACACTAACCCTAACCCTAACCCTAACCCCTACCCTACGCCGTACCCTCACCCGTACCCTATCCCATACCCTAAGCCATACCCTAGCCCTAACACTAACCCTAACCCTAACCCTAACCCTAAACTACCGTTGACTGCTTTTGCCTCCATTAGATTTGCTAAGCACTAGTGTTTTAAGGAACAGGTTAAAAAGAAAATCCTAATGTGATTTTTTTATAATGTGTTTATTCTTTATCTTATCCTAGTGACTAAAATCTTCTCCATGGCTGGACCCGAAATAATATTCCTTTACGTGCTAAGTGGTATCTAGAGAGTGGGATAGGTTTAATAAGTACCCTAATCCTAACGTGTACCCTAACGCTACCCCATACCCTAACCCTAACGCGTACCCTAACCCTAAAGGTACGCTAATCCTAACCCGTACCCTAAACCAATCCCTAACCCTAAAACTAACCCTAACCCTAATCCTAACCCTAACCCATACCCTACGCCGTACCCTCACCCGTAACCTAACCCGTACCCTAAGCCGTACCCTAACCCTAACCCTAACCCTAACCCATACGCTGCACCATACCCTCACCTGTTCCCTAACCCGTATCCTAAGCCCTACCCTAACCCTAACCCTAAACCTAACCCTAAACCTAACCCATACCCTACGCCGTACCCTCACCCGTACCCTAACCCGTACCCTAAGCCGTACCCTAACCCTAACCCTAACCCATACCCTACGCCGTACCCTAACCCGTACCCTAACCCGTATTCTAAGCTGTACCCTAACCCTAACCAATACCCTACACAGTACCCTCACCCGTACCCTCACCCGTACCCTAAGCCATACCCTAACCCTAACCCTAACCTTAATCCTAACCCTAACCCCTACCCTACGCCGTACCCTCACCTGTACCCTATCCCATATCCTAAGCCGTACCCTAACCCTAACACTAACCCTAACCCTAACCAAAACCCTCAACTACCCTTGAATGCTTTTGCCTCCATTAGATTTCCTAAGCACTAGTGTTTTAAGGAACAGGTTAAAAAGAAAATCCTAATGTGATTTTTTTATAATGTGTTTATTCTTTATCTTATCCTAGTGACTAAAAGCTTCTCCATGGCTGGACCCCAAATAATATTCCTTTACGTGCTAAGTGGTATCTGGAGAGTGGGATAGGTTTAATAAATACCCTAATCCTAACGTGTACCCTATCCCTAACCCAAACCCTAACCCTAACACGTACGCTAATCCTAACCCGTACCCTAAACCAATCCCTAACCATAAAACTAACCCTAACCAATACCCTACGCAGTATCCTCACCCGTACCCTCACCCGTACCCTAAGCCATACCCTAAACCTAACACTAACCCTAACCCTATACCCTACCCTACGCCGTACCCTCACCCGTACCCTATCCCATACCCTAAGCCATACCCTAACCCTAACTCTAACCCTAACCCTAACCCTAACCCTAAACTACCGTTGACTGCTTTTGCCTCCATTAGATTTCCTAAGCAATAGTGTTTTAAGGAACAGGTTAAAAAGAAAATCCTAATGTGATTTTTTTATAATGTGTTTATTCTTTATCTTATCCTAGTGACTAAAAGCTTCTCCATGGCTGGACCCCAAATAATATTCCTGTACGTGCTAAGTGGTATCTAGAGAGTGGGATAGGTTTAATAAATACCCTTATCCTAACGTGTACCCTAACCCTAACCCATACCCTAACCCTAAAGCGTACCCTAACCCTAACCCCAACCCTAACCCTAACACGTACGCTAATCCTAACCCGTACCCTAAACCAATCCCTAACCCTAAAACTAACACTAACCCTAACCCTAACCCTAACCCATACCCTACGCCGTACCCTCACCCGTACCCTCACCCGTACCCTAAGCCGTACCCTAAACCTATCACTAACCCCAACCCTAACCCTAAACCTAAACTACCATTGACTGCTTTTGCCTCCATTAGATTTCCTAAGCACTAGTGTTTTAAGGAACAGGTTAAAAAGAAAATCCTAATGTGATTTTTTTATAATGTGTTTATTCTTTATCTTATCCTAGTGACTAAAAGCTTCTCCATGGCTGGATCCCAAATAATATTCCTTCACGTGCTAAGTGGTATCTGGAGAGTGGGATAGGTTTAATAAATACCCTAATCCTAACGTGTACCCTAACCCTACCCCATACCCTAACCCTAACGCGTACCCTAACCCTAAAGGTACGCTAATCCTAACCCGTACCCTAAACCAATCCCTAACCCTAAAACTAACCCTAACCCTAATCCTAACCCTAACCCATACCCTACGCCGTACCCTCACCCGTAACCTAACCCGTACCCTAAGCCGTACCCTAACCCTAACCCTAACCCTAACCCATACGCTGCACCATACCCTCACCCGTTCCCTAACCCGTATCCTAAGCCCTACCCTAACCCTAACCCTAAACCTAACCCTAAACCTAACCCATACCCTACGCCGTACCCTCACCCATACCCTAACCCGTACCCTAAGCCGTACCCTAACCCTAACCCTAACCCTAACCCATACCCTACGCCGTACCCTAACCCGTATTCTAAGCTGTACACTAACCCTAACCAATACCCTACACAGTACCCTCACCCGTACCCTCACCCGTACCCTAAGCCATACCCTAACCCTAACCCTAACCTTAATCCTAACCCTAACCCCTACCCTACGCCGTACCCTCACCTGTACCCTATCCCATACCCGAAGCCGTACCCTAACACTAACACTAACCCTAACCCTAACCCTAACCCTCAACTACCCTTGAATGCTTTTGCCTCCATTAGATTTGCTAAGCACTAGTGTTTTAAGGAACAGGTTAAAAAGAAAATCCTAATGTGATTTTTTTATAATGTGTTTATTCTTTATCTTATCCTAGTGACTAAAAGCTTCTCCAATGCTGGACCCCAAATAATATTCCTTTACGTGCTAAGTGGTAGCTAGAGAGTGGGATAGGTTTAATAAATACCCTAATCCTAACGTGTACCCTATCCCTAACCCATACCCTAACCCTAAAGCGTACCCTAACCCTAACCCCAACCCTAACCCTAACACGTACGCTAATCCTAACCCGTACCCTAAACCAATCCCTAACCCTAAAACTAACCCTAACCCTAACCCTAACCCTAACCCATACCCTACGCCGTACCCTCACCCGTACCCTCACCCGTACCCTAAGCCGTACCCTAAACCTAACACTAACCCTAACCCTAACCCTAACCCTAACCCTAAACTACCGTTGACTGCTTTTGCCTCCATTAGATTTCCTAAGCACTAGTGTTTTAACGAACAGGTTAAAAGAAAATCCTAATGTGATTTTTTTATAATGTGTTTATTCTTTATCTTATCCTAGTGACTAAAAGCTTCTCCATGGCTGGACCCCAAATAATATTCCTTTACGTGCAAAGTGGTATCTGGAGAGTGGGATAGGTTTAATAAATACCCTAATCCTAACGTGTACCCTAACCCTAACCCATAACCTAACCCTAAAGCGTACCCTAACCCTAACCCAAACCCTAACCCTAACACGTACGCTAATCCTAAACCGTACCCTAAACAATCCCTAACCCTAAAACTAACCCTAACCCTAACCCTAACCCTAACCCATACCCTACGCCGTACCCTCACCCGTTCCCTCACCTGTACCCTAAGCCGTACCCTAAACCTAACACTAACCCTAACCCTAAGCCTAACCCTAAACTACCGTTGACTGCTTTTGCCTCCATTAGATTTGCCAAGCACTAGTGTTTTAAGGAACAGGTTAAAAAGAAAATCCTCATGTGATTTTTTTATAATGTGTTTATTCTTTATCTTATCCTAGTGACTAAAAGCTTCTCCATGGCTGGACCCCAAATAATATTCCTTTACGTGCTAAGTGGTATCTAGAGAGTGGGATAGGTTTAATAAATACCCTAATCCTAACGTGTACCCTAAACCTAACCCATACCCTAACCCTAAAGCGTACCCTAACCCCAACCCCAACCCTAACCCTAACACGTACGCTAATCCTAACCCGTACCCTAAACCAATCCCTAACCCTAAAACTAACCCTAACCCTAACCCTAACCCTAACCCATACCCTACGCCGTACCCTCACCCGTACCCTCACCCGTACCCTAAGCCGTACCCTAAACCTAACACTAACCCTAACCCTAACCCTAACCCCTACCCTACGCCGTACCCTCACCCGTACCCTATCCCATACCCTAAGCCATACCCTAATCCTAACACTAACCCTAACCCTAACCCTAACCCTAAACTTACCGTTGACTGCTTTTGCCTCCATTAGATTTGCTAAGCACTAGTGTTTTAAGGAACAGGTTAAAAAGAAAATCCTAATGTGATTTTTTTATAATGTGTTTATTCTTTATCTTATCCTAGTGACTAAAATCTTCTCCATGGCTGGACCCCAAATAATATTCCTTTACGTGCTAAGTGGTATCTAGAGAGTGGATAGGTTTAATAAATACCCTAATCCTAACGTGTACCCTAACCCTACCCCATACCCTAACCCTAACGCGTACCCTAACCCTAAAGGTACGCTAATCCTAACCCGTACCCTAAACCAATCCCTACCCTAAAACTAACCCTAACCCTAAAACTAACCCTAACCCATACCCTACGCCGTACCCTCACCCGTAACCTAACCGTACCCTAAGCCGTACCCTAACCCTAACCCTAACCCTAACCCATACGCTGCACCATACCCTCACCCGTTCCCTAACCCGTATCCTAAGCCCTACCCTAACCCTAACCCTAAACCTAACCCTAAACCTAACCCATACCCTACGCCGTACCCTCACCCGTACCCTAACCCGTACCCTAAGCCGTACCCTAACCCTAACCCTAACCCTAACCCATACCCTACGCCGTACCCTAACCCGTACCCTAACCCGTATTCTAAGCTGTACCCTAACCCTAACCAATACCCTACACAGTACCCTCACCCGTACCCTCACCCGTACCCTAAGCCATACCCTAACCCTAACCCTAACCTTAATCCTAACCCTAACCCCTACCCTACGCCGTACCCTCCCCTGTACCCTATCCCATACCCTAAGCCGTACCCTAACCCTAACACTAACCCTAACCCTAACCCTAACCCTCAACTACCCTTGAATGCTTTTGCCTCCATTAGATTTCCAAAGCACTAGTGTTTTAAGGAACAGGTTAAAAAGAAAATCCTAATGTGATTTTTTTATAATGTGTTTATTCTTTATCTTATCCTAGTGACTAAAAGCTTCTCCATGGCTGGACCCCAAATAATATTCCTTTACGTGCTAAGTGGTATCTAGAGAGTGGGATAGGTTTAATAAATACCCTAATCCTAACGTGTACCCTATCCCTAACCAAACCCTAACCCTAACACGTACGCTAATCCTAACCCGTACCCTAAACCAATCCCTAACCATAAAACTAACCCTAACCAATACCCTACGCAGTATCCTCACCCGTACCCTCACCCGTACCCTAAGCCGTGCCCTAAACCTAACACTAACCCTAACCCTAACCCTAACCCCTACCCTACGCCGTACCCTCACCCGTACCCTATCCCATACCCTAAGCCATACCCTAACCCTAACACTAACCCTAACCCTAACACTAACCCTAAACTACCGTTGACTGCTTTTGCCTCCATTAGATTTCCTAAGCAATAGTGTTTTAAGGAACAGGTTAAAAAGAAAATCCTAATGTGATTTTTTTATAATGTGTTTATTCTTTATCTTATCCTAGTGACTAAAAGCTTCTCCATGGCTGGACCCCAAATAATATTCCTTTACGTGCTAAGTGGTATCTAGAGAGTGGGATAGGTTTAATAAATACCCTAATCCTAACGTGTACCCTAACCCTAACCCATACCCTAACCCTAAAGCGTACCCTAACCCTAACCCCAACCCTAACCCTAACACGTACGCTAATCCTAACCCGTACCCTAAACCAATCCCTAACCCTAAAACTAACCCTAACCCTAACCCTAACCCTAACCCATACCCTACGCCGTACCCTCACCCGTACCCTCACCCGTACCCTAAGCCGTACCCTAAACCTAACACTAACCCTAACCCTAACCCTAAACTACCGTTGACTGCTTTTGCCTCCATTAGATTTGCTAAGCACTAGTGTTTTAAGGAACAGGTTAAAAAGAGAATCCTAATGTGATTTTTTTTATAATGTGTTTATTCTTTATCTTATCCTAGTGACTAAAAGCTTCTCCATGGCTGGACCCCAAATAATATTCCTTTACGTGCTAAGTGGTATCTGGAGAGTGGGATAGGTTTAATAAATACCCTAATCATAACTTGTACCCTAACCCTAACCCATACCCTAACCCTAAAGCGTACCCTAACCCTAACGCCAACCCTAACCCTAACACGTACGCTAATCCTAACCCGTACCCTAAACCAATCCCTAACCCTAAAACTAACCCTAACCCTAACCCTAACCCATACCCTACGCCGTACCCTCACCCGTACCCTCACCCGTACCCTAAGCCGTACCCTAAACCTAACACTAACCCTAACCGTAACCCTAACCCCTACCCTACGCCGTACCCTCACCCGTACCCTATCCCATACCCTAAGCCATACCCTAACCCTAACACTAACCCTAACCCTAACCCTAACCCTAAACTACCGTTGACTGCTTTTGCCTCCATTAGATTTGCTAAGCACTAGTGTTTTAAGGAACAGGTTAAAAAGAGAATCCTAATGTGATTTTTTTATAATGTGTTTATTCTTTATCTTATCCTAGTGACTAAAAGCTTCTCCATGGCTGGACCCCAAATAATATTCCTTTACGTGCTAAGTGGTATCTAGAGAGTGGGATAGGTTTAATAAATATCCTAATCCTAACGTGTACCCTAACCCTACCCCATACCCTAACCCTAACGCGTACCCTAACCCTAAAGGTACGCTAATCTTAACCCATACCCTAAACCAATCCCTAACCCTAAAACTAACCCTAACCCTAATCCTACACCTAACCCATACCCTACACCGTACCCTCACCCGTAACCTGACCCGTACCCTAAGCCGTACCCTAACCCTAACCCTAACCCTAACCCATACGCTGCACCATACCCTCACCCGTTCCCTAACCCGTATCCTAAGCCCTACCCTAACCCTAACCCTAAACCTAACCCTAAACCTAACCCATACCCTATGCCGTACCCTCACCCGTTCCCTAACCCGTACCCTAAGCCGTACCCTAACCCTAACCCTAACCCTAACCCATGCCCTACGCCGTACCCTAACCCGTACCCTAACCCATATTCTAAGCTGTACCCTAACCCTAACCAATACTCTACACAGTACCCTCACCCGTACCCTCACCCGTACCCTAAGCCATACCCTAACCCTAACCCTAACCTTAATCCTAACCCTAACCCCTACCCTACGCCGTACCCTCACGTCTACCCTATCCCATACCCTAAGCCGTACCCTAACCCTAACACAAACCCTAACCCTAACCCTAACCCTCAACTACCCTTGAATGCTTTTGCCTCCATTAGATTTCCTAAGCACTAGTGTTTTAAGGAACAGGTTAAAAAGAAAATCCTAATGTGATTTTTTTATAATGTGTTTATTCTTTATCTTATCCTAGTGACTAAAAGCTTCTCCATGGCTGGACCCCAAATAATATTCCTTTACGTGCTAAGTGGTATCTAGAGAGTGGGATAGGTTTAATAAATACCCTAATCCTAACGTGTACCCTATCCCTAACCCATACCCTAACCCTAAAGCGTACCCTAACCCTAACCCCAACACTAACCCTAACACGTATGCTAATCCTAACCCGTACCCTAAACCAATCCCTAACCCTAAAACTAACCCGTACCCTAACCCTAACCCTAACCCATACCCTACGCCGTACCCTCACCCGTACCCTCACCCGTACCCTAAGCCGTACCCTAAACCTAACACTAACCCTAACCCTAACCCTAACCCCTACCCTACGCCGTACCCTCACCCGTACCCTATCCCATACCCTAAGCCATACCCTAACCCTAACACTAACCCTAACCCTAATCCTAACCCTAAACTACCGTTGACTGCTTTTGCCTCCATTAGATTTGCTAAGCACTAGTGTTTTAAGGAACAGGTTAAAAAGAAAATCCTAATGTGATTTTTTTATAATGTGTTTATTCTTTATCTTATCCTAGTGACTAAAAGCTTCTCCATGGCTGGACCCCAAATAATATTCCTTTACGTGCTAAGTGGTATCTAGAGAGTGAGATAGGTTTAATAAATACCCTAATCCTAACGTGTACCCTATCCCTAACCCATACCCTAACCCTAAAGCGTACCCTAACCCTAACCCCAACCCTAACCCTAACACGTACGCTAATCCTAACCCGTACCCTAAACCAATCCCTAACCATAAAACTAACCCTAACCCTAACCCTAACCCTAACCAATACCCTACGCCGTACCCTCACCCGTACCCTAAACCGTACCCTAAACCTAACACTAACCCTAATCCTAACCCTAACCCTAAACTACCGTTGACTGCTTTTGCCTCCATTAGATTTGCTAAGCACTAGTGTTTTAAGGAATAGGTTAAAAAGAAAATCCTAATGTGATTTTTTTATAATGTGTTTATTCTTTATCTTATCCTAGTGACTAAAAGCTTCTCCATGGCTGGACCCCAAATAATATTCCTTTACGTGCTAAGTGGTATCTGGAGAGTGGGATAGGTTTAATAAATACCCTAATCCTAACGTGTACCCTAACCCTAACCCATAACCTAACCCTAAAGCGTACCCTAACCCTAACCCAAACCCTAACCCTAACACGTACGCTAATCCTAAACCGTACCCTAAACCAATCCCTAACCCTAAAACTAACCCTAACCCTAACCCTAACCCTAACCCATACCCTAAGCCGTACCCTCACCCGTACCCTCACCCGTACCCTAAGCCGTACCCTAAACCTAACACTAACCCTAACCCTAACCCTAACCCTAAACTACCGTTGACTGCTTTTGCCTCCATTAGATTTGCTAAGCACTAGTGTTTTAAGGAACAGGTTAAAAAGAAAATCCTAATGTGATTTTTTTATAATGTGTTTATTCTTTATCTTATCCTAGTGACTAAAAGCTTCTCCATGGCTGGACCCCAAATAATATTCCTTTACGTGCTAAGTGGTATCTGGAGAGTGGGATAGGTTTAATAAATACCCTAATCCTAACGTGTACCCTAACCCTAACCCATACCCTAACCCTAAAGCGTACCCTAACCCTAACCCCAACCCTAACACTAACATGTACGCTAATCCTAACCCGTACCCTAAACCAATCCCTAACCCTAAAACTAACCCTAACCCTAACCCTAACCCTAACCCATACCCTACGCCGTACCCTCACCCGTACCCTCACCCGTACCCTAAGCCGTACCCTAAACCTAACACTAACCCTAACCCTAACCCTAACCCCTACCCTACGCCGTACCCTCACCCGTACCCTAAGCCGTACCCTAAACCTAACACTAACCCTAACCCTAACCCTAACCCTAAACTACCGTTGACTGCTTTTGCCTCCATTAGATTTGCTAAGCACTAGTGTTTTAAGGAACAGGTTAAAAAGAAAATCCTAATGTGATTTTTTTATAATGTGTTTATTCTTTATCTTATCCTAGTGACTAAAAGCTTCTCCATGGCTGGACCCCAAATAATATTCCTTTACGTGCTAAGTGGTATCTGGAGAGTGGGATAGGTTTAATAAATACCCTAATCCTAACGTTTACCCTAACCCTAACCCATACCCTAACCCTAAAGCGTACCCTAACCCTAACCCCAACCCTAACCCTAACACGTACGCTAATCCTAACCCGTACCCTAAACCAATCCCTAACCCTAAAACTAACCCTAACCCATACCCTACGCCGTACCCTCACCTGTAACCTAAACCGTACCCTAAGCCGTACCCTAACCCTAACCCTAACCCTAACCCATACGCTGCACCATACCCTCACCCGTTCCCTAACCCGTATCCTAAGCCCTACCCTAACCCTAACCCTAAACCTAACCCTAAACCTAACCCATACCCTACGCCGTACCCTCACCCGTACCCTAACCCGTACCCTAAGCCGTACCCTATCCCTAACCCTAACCCTAACCCATACCCTACGCCGTACCCTAACCCGTACCCTAACCCGTATTCTAAGCTGTACCCTAACCCTAACCAATACCCTACACAGTACCCTCACCTGTACCCTCACCCGTACCCTAAGCCATACCCTAACCCTAACCCTAACCTTAATCCTAACCCTAACCCCTACCCTATGCCGTACCCTCACCCGTACCCTATCCCATACCCTAAGCCATACCCTAACCCTAACACTAACCCTAACCCTAATCCTAACCCTAAACTACCGTTGACTGCTTTTGCCTCCATTAGATTTGCTAAGCACTAGTGTTTTAAGGAACAGGTTAAAAAGAAAATCCTAATGTGATTTTTTTATAATGTGTTTATTATTTATCTTATCCTAGTGACTAAAAGCTTCTCCATGGCTGGACCCCAAATAATATTCCTTTACGTGCTAAGTGGTATCTAGAGAGTGGGATAGGTTTAATAAATACCCTAATCCTAACGTGTACCCTATCCCTAACCCATACCCTAACCCTAAAGCGTACCCTAACCCTAACCCCAACCCTAACCCTAACACGTACGCTAATCCTAACCCGTACCCTAAACCAATCTCTAACCATAAAACTAACCCTAACCCTAACCCTAACCCTAACCAATACCCTACGCAGTATCCTCACCCATACCCTCACCCGTACCCTAAGCCGTACCCTAAACCTAACACCAACCCTAACCCTAACCCTAACCCCTACCCTACGCCGTACCCTCACCCGTACCCTATCCCATACCCTAAGCCATAGCCTAACCCTAACACTAACCCTAACCCTAACCCTAACCCTAAACTACCGTTGACTGCTTTTGCCTCCATTAGATTTCCTAAGCAATAGTGTTTTAAGGAACAGGTTAAAAAGAAAATCCTAATGTGATTTTTTTATAATGTGTTTATTCTTTATCTTATCCTAGTGACTAAAAGCTTCTCCATGGCTGGACCCCAAATAATATTCCTTTACGTGCTAAGTGGTATCTAGAGAGTGGAATAGGTTTAATAAATACCCTAATCCTAACGTGTACCCTAACCCTAACCCATACCCTAACCCTAAAGCGTACCCTAACCCTAACCCCAACCCTAACCCTAACACGTACGCTAATCCTAACCCGTACCCTAAACCAATCCCTAACCCTAAAACTAACCCTAACCCTAATCCTAACCCTAACCCATACGCTACGCCGTACCCTCACCCGTAACCTAACCCGTACCCTAAGCCGTACCCTAACCCTAACCCTAACCCTAACCCATACGCTGCACCATACCCTCACCCGTTCCCTAACCCGTATCCTAAGCCCTACCCTAACCCTAACCCTAAACCTAACCCTAACCCTAACCCATACCCTACGCCGTACCCTCACCCATAACCTAACCCCTACCCTAAGCCGTACCCTAACCCTAACCCTAACCCCAAACTATACACTACGCCGTACCCTCACCCGTACCCTAACCCGTACCCTAAGCCGTACCCTAACCCTAACACTAACCCTAACCCTAACCCTAACCCATACCCTACGCCGTACCCTAACCCGTACCCTAACCCGTATCCTAAGCCGTACCCTAACCCTAACCAATACCCAACGCAGTATCCTCACCCGCACCTCCACCCGTACCCTAAGCCGTACCCTAAACCTAACACTAACACTAACCCTAACCCTAACCCCTACCCTACGCCGTACCCTCACCCGTACCCTATCCCATACCCTAAGCCATACCCTAACCCTAACACTAACCCTAACCCTAACCCTAACCCTAAACTACCGTTGACTGCTTTTGCCTCCATTAGATTTGCTAAGCACTACTGTTTTAAGGAACAGGTTAAAAAGAAAATCCTAATGTGATTTTTTTATAATGTGTTTATTCTTTATCTTATCCTAGTGACTAAAATCTTCTCCATGGCTGGACCCCAAATAATATTCCTTTACGTGCTAAGTGGTATCTAGAGAGTGGGATAGGTTTAATAAATACCCTAATCCTAACGTGTACCCTAACCCTACCCCATACCCTAACCCTAACGCGTACCCTAACCCTAAAGGTACGCTAATCCTAACCCGTACCCTAAACCAATCCCTAACCCTAAAACTAACCCTAACCCTAACCCTAACCCATAGCCTACGCCGTACCCTCACCCGTAACCTAACCCGTACCCTAAGCCGTACCCTAACCCTAACCCTAACCCTAACCCATACGCTGCACCATACCCTCACCCGTTCCCTAACCCGTATCCTAAGCCCTACCCTAACCCTAACCCTAAACCTAACCCTAAACCTAACCCATACCCTACGCCGTACCCTCACCCATACCCTAACCCGTACCCTAAGCCGTACCCTAACCCTAACCCTAACCCTAACCCATACCCTACGCCGTACCCTAACCCGTACCCTAACCCGTATTCTAAGCTGTACCCTAACCCTAACCAATACCCTACACAGTACCCTCACCCGTACCCTCACCCGTACCCTAAGCCATACCCTAACCCTAACCCTAACCTTAATCCTAACCCTAACCCCTACCCTACACCGTACCCTCACCTGTACCCTATCCCATACCCTAAGCCGTACCCTAACCCTAAAACTAACCCTAACCCTAAACCTAACCCTCAACTACCCTTGAATGCTTTTGCCTCCATTAGATTTCCTAAGCACTAGTGTTTTAAGGAACAGATTAAAAAGAAAATCCTAATGTGATTTTTTTATAATGTGTTTATTCTTTATCTTATCCTAGTGACTAAAATCTTCTCCATGGCTGGACCCCAAATAATATTCCTTTACGTGCTAAGTGGTATCTAGAGAGTGGGATAGGTTTAATAAATACCCTAATCCTAACGTGTACCCTAACCCTACCCCATGCCCTAACCCTAACGCGTACCCTAACCCTAAAGGTACGCTAATCCTAACCCGTACCCTAAACCAATCCCTAACCCTAAAACTAACCCTAACCCTAATCCTAACCCTAACCCATACCCTACGCCGTACCCTCACCCGTAACCTAACCCGTACCCTAAGCCGTACCCTAACCCTAACCCTAACCCTAACCCTAACCCTAACCCATACCCTACGCCGTACCCTAACCCGTACCCTAAACCGTATCCTAGGCCGTACCCTAACCCTAACCAATAACCTACGCAGTATCCTCACCCGTACCCTCACCCGTACCCTAAGCCGTACCCTAAGCCATACCCTAACCCTAACACTAACCCTAACCCTAACACGTATGCTAATCCTAACCCGTACCCTAAACCAATCCCTAACCATAAAACAAAACCTAACCCTAACCCTAACCCTAACCAATACCCTACGCAGTATCATCACCCGTACCCTCACCCGTACCCTAAGCCGTACCCTAAACCTAACACTAACCCTAACCCTATCCCTAATCCCTACCCTACGCCGTACCCTCACCCGTACCCTATCCCATACCCTAAGCCGTACCCTAACCCTAACACTAACCCTAACCCTAACCCTAACCCTAAACTACCGTTGACTGCTTTTGCCTCCATTAGATTTGCTAAGCACTAGTGTTTTAAGGAACAGGTTAAAAAGAAAATCCTAATGTGATTTTTTTATAATGTGTTTATTCTTTATCTTATCCTAGTGACTAAAAGCTTCTCCATGGCTGGACCCCAAATAATATTCCTTTACGTGCTAAGTGGTATCTGGAGAGTGGGATAGGTTTAATAAATACCCTAATCCTAACGTGTACCCTAAACCTAACCCATACCCTAACCCTAAAGCGTACCCTAACCCTAACACCAATCCTAACCTTAACACGTACGCTAATCCTAACCCGTACCATAAACCAATCCCTAACCCTAAAACTAACCCTAACCCTAACCCATACCCTACGCCGTACCCTCACCCGTACCCTCACCCGTACCCTAAGCCGTACCCTAAACCTAACACTAACCCAAACCCTAACCCTAACCCCTACCCTACGCCGTACCCTCACCCGTACCCTATCCCATACCCTAAGCCATACCCTAACCCTAACACTAACCCTAACCCTAACCCTAACCCTAAACTACCGTTGACTGCTTTTGCCTCCATTAGATTTGCTAAGCACTACTGTTTTAAGGAACAGGTTAAAAAGAAAATCCTAATGTGATTTTTTTATAATGTGTTTATTCTTTATCTTATCCTAGTGACTAAAATCTTCTCCATGGCTGGACCCCAAATAATATTCCTTTACGTGCTAAGTGGTATCTAGAGAGTGGGATAGGTTTAATAAATACCCTAATCCTAACGTGTACCCTAACCCTACCCCATACCCTAACCCTAACGCGTACCCTAACCCTAAAGGTACGCTAATCCTAACCCGTACCCTAAACCAATCCCTAACCCTAAAACTAACCCTAACCCTAACCCTAACCCATACCCTACGCCGTACCCTCACCCGTAACCTAACCCGTACCCTAAGCCGTACCCTAACCCTAACCCTAACCCTAACCCATACGCTGCACCATACCCTCACCCGTTCCCTAACCCGTATCCTAAGCCCTACCCTAACCCTAACCCTAAACCTAACCCTAAACCTAACCCATACCCTACGCCGTACCCTCACCCGTACCCTAACCCGTACCCTAAGCCGTACCCTAAACCTAACCCTAACCCTAACCCATAACCTACGCCGTACCCTAACCCGTACCCTAACCCGTATTCTAAGCCGTACACTAACCCTAACCAATACCCTACACAGTACCCTCACCCGTACCCTCACCCGTACCCTAAGCCATACCCTAACCCTAACACTAACCCTAACCCTAACCCTAACCCTTACCCTACGCCGTACCCTCACCTGTACCCTATCCCATACCCTAAGCCGTACCCTAACCCTAACACTAACCCTAACCCTAACCCTAACCCTCAACTACCCTTGAATGCTTTTGCCTCCATTAGATTTCTTAAGCACTAGTGTTTTAAGGAACAGGTTAAAAAGAAAATCCTAATGTGATTTTTTTATAAAATGTTTATTCTTTATCTTATCCTAGTGACTAAAATCTTCTCCATGGCTGGACCCGAAATAATATTCCTTTACGTGCTAAGTGGTATCTAGAGAGTGGGATAGGTTTAATAAATACCCTAATCCTAACGTGTACCCTAACCCTAACCCATACCCTAACCCTAAAGTGTACCCTAACCCTAACCCAAACCCTAACCCTAACACGTAAGCTAATCCTAACCCGTACCCTAAATCAATCCCTAACCCTAAAACTAACCCTAACCCTAACCCTAACCCTAACCCATACCCTACGCCGTACCCTAACCCGTACCCTAACCCGTATCCTAAGCCGTACTCTAACCCTAACCAATACCCAACGCAGTATCCTCACCCGTACCCTCACCAGTACCCTAAGCTGTACCCTAAACCTAACACTAACACTAACCCTAACCCTAAACCCTACCTTACGCCGTACCCTCACCCGTACCCTATCCCATACCCTAAGCCATACCCTAACCCTAACACTAACCCTAACCCTAACACTAACCCTAAACTACCCTTGACTGCTTTTGCCTCCATTAGATTTCCTAAGCACTAGTGTTTTAAGGAACAGGTTAAAAAAAAATCCTAATGTGATTTTTTTATAATGTGTTTATTCTTTATCTTATCCTAGTGACTAAAAGCTTCTCCATGGCTGGACCCCAAATAATATTCCTTTACATGCTAAGTGGTATCTAGAGAGTGGGATAGGTTTAATAAATACCCTAATCCTAACGTGTACCCTAACCCTAACCCAAACCCTAACCCTAACACGTACGCTAATCCTAACCCGTACCCTAAACCAATCCCTAACCCTAAAACTAACCCTAACCCTAACCATAATGCTAACCAATACCCTACGCAGTATCCTCACCTGTACCCTCACCCGTACCCTAAACTTAACACTAACCTTAACCCTAACCCTAACCCCTACCCTACGCCGTACCCTCACCCGTACCCTATCCCATACCCTAAGCCGTACCCTAACCCTAACACTAACCCTAACCCTAACCCTAACCCTAAACTACCGTTGACTGCTTTTGCCTCCATTAGATTTGCTAAGCACTAGTGTTTTAAGGAACAGGTTAAAAAGAAAATCCTAATGTGATTTTTTTATAATGTGTTTATTCTTTATCTTATCCTAGTGACTAAAAGCTTCTCCATGGCTGGACCTCAAATAATATTCCTTTACGTGCTAAGTGGTATCTGGAGAGTGGGATAGGTTTAATAAATACCCTAATCCTAACGTGTACCCTAACCCTAACCCATACCCTAACCCTAAAGCGTACCCTAACCCTAACACATACGCTAACCCTAACCCGTACCCTAAACCAATCCCTAACCCAAAAACTAACCCTAACCCTAATCCTAACCCTAACCCATACCCTACGCCGTACCCTCACCCGTAACCTAACCCGTACCCTAAGCCGTACCCTAACCCTAACCCTAACCCTAACCCATACGCTGCACCATACCCTCACCCGTTCCCTAACCCGTATCCTAAGCCGTATCCTAACCCTAACCCTAACCCTAACACATACCCTACGCCGTACCCTCACCCGTAACCTAACCCTTACCCTAAGCCGTACCCTAACCCTAACCCTAACCCTAACCTATACACTACGCCGTACCATCACCCGTACCCTAACCCATACCCTAAGCCGTACCATAACCCTAACCCTAACCCTAACCCATACCCTACGCCGTACCCTAACCCGTACCCTAACCCGTATTCTAAGCCGTACCCTAACCCTAACCAATACCCTACACAGTACCCTCACCCGTACCCTCACCCGTACCCTAAGCCATACCCTAAGCCTAACCCTAACCCTAGTCCTAACCCTAACCCATACCCTACGCCGTACCCTCACCTGTACCCTATCCCATACCCTAAGCCGTACCCTAACCCTAACACTAACCCTAACCCTAACCCTAACCCTCAACTACCCTTGAATGCTTTTGCCTCCATTAGATTTCCTAAGCACTAGTGTTTTAAGGAACAGGTTAAAAAGAAAATCCTAATGTGATTTTTTTATAATGTATTTATTCTTTATCTTATCCTAGTGACTAAAAGCTTCTCCATGGCTGGACCCCAAATAATATTCCTTTACGTGCTAAGTGGTATCTAGAGAGTGGGATAGGTTTAATAAATACCCTAATCCTAACGTGTACCCTAACCCTAACCCAAACCCTAACCCTAACACGTACGCTAATCCTAACCCGTACCCTAAACCAATCCCTAACCCTAAAACTAACCCTAACCCTAACCATAACGCTAACCAATACCCTACGCAGTATCCTCACCTGTACCCTCACCCGTACCCTAAACTTAACACTAACCTTAACCCTAACCCTAACCCCTACCCTACGCTGTACCCTCACCCGTACCCTATCCCATACCCTAAGCCATACCCTAACCCTAACACTAACCCTAACCCTAACCCTAACCCTAAACTACCGTTGACTGCTTTTGCCTCCATTAGATTTGCTAAGCACTAGTGTTTTAAGGAACAGGTTAAAAAGAAAATCCTAATGTGATTTTTTTATAATGTGTTTATTCTTTATCTTATCCTAGTGACTAAAAGCTTCTCCATGGCTGGACCTCAAATAATATTCCTTTACGTGCTAAGTGGTATCTGGAGAGTGGGATAGGTTTAATAAATACCCTAATCCTAACGTGTACCCTAACCCTAACCCATACCCTAACCCTAAAGCGTACCCTAACCCTAACACGTACGCTAACCCTAACCCGTACCCTAACCCTAACCCGTACCCTAAACCAATCCCTAACCCTAAAACTAACCCTAACCCTAACCCTAACCCTAACCCATACCCTACGCCGTACCCTCACCCGTAACCTAACCCGTACCCTAAGCCGTACCCTAACCCTAACCCTAACCCTAAACCATACGCTGCACCATACCCTCACCCGTTCCCTAACCCGTATCCTAAGCCGTACCCTAACCCTAACCCTAACCCTAACACATACCCTACGCCGTAACCTCACCCGTAACCTAACCCTTACCCTAAGCCGTACCCTAACCCTAACCCTAACCCTAACCTATACACTACGCCGTACCATCACCCGTACCCTAACCCATACCCTAAGCCGTACCATAACCCTAACCCTAACCCTAACCCATACCCTACGCCGTACCCTAACCCGTACCCTAACCCGTATTCTAAGCCGTACCCTAACCCTAACCAATACCCTACACAGTACCCTCACCCGTACCCTCACCCGTACCCTAAGCCATACGCTAACCCTAACCCTAACCCTAGTCCTAACCCTAACCCATACCCTACGCCGTACCCTCACCTGTACCCTATCCCATACCCTAAGCCGTACCCTAACCCTAACACTAACCCTAACCCTAACCCTAACCCTCAACTACCCTTGAATGCTTTTGCCTCCATTAGATTTCCTAAGCACTAGTGTTTTAAGGAACAGGTTAAAAAGAAAATCCTAATGTTATTTTTTAATAATGTGTTTATTCTTTATCTTATCCTAGTGACTAAAAGCTTCTCCATGGCTGGACCCCAAATAATATTCCTTTACGTGCTAAGTGGTATCTAGAGAGTGGGATAGGTTTAATAAATACCCTAATCCTAACGTGTACCCTATCCCTAACCCGAACCCTAACCCTAACACGTACGCTAATCCTAACCCGTACCCTAAACCAATCCCTAACCATAAAACAAACCCTAACCAATACCCTACGCAGTATCCTCACCCGTACCCTCACCCGTACCCTAAGCCGTACCCTAAACCTAACACTAACCCTAACCCTAACCCTAACCCCTACCCTACGCCGTACCCTAACCCGTACCCTATCCCATACCCTAAGCCATACCCTAACCCTAACACTAACCCTAACCCTAACCCTAACCCTAAACTACCGTTGACTGCTTTTGCCTCCATTAGATTTCCTAAGCAATAGTGTTTTAAGGAACAGGTTAAAAAGAAAATCCTAATGTGATTTTTTTATAATGTTTTTATTCTTTATCTTATCCTAGTGACTAAAAGCTTCTCCATGGCTGGACCCCAAATAATATTCCTTTACGTGCTAAGTGGTATCTAGAGAGTGGGATAGGTTTAATAAATACCCTAATCCTAACGTGTACCCTAACCCTAACCCATACCATAACCCTAAAGCATACCCTAACCCTAACCCCAACCCTGACCCTAACACCAATGCTAATCCTAACCCGTACCCTAAACCAATCCCTAACCCTAAAACTAACCCTAACCCTAATCCTAACCCTAACCCATACCCTACGCCGTACCCTCACCCGTAACCTAACCCGTACCCTAAGCCGTACCCTAACACTAACCCTAACCCTAACCCATACGCTGCACCATACCCTCACCCGTTCCCTAACCCGTATCCTAAGGCCTACCCTAACCCTAACCCTAAACCTAACACTAACCCTAACCCATACCCTACGCCGTACCCTCACCCATAACCTAACCCCTACCCTAAGCCGTACCCTAACCCTAACCCTAACCCCAAACTATACACTACGCCGTACCCTCACCCGTACCCTAACCCGTAACCTAAGCCGTACCCTAACCCTAACCCTAACCCTAACCCTAACCATAACCCATACCCTACGCCGTACCCTCACCCGTACCCTATCACATAACCTAACCCTAACCCTAACCCTAACACTAACCCTAACCCTAACACTAACCCTAAACTACCGTTGACTGCTTTTGCCTCCATTAGATTTCCTAAGCACTAGTGTTTTAAGGAACAGGTTAAAAAGAAAATCCTAATGTGATTTTTTTATAATGTGTTTATTCTTTATGTTATCCTAGTGACTAAAATCTTCTCCATGGCTGGACCCCAAATAATATTCCTTTACGTGCTAAGTGGTATCTAGAGAGTGGGATAGGTTTAATAAATACCCTAATCCTAACGTGTACCCTAACCCTACCCCATACCCTAACCCTAACGCGTACCCTAACCTTAGAGGTACGCTAATCCTAAACCGTACCCTAAACCAATCCCTAACCCTAAAACTAACCCTAACCCTAATCCTAACCCTAACCCATACCCTACGCCGTACCCTCACCCGTAACCTAACCCGTACCCTAAGCCGTACCCTAACCCTAACCCTAACCCTAACCCATATGCTGCACCATAAGCTCACCCGTTCCCTAACCAGTACCCTAAGCCCTACCCTAACCCTAACCCTAACCCTAACCCTAACCCTAAACCTTACCCTACGCCATACACTCACCCGTACCCTAATCCGTACCCTAAGCCGTACCCTAACCCTAACCCTAACCCTAACCCATACGCTACGCCGTACCCTCACCCGTACCCTAACCCGTATCCTAAGCCGTACCCTAACCCTAACCCTAACCCTAACCTATACCTTATGCCGTACCCTCACCCGAACCCTAACCCGTAACCTAAGCCGTACCCTAACCCTAAACCTAACCCTAACCCTAACCCATACCCTACGCCGTACCCTAACCCGTACCCTAACCCGTATCCTAAATCGTACTCTAACCCTAACCAATACCCAACGCAGTATCCTCACCCGTACCCTCACCCGTACCCTAAGCTGTACCCTAAACCTAACACTAACACTAACCCTAACCCTAACCCGTACCTTACGCCGTACCCTCACCCGTACCCTATCCCATACCCTAAGCCATACCCTAACCCTAACAATAACCCTAACCCTAACACTAACCCTAAACTACCCTTGACTGCTTTTGCCTCCATTAGATTTCCTAAGCACTAGTGTTTTAAGGAACAGGTTAAAAAGAAAATCCTAATGTGATTTTTTTATAATGTGTTTATTCTTTATCTTATCCTAGTGACTAAAAGCTTCTCCATGGCTGGACCCCAAATAATATTCCTTTACATGCTAAGTGGTATCTAGAGAGTGGGATAGGTTTAATAAATACCCTAATCCTAACGTGTACCCTAACCCTAACCCAAACCCTAACCCTAACACGTACGCTAATCCTAACCCGTACCCTAAACCAATCCCTAACCCTAAAACTAACCCTAACCCTAACCATAACGCAAACCAATACCCTACGCAGTATCCTCACCTGTACCCTCACCCGTACCCTAAACTTAACACTAACCTTAACCCTAACCCTAACCCCTACCCTACGCCGTACCCTCACCCGTACCCTATCCCATACCCTAAGCCATACCCTAACCCTAACACTAACCCTAACCCTAACCCTAACCCTAAACTACCATTGACTGCTTTTGCCTCCATTAGATTTGCTAAGCACTAGTGTTTTAAGGAACAGGTTAAAAAGAAAATCCTAATGTGATTTTTTTATAATGTGTTTATTCTTTATCTTATCCTGGTGACTAAAAGCTTCTCCATGGCTGGACCTCAAATAATATTCCTTTACGTGCTAAGTGGTATCTGGAGAGTGGGATAGGTTTAATAAATATCCTAATCCTAACGTGTACCCTAACCCTAACCCATACCCTAACCCTAAAGCGTACCCTAACCCTAACACGTACGCTAATCCTAACCCGTACCCTAAACCAATCCCTAACCCTAAAACTAACCCTAACCCTAATCCTAACCCTAACCCATACCCTACGCCGTACCCTCACCCGTAACCTAACCCGTACCCTAAGCCGTACCCTAACCCTAACCCTAACCGTAACCCATACGCTGCACCATACCCTCACCCGTTCCCTAACCCGTATCCTAAGCCGTACCCTAACTCTAACCCTAACCCTAACACATACACTACACCGTACCCTCACCCGTAACCTAACCCTTACCCTAAGCCGTACCCTAACCCTAACCCTAACCCTAACCTATACACTACGCCGTACCATCACCCGTACCCTAAACCATACCCTAAGCCGTACCATAACCCTAACCCTAACCCTAACCCATACCCTACGCCGTACCCTAACCCGTACCCTAACCCGTATTCTAAGCCGTACCCTAACCCTAACCAATACCCTACACAGTATCCTCACCCGTACCCTCACCCGTACCCTAATCCATACCCTAACCCTAACCCTAACCCTAATCCTAACCCTAACCCATACCCTACGCAGTACCCTCACCTGTACCCTATCCCATACCCTAAGCCGTACCCTAACCCTAACACTAACCCTAACCCTAACCCTAACCCTAAACTACCCTTGAATGCTTTTGCCTCCATTAGATTTCCTAAGCACTAGTGTTTTAAGGAACAGGTTAAAAAGAAAATCCTAATGTGATTTTTTTATAATGTGTTTATTCTTTATCTTATCCTAGTGACTAAAATCTTCTCAATGGCTGGACCCCAAATAATATTCCTTTACGTGCTAAGTGGTATCTAGAGAGTGGGATAGGTTTAATAAATACCCTAATCCTAACGTGTACCCTAACCCTAACCCATACCCTAACCCTAACGCGTACCCTAACCCTAACCCAAACCCTAACCCTAACACGTACGCTAATCCTAAACCGTACCCTAAACCAATCCCTAACCCTAAAACTAACCCTAACCCTAACCCTAACCCTAAAACTTACCCTACGCCGTACACTCACCCGTACCCTAACCCGTACCCTAAGCCGTACCCTAACCCTAACCCTAACCCTAACCCTAACCCTAACCCATACCCTACGCCGTACCCTAACCCGTACCCTAACCCGTATCCTAAGCCGTACCCTAACCCTAACCAATAACCTACGCAGTATCCTCACCCGTACCCTCACCCGTACCCTAAGCCGTACCCTAAGCCATACCCTAACCCTAACACTAACCCTAACCCTAACACGTACGCTAATCCTAACCCGTACCCTAAACCAATCCCTAACCGTAAAACTAACCCTAACCCTAACCCTAACCCTAACCAATAACCTACGCAGTATCCTCACCCGTACCCTCACCCGTACCCTAAGCCGTACCCTAAACCTAACACTAACCCTAACCCTAACCCTAACCCCTACCCTACGCCGTACCCTCACCCGTACCCTATCCCATACCCTAAGCTATACCCTAACCCTAACACTAACCCTAACCCTAACCCTAACCCTAAACTACCATTGACTGCTTTTGCCTCCATTAGATTTGCTAAGCACTAGTGTTTTAAGGAACAGGTTAAAAAGAAAATCCTAATGTGATTTTTTTATAATGTGTTTATTCTTTATCTTATCCTAGTGACTAAAAGCTTCTCCATGGCTGGACCCCAAATAATATTCCTTTACGTGCTAAGTGGTATCTAGAGAGTGGGATAGGTTTAATAAATACCCTAATCCTAACGTGTACCCTAACCCTAACCCATACCCTAACCCTAAAGCGTAACCTAACCCTAACCCCAACCCTAACCCTAACACGTACGCTAATCCTAACCCGTACCCTAAACCAATCCCTAACCCTAAAAATAACCCTAACCCTAACCCTAAACCTAACCCATACCCTACGCCGTACCCTCACCCGTACCCTCACCCGTACCCTAAGCCGTACCCTAAACCTAACACTAACCCTAACCCTAACCCTAACCCTAAACTACCGTTGACTGCTTTTGCCTCCATTAGATTTGCTAAGCACTAGTGTTTTAAGGAACAGGTTAAAAAGAAAATCCTAATGTGATTTTTTTATAATGTGTTTATTCTTTATCTTATCCTGGTGACTAAAAGCTTCTCCATGGCTTGACCCCAAATAATATTCCTTTACGTGCTAAGTGGTATCTGGAGAGTGGGATAGGTTTAATAAATACCCTAATCCTAACGTGTACCCTAACCCTAACCCATACCCTAACCCTAAAGCGTACCCTAACCCTAACCCCAACCCTAACCCTAACACGTACGCTAATCCTAACCCGTACCCTAAACCAATCCCTAACCCTAAAACTAACCCTAACCCTAACCCTAACCCATACCCTACGCCGTACCCTCACCCGTACCCTCACCCGTACCCTAAGCCGTACCCTAAACCTAACACTAACCCTAACCCTAACCCTAACCCCTACCCTACGCCGTACCCTCACCCGTACCCTATCCCATACCCTAAGCCATACCCTAGCCCTAACACTAACCCTAACCCTAACCCTAACCCTAAACTACCGTTGACTGCTTTTGCCTCCATTAGATTTGCTAAGCACTAGTGTTTTAAGGAACAGGTTAAAAAGAAAATCCTAATGTGATTTTTTTATAATGTGTTTATTCTTTATCTTATCCTAGTGACTAAAATCTTCTCCATGGCTGGACCCGAAATAATATTCCTTTACGTGCTAAGTGGTATCTAGAGAGTGGGATAGGTTTAATAAGTACCCTAATCCTAACGTGTACCCTAACGCTACCCCATACCCTAACCCTAACGCGTACCCTAACCCTAAAGGTATGCTAATCCTAACCCGTACCCTAAACCAATCCCTAACCCTAAAACTAACCCTAACCCTAATCCTAACCCTAACCCATACCCTACGCCGTACCCTCACCCGTAACCTAACCCGTACCCTAAGCCGTACCCTAACCCTAACCCTAACCCTAACCCATACGCTGCACCATACCCTCACCTGTTCCCTAACCCGTATCCTAAGCCCTACCCTAACCCTAACCCTAAACCTAACCCTAAACCTAACCCATACCCTACGCCGTACCCTCACCCGTACCCTAACCCGTACCCTAAGCCGTACCCTAACCCTAACCCTAACCCATACCCTACGCCGTACCCTAACCCGTACCCTAACCCGTATTCTAAGCTGTACCCTAACCCTAACCAATACCCTACACAGTACCCTCACCCGTACCCTCACCCGTACCCTAAGCCATACCCTAACCCTAACCCTAACCTTAATCCTAACCCTAACCCCTACCCTACGCCGTACCCTCACCTGTACCCTATCCCATACCCTAAGCCGTACCCTAACCCTAACACTAACCCTAACCCTAACCCAAACCCTCAACTACCCTTGAATGCTTTTGCCTCCATTAGATTTCCTAAGCACTAGTGTTTTAAGGAACAGGTTAAAAAGAAAATCCTAATGTGATTTTTTTATAATGTGTTTATTCTTTATCTTATCCTAGTGACTAAAAGCTTCTCCATGGCTGGACCCCAAATAATATTCCTTTACGTGCTAAGTGGTATCTGGAGAGTGGGATAGGTTTAATAAATACCCTAATCCTAACGTGTACCCTATCCCTAACCCAAACCCTAACCCTAACACGTACGCTAATCCTAACCCGTACCCTAAACCAATCCCTAACCATAAAACTAACCCTAACCAATACCCTACGCAGTATCCTCACCCGTACCCTCACCCGTACCCTAAGCCATACCCTAAACCTAACACTAACCCTAACCCTATACCCTACCCTACGCCGTACCCTCACCCGTACCCTATCCCATACCCTAAGCCATACCCTAACCCTAACTCTAACCCTAACCCTAACCCTAACCCTAAACTACCGTTGACTGCTTTTGCCTCCATTAGATTTCCTAAGCAATAGTGTTTTAAGGAACAGGTTAAAAAGAAAATCCTAATGTGATTTTTTTATAATGTGTTTATTCTTTATCTTATCCTAGTGACTAAAAGCTTCTCCATGGCTGGACCCCAAATAATATTCCTGTACGTGCTAAGTGGTATCTAGAGAGTGGGATAGGTTTAATAAATACCCTTATCCTAACGTGTACCCTAACCCTAACCCATACCCTAACCCTAAAGCGTACCCTAACCCTAACCCCAACCCTAACCCTAACACGTACGCTAATCCTAACCCGTACCCTAAACCAATCCCTAACCCTAAAACTAACCCTAACCCTAACCCTAACCCTAACCCATACCCTACGCCGTACCCTCACCCGTACCCTCACCCGTACCCTAAGCCGTACCCTAAACCTATCACTAACCCTAACCCTAACCCTAAACCTAAACTACCATTGACTGCTTTTGCCTCCATTAGATTTCCTAAGCACTAGTGTTTTAAGGAACAGGTTAAAAAGAAAATCCTAATGTGATTTTTTTATAATGTGTTTATTCTTTATCTTATCCTAGTGACTAAAAGCTTCTCCATGGCTGGATCCCAAATAATATTCCTTCACGTGCTAAGTGGTATCTGGAGAGTGGGATAGGTTTAATAAATACCCTAATCCTAACGTGTACCCTAACCCTACCCCATACCCTAACCCTAACGCGTACCCTAACCCTAAAGGTACGCTAATCCTAAACCGCACCCTAAACCAATCCCTAACCCTAAAACTAACCCTAACCCTAATCCTAACCCTAACCCATACCCTACGCCGTACCCTCACCCGTAACCTAACCCGTACCCTAAGCCGTACCCTAACCCTAACCCTAACCCATACGCTGCACCATACCCTCACCCGTTCCCTAACCCGTATCCTAAGCCCTACCCTAACCCTAACCCTAAACCTAACCCTAAACCTAACCCATACCCTACGCCGTACCCTCACCCATACCCTAACCCGTACCCTAAGCCGTACCCTAACCCTAACCCTAACCCTAACCCATACCCTACGCCGTACCCTAACCCGTATTCTAAGCTGTACACTAACCCTAACCAATACCCTACACAGTACCCTCACCCGTACCCTCACCCGTACCCTAAGCCATACCCTAACCCTAACCCTAACCTTAATCCTAACCCTAACCCCTACCCTACGCCGTACCCTCACCTGTACCCTATCCCATACCCGAAGCCGTACCCTAACACTAACACTAACCCTAACCCTAACCCTAACCCTCAACTACCCTTGAATGCTTTTGCCTCCATTAGATTTGCTAAGCACTAGTGTTTTAAGGAACAGGTTAAAAAGAAAATCCTAATGTGATTTTTTTATAATGTGTTTATTCTTTATCTTATCCTAGTGACTAAAAGCTTCTCCATGGCTGGACCCCAAATAATATTCCTTTACGTGCTAAGTGGTATCTGGAGAGTGGGATAGGTTTAATAAATACCCTAATCCTAACGTGTACCCTAAACCTAACCCATACCCTAACCCTAAAGCGTACCCTAACCCTAACACCAATCCTAACCTTAACACGTACGCTAATCCTAACCCGTACCATAAACCAATCCCTAACCCTAAAACTAACCCTAACCCTAACCCATACCCTACGCCGTACCCTCACCCGTACCCTCACCCGTACCCTAAGCCGTACCCTAAACCTAACACTAACCCAAACCCTAACCCTAACCCCTACCCTACGCCGTACCCTCACCCGTACCCTATCCCATACCCTAAGCCATACCCTAACCCTAACACTAACCCTAACCCTAACCCTAACCCTAAACTACCGTTGACTGCTTTTGCCTCCATTAGATTTGCTAAGCACTACTGTTTTAAGGAACAGGTTAAAAAGAAAATCCTAATGTGATTTTTTTATAATGTGTTTATTCTTTATCTTATCCTAGTGACTAAAATCTTCTCCATGGCTGGACCCCAAATAATATTCCTTTACGTGCTAAGTGGTATCTAGAGAGTGGGATAGGTTTAATAAATACCCTAATCCTAACGTGTACCCTAACCCTACCCCATACCCTAACCCTAACGCGTACCCTAACCCTAAAGGTACGCTAATCCTAACCCGTACCCTAAACCAATCCCTAACCCTAAAACTAACCCTAACCCTAACCCTAACCCATACCCTACGCCGTACCCTCACCCGTAACCTAACCCGTACCCTAAGCCGTACCCTAACCCTAACCCTAACCCTAACCCATACGCTGCACCATACCCTCACCCGTTCCCTAACCCGTATCCTAAGCCCTACCCTAACCCTAACCCTAAACCTAACCCTAAACCTAACCCATACCCTACGCCGTACCCTCACCCGTACCCTAACCCGTACCCTAAGCCGTACCCTAAACCTAACCCTAACCCTAACCCATAACCTACGCCGTACCCTAACCCGTACCCTAACCCGTATTCTAAGCCGTACACTAACCCTAACCAATACCCTACACAGTACCCTCACCCGTACCCTCACCCGTACCCTAAGCCATACCCTAACCCTAACACTAACCCTAACCCTAACCCTAACCCTTACCCTACGCCGTACCCTCACCTGTACCCTATCCCATACCCTAAGCCGTACCCTAACCCTAACACTAACCCTAACCCTAACCCTAACCCTCAACTACCCTTGAATGCTTTTGCCTCCATTAGATTTCTTAAGCACTAGTGTTTTAAGGAACAGGTTAAAAAGAAAATCCTAATGTGATTTTTTTATAAAATGTTTATTCTTTATCTTATCCTAGTGACTAAAATCTTCTCCATGGCTGGACCCGAAATAATATTCCTTTACGTGCTAAGTGGTATCTAGAGAGTGGGATAGGTTTAATAAATACCCTAATCCTAACGTGTACCCTAACCCTAACCCATACCCTAACCCTAAAGTGTACCCTAACCCTAACCCAAACCCTAACCCTAACACGTAAGCTAATCCTAACCCGTACCCTAAATCAATCCCTAACCCTAAAACTAACCCTAACCCTAACCCTAACCCTAACCCATACCCTACGCCGTACCCTAACCCGTACCCTAACCCGTATCCTAAGCCGTACTCTAACCCTAACCAATACCCAACGCAGTATCCTCACCCGTACCCTCACCAGTACCCTAAGCTGTACCCTAAACCTAACACTAACACTAACCCTAACCCTAAACCCTACCTTACGCCGTACCCTCACCCGTACCCTATCCCATACCCTAAGCCATACCCTAACCCTAACACTAACCCTAACCCTAACACTAACCCTAAACTACCCTTGACTGCTTTTGCCTCCATTAGATTTCCTAAGCACTAGTGTTTTAAGGAACAGGTTAAAAAAAAATCCTAATGTGATTTTTTTATAATGTGTTTATTCTTTATCTTATCCTAGTGACTAAAAGCTTCTCCATGGCTGGACCCCAAATAATATTCCTTTACATGCTAAGTGGTATCTAGAGAGTGGGATAGGTTTAATAAATACCCTAATCCTAACGTGTACCCTAACCCTAACCCAAACCCTAACCCTAACACGTACGCTAATCCTAACCCGTACCCTAAACCAATCCCTAACCCTAAAACTAACCCTAACCCTAACCATAATGCTAACCAATACCCTACGCAGTATCCTCACCTGTACCCTCACCCGTACCCTAAACTTAACACTAACCTTAACCCTAACCCTAACCCCTACCCTACGCCGTACCCTCACCCGTACCCTATCCCATACCCTAAGCCGTACCCTAACCCTAACACTAACCCTAACCCTAACCCTAACCCTAAACTACCGTTGACTGCTTTTGCCTCCATTAGATTTGCTAAGCACTAGTGTTTTAAGGAACAGGTTAAAAAGAAAATCCTAATGTGATTTTTTTATAATGTGTTTATTCTTTATCTTATCCTAGTGACTAAAAGCTTCTCCATGGCTGGACCTCAAATAATATTCCTTTACGTGCTAAGTGGTATCTGGAGAGTGGGATAGGTTTAATAAATACCCTAATCCTAACGTGTACCCTAACCCTAACCCATACCCTAACCCTAAAGCGTACCCTAACCCTAACACATACGCTAACCCTAACCCGTACCCTAAACCAATCCCTAACCCAAAAACTAACCCTAACCCTAATCCTAACCCTAACCCATACCCTACGCCGTACCCTCACCCGTAACCTAACCCGTACCCTAAGCCGTACCCTAACCCTAACCCTAACCCTAACCCATACGCTGCACCATACCCTCACCCGTTCCCTAACCCGTATCCTAAGCCGTATCCTAACCCTAACCCTAACCCTAACACATACCCTACGCCGTACCCTCACCCGTAACCTAACCCTTACCCTAAGCCGTACCCTAACCCTAACCCTAACCCTAACCTATACACTACGCCGTACCATCACCCGTACCCTAACCCATACCCTAAGCCGTACCATAACCCTAACCCTAACCCTAACCCATACCCTACGCCGTACCCTAACCCGTACCCTAACCCGTATTCTAAGCCGTACCCTAACCCTAACCAATACCCTACACAGTACCCTCACCCGTACCCTCACCCGTACCCTAAGCCATACCCTAAGCCTAACCCTAACCCTAGTCCTAACCCTAACCCATACCCTACGCCGTACCCTCACCTGTACCCTATCCCATACCCTAAGCCGTACCCTAACCCTAACACTAACCCTAACCCTAACCCTAACCCTCAACTACCCTTGAATGCTTTTGCCTCCATTAGATTTCCTAAGCACTAGTGTTTTAAGGAACAGGTTAAAAAGAAAATCCTAATGTGATTTTTTTATAATGTATTTATTCTTTATCTTATCCTAGTGACTAAAAGCTTCTCCATGGCTGGACCCCAAATAATATTCCTTTACGTGCTAAGTGGTATCTAGAGAGTGGGATAGGTTTAATAAATACCCTAATCCTAACGTGTACCCTAACCCTAACCCAAACCCTAACCCTAACACGTACGCTAATCCTAACCCGTACCCTAAACCAATCCCTAACCCTAAAACTAACCCTAACCCTAACCATAACGCTAACCAATACCCTACGCAGTATCCTCACCTGTACCCTCACCCGTACCCTAAACTTAACACTAACCTTAACCCTAACCCTAACCCCTACCCTACGCTGTACCCTCACCCGTACCCTATCCCATACCCTAAGCCATACCCTAACCCTAACACTAACCCTAACCCTAACCCTAACCCTAAACTACCGTTGACTGCTTTTGCCTCCATTAGATTTGCTAAGCACTAGTGTTTTAAGGAACAGGTTAAAAAGAAAATCCTAATGTGATTTTTTTATAATGTGTTTATTCTTTATCTTATCCTAGTGACTAAAAGCTTCTCCATGGCTGGACCTCAAATAATATTCCTTTACGTGCTAAGTGGTATCTGGAGAGTGGGATAGGTTTAATAAATACCCTAATCCTAACGTGTACCCTAACCCTAACCCATACCCTAACCCTAAAGCGTACCCTAACCCTAACACGTACGCTAACCCTAACCCGTACCCTAACCCTAACCCGTACCCTAAACCAATCCCTAACCCTAAAACTAACCCTAACCCTAACCCTAACCCTAACCCATACCCTACGCCGTACCCTCACCCGTAACCTAACCCGTACCCTAAGCCGTACCCTAACCCTAACCCTAACCCTAAACCATACGCTGCACCATACCCTCACCCGTTCCCTAACCCGTATCCTAAGCCGTACCCTAACCCTAACCCTAACCCTAACACATACCCTACGCCGTAACCTCACCCGTAACCTAACCCTTACCCTAAGCCGTACCCTAACCCTAACCCTAACCCTAACCTATACACTACGCCGTACCATCACCCGTACCCTAACCCATACCCTAAGCCGTACCATAACCCTAACCCTAACCCTAACCCATACCCTACGCCGTACCCTAACCCGTACCCTAACCCGTATTCTAAGCCGTACCCTAACCCTAACCAATACCCTACACAGTACCCTCACCCGTACCCTCACCCGTACCCTAAGCCATACGCTAACCCTAACCCTAACCCTAGTCCTAACCCTAACCCATACCCTACGCCGTACCCTCACCTGTACCCTATCCCATACCCTAAGCCGTACCCTAACCCTAACACTAACCCTAACCCTAACCCTAACCCTCAACTACCCTTGAATGCTTTTGCCTCCATTAGATTTCCTAAGCACTAGTGTTTTAAGGAACAGGTTAAAAAGAAAATCCTAATGTTATTTTTTAATAATGTGTTTATTCTTTATCTTATCCTAGTGACTAAAAGCTTCTCCATGGCTGGACCCCAAATAATATTCCTTTACGTGCTAAGTGGTATCTAGAGAGTGGGATAGGTTTAATAAATACCCTAATCCTAACGTGTACCCTATCCCTAACCCGAACCCTAACCCTAACACGTACGCTAATCCTAACCCGTACCCTAAACCAATCCCTAACCATAAAACAAACCCTAACCAATACCCTACGCAGTATCCTCACCCGTACCCTCACCCGTACCCTAAGCCGTACCCTAAACCTAACACTAACCCTAACCCTAACCCTAACCCCTACCCTACGCCGTACCCTAACCCGTACCCTATCCCATACCCTAAGCCATACCCTAACCCTAACACTAACCCTAACCCTAACCCTAACCCTAAACTACCGTTGACTGCTTTTGCCTCCATTAGATTTCCTAAGCAATAGTGTTTTAAGGAACAGGTTAAAAAGAAAATCCTAATGTGATTTTTTTATAATGTTTTTATTCTTTATCTTATCCTAGTGACTAAAAGCTTCTCCATGGCTGGACCCCAAATAATATTCCTTTACGTGCTAAGTGGTATCTAGAGAGTGGGATAGGTTTAATAAATACCCTAATCCTAACGTGTACCCTAACCCTAACCCATACCATAACCCTAAAGCATACCCTAACCCTAACCCCAACCCTGACCCTAACACCAATGCTAATCCTAACCCGTACCCTAAACCAATCCCTAACCCTAAAACTAACCCTAACCCTAATCCTAACCCTAACCCATACCCTACGCCGTACCCTCACCCGTAACCTAACCCGTACCCTAAGCCGTACCCTAACACTAACCCTAACCCTAACCCATACGCTGCACCATACCCTCACCCGTTCCCTAACCCGTATCCTAAGGCCTACCCTAACCCTAACCCTAAACCTAACACTAACCCTAACCCATACCCTACGCCGTACCCTCACCCATAACCTAACCCCTACCCTAAGCCGTACCCTAACCCTAACCCTAACCCCAAACTATACACTACGCCGTACCCTCACCCGTACCCTAACCCGTAACCTAAGCCGTACCCTAACCCTAACCCTAACCCTAACCCTAACCATAACCCATACCCTACGCCGTACCCTCACCCGTACCCTATCACATAACCTAACCCTAACCCTAACCCTAACACTAACCCTAACCCTAACACTAACCCTAAACTACCGTTGACTGCTTTTGCCTCCATTAGATTTCCTAAGCACTAGTGTTTTAAGGAACAGGTTAAAAAGAAAATCCTAATGTGATTTTTTTATAATGTGTTTATTCTTTATGTTATCCTAGTGACTAAAATCTTCTCCATGGCTGGACCCCAAATAATATTCCTTTACGTGCTAAGTGGTATCTAGAGAGTGGGATAGGTTTAATAAATACCCTAATCCTAACGTGTACCCTAACCCTACCCCATACCCTAACCCTAACGCGTACCCTAACCTTAGAGGTACGCTAATCCTAAACCGTACCCTAAACCAATCCCTAACCCTAAAACTAACCCTAACCCTAATCCTAACCCTAACCCATACCCTACGCCGTACCCTCACCCGTAACCTAACCCGTACCCTAAGCCGTACCCTAACCCTAACCCTAACCCTAACCCATATGCTGCACCATAAGCTCACCCGTTCCCTAACCAGTACCCTAAGCCCTACCCTAACCCTAACCCTAACCCTAACCCTAACCCTAAACCTTACCCTACGCCATACACTCACCCGTACCCTAATCCGTACCGTAAGCCGTACCCTAACCCTAACCCTAACCCTAACCCATACGCTACGCCGTACCCTCACCCGTACCCTAACCCGTATCCTAAGCCGTACCCTAACCCTAACCCTAACCCTAACCTATACCTTATGCCGTACCCTCACCCGAACCCTAACCCGTAACCTAAGCCGTACCCTAACCCTAAACCTAACCCTAACCCTAACCCATACCCTACGCGGTACCCTAACCCGTACCCTAACCCGTATCCTAAATCGTACTCTAACCCTAACCAATACCCAACGCAGTATCCTCACCCGTACCCTCACCCGTACCCTAAGCTGTACCCTAAACCTAACACTAACACTAACCCTAACCCTAACCCGTACCTTACGCCGTACCCTCACCCGTACCCTATCCCATACCCTAAGCCATACCCTAACCCTAACAATAACCCTAACCCTAACACTAACCCTAAACTACCGTTGACTGCTTTTGCCTCCATTAGATTTGCTAAGCACTAGTGTTTTAAGGAACAGGTTAAAAAGAAAATCCTAATGTGATTTTTTTATAATGTGTTTATTCTTTATCTTATCCTAGTGACTAAAAGCTTCTCCATGGCTGGACCCCAAATAATATTCCTTTACATGCTAAGTGGTATCTAGAGAGTGGGATAGGTTTAATAAATACCCTAATCCTAACGTGTACCCTAACCCTAACCCAAACCCTAACCCTAACACGTACGCTAATCCTAACCCGTACCCTAAACCAATCCCTAACCCTAAAACTAACCCTAACCCTAACCATAACGCAAACCAATACCCTACGCAGTATCCTCACCTGTACCCTCACCCGTACCCTAAACTTAACACTAACCTTAACCCTAACCCTAACCCCTACCCTACGCCGTACCCTCACCCGTACCCTATCCCATACCCTAAGCCATACCCTAACCCTAACACTAACCCTAACCCTAACCCTAACCCTAAACTACCATTGACTGCTTTTGCCTCCATTAGATTTGCTAAGCACTAGTGTTTTAAGGAACAGGTTAAAAAGAAAATCCTAATGTGATTTTTTTATAATGTGTTTATTCTTTATCTTATCCTGGTGACTAAAAGCTTCTCCATGGCTGGACCTCAAATAATATTCCTTTACGTGCTAAGTGGTATCTGGAGAGTGGGATAGGTTTAATAAATATCCTAATCCTAACGTGTACCCTAACCCTAACCCATACCCTAACCCTAAAGCGTACCCTAACCCTAACACGTACGCTAATCCTAACCCGTACCCTAAACCAATCCCTAACCCTAAAACTAACCCTAACCCTAATCCTAACCCTAACCCATACCCTACGCCGTACCCTCACCCGTAACCTAACCCGTACCCTAAGCCGTACCCTAACCCTAACCCTAACCGTAACCCATACGCTGCACCATACCCTCACCCGTTCCCTAACCCGTATCCTAAGCCGTACCCTAACTCTAACCCTAACCCTAACACATACACTACGCCGTACCCTCACCCGTAACCTAACCCTTACCCTAAGCCGTACCCTAACCCTAACCCTAACCCTAACCTATACACTACGCCGTACCATCACCCGTACCCTAAACCATACCCTAAGCCGTACCATAACCCTAACCCTAACCCTAACCCATACCCTACGCCGTACCCTAACCCGTACCCTAACCCGTATTCTAAGCCGTACCCTAACCCTAACCAATACCCTACACAGTATCCTCACCCGTACCCTCACCCGTACCCTAATCCATACCCTAACCCTAACCCTAACCCTAATCCTAACCCTAACCCATACCCTACGCAGTACCCTCACCTGTACCCTATCCCATACCCTAAGCCGTACCCTAACCCTAACACTAACCCTAACCCTAACCCTAACCCTAAACTACCCTTGAATGCTTTTGCCTCCATTAGATTTCCTAAGCACTAGTGTTTTAAGGAACAGGTTAAAAAGAAAATCCTAATGTGATTTTTTTATAATGTGTTTATTCTTTATCTTATCCTAGTGACTAAAATCTTCTCCATGGCTGGACCCCAAATAATATTCCTTTACGTGCTAAGTGGTATCTAGAGAGTGGGATAGGTTTAATAAATACCCTAATCCTAACGTGTACCCTAACCCTAACCCATACCCTAACCCTAACGCGTACCCTAACCCTAACCCAAACCCTAACCCTAACACGTACGCTAATCCTAAACCGTACCCTAAACCAATCCCTAACCCTAAAACTAACCCTAACCCTAACCCTAACCCTAAAACTTACCCTACGCCGTACACTCACCCGTACCCTAACCCGTACCCTAAGCCGTACCCTAACCCTAACCCTAACCCTAACCCTAACCCTAACCCATACCCTACGCCGTACCCTAACCCGTACCCTAACCCGTATCCTAAGCCGTACCCTAACCCTAACCAATAACCTACGCAGTATCCTCACCCGTACCCTCACCCGTACCCTAAGCCGTACCCTAAGCCATACCCTAACCCTAACACTAACCCTAACCCTAACACGTACGCTAATCCTAACCCGTACCCTAAACCAATCCCTAACCGTAAAACTAACCCTAACCCTAACCCTAACCCTAACCAATAACCTACGCAGTATCCTCACCCGTACCCTCACCCGTACCCTAAGCCGTACCCTAAACCTAACACTAACCCTAACCCTAACCCTAACCCCTACCCTACGCCGTACCCTCACCCGTACCCTATCCCATACCCTAAGCCATACCCTAACCCTAACACTAACCCTAACCCTAACCCTAACCCTAAACTACCATTGACTGCTTTTGCCTCCATTAGATTTGCTAAGCACTAGTGTTTTAAGGAACAGGTTAAAAAGAAAATCCTAATGTGATTTTTTTATAATGTGTTTATTCTTTATCTTATCCTAGTGACTAAAAGCTTCTCCATGGCTGGACCCCAAATAATATTCCTTTACGTGCTAAGTGGTATCTAGAGAGTGGGATAGGTTTAATAAATACCCTAATCCTAACGTGTACCCTAACCCTAACCCATACCCGAACCCTAAAGCGTAACCTAACCCTAACCCCAACCCTAACCCTAACACGTACGCTAATCCTAACCCGTACCCTAAACCAATCCCTAACCCTAAAAATAACCCTAACCCTAACCCTAAACCTAACCCATACCCTACGCCGTACCCTCACCCGTACCCTCACCCGTACCCTAAGCCGTACCCTAAACCTAACACTAACCCTAACCCTAACCCTAACCCTAAACTACCGTTGACTGCTTTTGCCTCCATTAGATTTGCTAAGCACTAGTGTTTTAAGGAACAGGTTAAAAAGAAAATCCTAATGTGATTTTTTTATAATGTGTTTATTCTTTATCTTATCCTGGTGACTAAAAGCTTCTCCATGGCTTGACCCCAAATAATATTCCTTTACGTGCTAAGTGGTATCTGGAGAGTGGGATAGGTTTAATAAATACCCTAATCCTAACGTGTACCCTAACCCTAACCCATACCCTAACCCTAAAGCGTACCCTAACCCTAACCCCAACCCTAACCCTAACACGTACGCTAATCCTAACCCGTACCCTAAACCAATCCCTAACCCTAAAACTAACCCTAACCCTAACCCTAACCCATACCCTACGCCGTACCCTCACCCGTACCCTCACCCGTACCCTAAGCCGTACCCTAAACCTAACACTAACCCTAACCCTAACCCTAACCCCTACCCTACGCCGTACCCTCACCCGTACCCTATCCCATACCCTAAGCCATACCCTAGCCCTAACACTAACCCTAACCCTAACCCTAACCCTAAACTACCGTTGACTGCTTTTGCCTCCATTAGATTTGCTAAGCACTAGTGTTTTAAGGAACAGGTTAAAAAGAAAATCCTAATGTGATTTTTTTATAATGTGTTTATTCTTTATCTTATCCTAGTGACTAAAATCTTCTCCATGGCTGGACCCGAAATAATATTCCTTTACGTGCTAAGTGGTATCTAGAGAGTGGGATAGGTTTAATAAGTACCCTAATCCTAACGTGTACCCTAACGCTACCCCATACCCTAACCCTAACGCGTACCCTAACCCTAAAGGTATGCTAATCCTAACCCGTACCCTAAACCAATCCCTAACCCTAAAACTAACCCTAACCCTAATCCTAACCCTAACCCATACCCTACGCCGTACCCTCACCCGTAACCTAACCCGTACCCTAAGCCGTACCCTAACCCTAACCCTAACCCTAACCCATACGCTGCACCATACCCTCACCTGTTCCCTAACCCGTATCCTAAGCCCTACCCTAACCCTAACCCTAAACCTAACCCTAAACCTAACCCATACCCTACGCCGTACCCTCACCCGTACCCTAACCCGTACCCTAAGCCGTACCCTAACCCTAACCCTAACCCATACCCTACGCCGTACCCTAACCCGTACCCTAACCCGTATTCTAAGCTGTACCCTAACCCTAACCAATACCCTACACAGTACCCTCACCCGTACCCTCACCCGTACCCTAAGCCATACCCTAACCCTAACCCTAACCTTAATCCTAACCCTAACCCCTACCCTACGCCGTACCCTCACCTGTACCCTATCCCATACCCTAAGCCGTACCCTAACCCTAACACTAACCCTAACCCTAACCCAAACCCTCAACTACCCTTGAATGCTTTTGCCTCCATTAGATTTCCTAAGCACTAGTGTTTTAAGGAACAGGTTAAAAAGAAAATCCTAATGTGATTTTTTTATAATGTGTTTATTCTTTATCTTATCCTAGTGACTAAAAGCTTCTCCATGGCTGGACCCCAAATAATATTCCTTTACGTGCTAAGTGGTATCTGGAGAGTGGGATAGGTTTAATAAATACCCTAATCCTAACGTGTACCCTATCCCTAACCCAAACCCTAACCCTAACACGTACGCTAATCCTAACCCGTACCCTAAACCAATCCCTAACCATAAAACTAACCCTAACCAATACCCTACGCAGTATCCTCACCCGTACCCTCACCCGTACCCTAAGCCATACCCTAAACCTAACACTAACCCTAACCCTATACCCTACCCTACGCCGTACCCTCACCCGTACCCTATCCCATACCCTAAGCCATACCCTAACCCTAACTCTAACCCTAACCCTAACCCTAACCCTAAACTACCGTTGACTGCTTTTGCCTCCATTAGATTTCCTAAGCAATAGTGTTTTAAGGAACAGGTTAAAAAGAAAATCCTAATGTGATTTTTTTATAATGTGTTTATTCTTTATCTTATCCTAGTGACTAAAAGCTTCTCCATGGCTGGACCCCAAATAATATTCCTGTACGTGCTAAGTGGTATCTAGAGAGTGGGATAGGTTTAATAAATACCCTTATCCTAACGTGTACCCTAACCCTAACCCATACCCTAACCCTAAAGCGTACCCTAACCCTAACCCCAACCCTAACCCTAACACGTACGCTAATCCTAACCCGTACCCTAAACCAATCCCTAACCCTAAAACTAACCCTAACCCTAACCCTAACCCTAACCCATACCCTACGCCGTACCCTCACCCGTACCCTCACCCGTACCCTAAGCCGTACCCTAAACCTATCACTAACCCTAACCCTAACCCTAAACCTAAACTACCATTGACTGCTTTTGCCTCCATTAGATTTCCTAAGCACTAGTGTTTTAAGGAACAGGTTAAAAAGAAAATCCTAATGTGATTTTTTTATAATGTGTTTATTCTTTATCTTATCCTAGTGACTAAAAGCTTCTCCATGGCTGGATCCCAAATAATATTCCTTCACGTGCTAAGTGGTATCTGGAGAGTGGGATAGGTTTAATAAATACCCTAATCCTAACGTGTACCCTAACCCTACCCCATACCCTAACCCTAACGCGTACCCTAACCCTAAAGGTACGCTAATCCTAACCCGTACCCTAAACCAATCCCTAACCCTAAAACTAACCCTAACCCTAATCCTAACCCTAACCCATACCCTACGCCGTACCCTCACCCGTAACCTAACCCGTACCCTAAGCCGTACCCTAACCCTAACCCTAACCCATACGCTGCACCATACCCTCACCCGTTCCCTAACCCGTATCCTAAGCCCTACCCTAACCCTAACCCTAAACCTAACCCTAAACCTAACCCATACCCTACGCCGTACCCTCACCCATACCCTAACCCGTACCCTAAGCCGTACCCTAACCCTAACCCTAACCCTAACCCATACCCTACGCCGTACCCTAACCCGTATTCTAAGCTGTACACTAACCCTAACCAATACCCTACACAGTACCCTCACCCGTACCCTCACCCGTACCCTAAGCCATACCCTAACCCTAACCCTAACCTTAATCCTAACCCTAACCCCTACCCTACGCCGTACCCTCACCTGTACCCTATCCCATACCCGAAGCCGTACCCTAACACTAACACTAACCCTAACCCTAACCCTAACCCTCAACTACCCTTGAATGCTTTTGCCTCCATTAGATTTGCTAAGCACTAGTGTTTTAAGGAACAGGTTAAAAAGAAAATCCTAATGTGATTTTTTTATAATGTGTTTATTCTTTATCTTATCCTAGTGACTAAAAGCTTCTCCAATGCTGGACCCCAAATAATATTCCTTTACGTGCTAAGTGGTAGCTAGAGAGTGGGATAGGTTTAATAAATACCCTAATCCTAACGTGTACCCTATCCCTAACCCATACCCTAACCCTAAAGCGTACCCTAACCCTAACCCCAACCCTAACCCTAACACGTACGCTAATCCTAACCCGTACCCTAAACCAATCCCTAACCCTAAAACTAACCCTAACCCTAACCCTAACCCTAACCCATACCCTACGCCGTACCCTCACCCGTACCCTCACCCGTACCCTAAGCCGTACCCTAAACCTAACACTAACCCTAACCCTAACCCTAACCCTAACCCTAAACTACCGTTGACTGCTTTTGCCTCCATTAGATTTCCTAAGCACTAGTGTTTTAACGAACAGGTTAAAAAGAAAATCCTAATGTGATTTTTTTATAATGTGTTTATTCTTTATCTTATCCTAGTGACTAAAAGCTTCTCCATGGCTGGACCCCAAATAATATTCCTTTACGTGCAAAGTGGTATCTGGAGAGTGGGATAGGTTTAATAAATACCCTAATCCTAACGTGTACCCTAACCCTAACCCATAACCTAACCCTAAAGCGTACCCTAACCCTAACCCAAACCCTAACCCTAACACGTACGCTAATCCTAAACCGTACCCTAAACCAATCCCTAACCCTAAAACTAACCCTAACCCTAACCCTAACCCTAACCCATACCCTACGCCGTACCCTCACCCGTTCCCTCACCTGTACCCTAAGCCGTACCCTAAACCTAACACTAACCCTAACCCTAACCCTAACCCTAAACTACCGTTGACTGCTTTTGCCTCCATTAGATTTGCCAAGCACTAGTGTTTTAAGGAACAGGTTAAAAAGAAAATCCTCATGTGATTTTTTTATAATGTGTTTATTCTTTATCTTATCCTAGTGACTAAAAGCTTCTCCATGGCTGGACCCCAAATAATATTCCTTTACGTGCTAAGTGGTATCTAGAGAGTGGGATAGGTTTAATAAATACCCTAATCCTAACGTGTACCCTAAACCTAACCCATACCCTAACCCTAAAGCGTACCCTAACCCCAACCCCAACCCTAACCCTAACACGTACGCTAATCCTAACCCGTACCCTAAACCAATCCCTAACCCTAAAACTAACCCTAACCCTAACCCTAACCCTAACCCATACCCTACGCCGTACCCTCACCCGTACCCTCACCCGTACCCTAAGCCGTACCCTAAACCTAACACTAACCCTAACCCTAACCCTAACCCCTACCCTACGCCGTACCCTCACCCGTACCCTATCCCATACCCTAAGCCATACCCTAATCCTAACACTAACCCTAACCCTAACCCTAACCCTAAACTACCGTTGACTGCTTTTGCCTCCATTAGATTTGCTAAGCACTAGTGTTTTAAGGAACAGGTTAAAAAGAAAATCCTAATGTGATTTTTTTATAATGTGTTTATTCTTTATCTTATCCTAGTGACTAAAATCTTCTCCATGGCTGGACCCCAAATAATATTCCTTTACGTGCTAAGTGGTATCTAGAGAGTGGGATAGGTTTAATAAATACCCTAATCCTAACGTGTACCCTAACCCTACCCCATACCCTAACCCTAACGCGTACCCTAACCCTAAAGGTACGCTAATCCTAACCCGTACCCTAAACCAATCCCTAACCCTAAAACTAACCCTAACCCTAAAACTAACCCTAACCCATACCCTACGCCGTACCCTCACCCGTAACCTAACCCGTACCCTAAGCCGTACCCTAACCCTAACCCTAACCCTAACCCATACGCTGCACCATACCCTCACCCGTTCCCTAACCCGTATCCTAAGCCCTACCCTAACCCTAACCCTAAACCTAACCCTAAACCTAACCCATACCCTACGCCGTACCCTCACCCGTACCCTAAGCCGTACCCTAACCCTAACCCTAACCCTAACCCATACCCTACGCCGTACCCTAACCCGTACCCTAACCCGTATTCTAAGCTGTACCCTAACCCTAACCAATACCCTACACAGTACCCTCACCCGTACCCTCACCCGTACCCTAAGCCATACCCTAACCCTAACCCTAACCTTAATCCTAACCCTAACCCCTACCCTACGCCGTACCCTCCCCTGTACCCTATCCCATACCCTAAGCCGTACCCTAACCCTAACACTAACCCTAACCCTAACCCTAACCCTCAACTACCCTTGAATGCTTTTGCCTCCATTAGATTTCCAAAGCACTAGTGTTTTAAGGAACAGGTTAAAAAGAAAATCCTAATGTGATTTTTTTATAATGTGTTTATTCTTTATCTTATCCTAGTGACTAAAAGCTTCTCCATGGCTGGACCCCAAATAATATTCCTTTACGTGCTAAGTGGTATCTAGAGAGTGGGATAGGTTTAATAAATACCCTAATCCTAACGTGTACCCTATCCCTAACCCAAACCCTAACCCTAACACGTACGCTAATCCTAACCCGTACCCTAAACCAATCCCTAACCATAAAACTAACCCTAACCAATACCCTACGCAGTATCCTCACCCGTACCCTCACCCGTACCCTAAGCCGTGCCCTAAACCTAACACTAACCCTAACCCTAACCCTAACCCCTACCCTACGCCGTACCCTCACCCGTACCCTATCCCATACCCTAAGCCATACCCTAACCCTAACACTAACCCTAACCCTAACCCTAACCCTAAACTACCGTTGACTGCTTTTGCCTCCATTAGATTTCCTAAGCAATAGTGTTTTAAGGAACAGGTTAAAAAGAAAATCCTAATGTGATTTTTTTATAATGTGTTTATTCTTTATCTTATCCTAGTGACTAAAAGCTTCTCCATGGCTGGACCCCAAATAATATTCCTTTACGTGCTAAGTGGTATCTAGAGAGTGGGATAGGTTTAATAAATACCCTAATCCTAACGTGTACCCTAAACCTAACCCATACCCTAACCCTAAAGCGTACCCTAACCCTAACCCCAACCCTAACCCTAACACGTACGCTAATCCTAACCCGTACCCTAAACCAATCCCTAACCCTAAAACTAACCCTAACCCTAACCCTAACCCTAACCCATACCCTACGCCGTACCCTCACCCGTACCCTCACCCGTACCCTAAGCCGTACCCTAAACCTAACACTAACCCTAAACCTAACCCTAACCCCTACCCTACGCCGTACCCTCACCCGTACCCTATCCCATACCCTAAGCCATACCCTAACCCTAACACTAACCCTAACCCTAACCCTAACCCTAAATTACCGTTGACTGCTTTTGCCTCCATTAGATTTGCTAAGCACTAGTGTTTTAAGGAACAGGTTAAAAAGAAAATCCTAATGTGATTTTTTTATAATGTGTTTATTCTTTATCTTATCCTAGTGACTAAAATCTTCTCCATGGCTGGACCCCAAATAATATTCCTTTACGTGCTAAGTGGTATCTAGAGAGTGGGATAGGTTTAATAAATACCCTAATCCTAACGTGTACCCTAACCCTACCCCATACCCTAACCCTAACGCGTACCCTAACCCTAAAGGTACGCTAATCCTAACCCGTACCCTAAACCAATACCTAACCCTAAAACTAACCCTAACCCTAATCCTACACCTAACCCATACCCTACGCCGTACCCTCACCCGTAACCTAACCCGTACCCTAAGCCGTACCCTAACCCTAACCCTAACCCTAACCCATACGCTGCACCATACCCTCACCCGTTCCCTAACCCGTATCCTAAGCCCTACCCTAACTCTAACCCTAAACCTAACCCTAAACCTAACCCATACCCTACGCCGTACCCTCACCCGTACCCTAACCCGTACCCTAAGCCGTACCCTAACCTTAACCCTAACCCTAACCCATACCCTACGCCGTACCCTAACCCGTACCCTAACCCGTATTCTAAGCTGTACACTAACCCTAACCAATACCCTACACAGTACCCTCACCCATACCCTCACCCGTACCCGAAGCCATACCCTAAGCCTAACCATAACCTTAATCCTAACCCTAACCCCTACCCTACGCCGTACCCTCACCTGTACCCTATCCCATACCCTAAGCCGTACCCTAACCCTAACACTAACCCTAACCCTAACCCTAACCCTCAACTACCCTTGAATGCTTTTGCCTCCATTAGATTTGCTAAGCACTAGTGTTTTAAGGAACAGGTTAAAAAGAAAATCCTAATGTGATTTTTTTATAATGTGTTTATTCTTTATCTTATCCTAGTGACTAAAAGCTTCTCCATGGCTGGACCCCAAATAATATTCCTTTACGTGCTAAGTGGTATCTGGAGAGTGGGATAGGTTTAATAAATACCCTAATCCTAACGTGTACCCTAACCCTAACCCATAACCTAACCCTAAAGCGTACCCTAACCCTAACCCAAACACTAACCCTAACACGTACGCTAATCCTAAACCGTACCCTAAACCAATCCCTAACCATAAAACTAACCCTAACCCTAACCCTAACCCTAACCCATACCCTACGCCGTACCCTCACCCGTACCCTCACCCGTACCCTAAGCCGTACCCTAAACCTAACACTAACCTTAACCCTAACCCTAACCCTAAACTACCGTTGACTGCTTTTGCCTCCATTAGATTTGCTAAGCACTAGTGTTTTAAGGAACAGGTTAAAAAGAAAATCCTAATGTGATTTTTTTATAATGTGTTTATTCTTTATCTTATCCTAGTGACTAAAAGCTTCTCCATGGCTGGACCCCAAATAATATTCCTTTACGTGCTAAGTGGTATCTGGAGAGTGGGATAGGTTTAATAAATACCCTAATCCTAACGTGTACCCTAACCCTACCCCATACCCTAACCCTAACGCGTACCCTAACCCTAAAGGTACGCTAATCCTAACCCGTACCCTAAACCAATCCCTAACCCTAAAACTAACCCTAACCCTAAAACTAACCCTAACCCATACCCTACGCCGTACCCTCACCCGAAACCTAACCCGTACCCTAAGCCGTACCCTAAACCTAACCCTAACCCTAACCCATACGCTGCATCATACCCTCACCCGTTCCCTAACCCGTATCCTAAGCCCTACCCTAACCCTAACCCTAAACCTAACCCTAAACCTAACCCATACCCTACGCCGTACCCTCACCCGTACCCTAAACCGTACCCTAAGCCGTACCCTAACCCTGACCCTAACCCATACCCTACGCCGTACCCTAACCCGTACCCTAACCCGTATTCTAAGCTGTACCCTAACCCTAACCAATACCCTACACAGTACCCTCACCCGTACCCTCACCCGTACCCTAAGCCATACCCTAACCCTAACCCTAACCCTAACCCTAACCCTAACCCCTACCCTACGCCGTACCCTCACCCGTACCCTATCCCATACCCTAAGCCATACCCTAACCCTAACACTAACCATAACCCTAACCCTAACCCTAAACTACCGTTGACTGCTTTTGCCTCCATTAGATTTCCTAAGCACTAGTGTTTTAAGGAACAGGTTAAAAAGAAAATCCTAATGTGATTTTTTTATAATGTGTTTATTCTTTATCTTATCCTAGTGACTAAAAGCTTCTCCATGGCTGAACCCCAAATAATATTCCTTTACGTGCTAAGTGGTATCTGGAGAGTGGGATAGGTTTAATAAATACCCTAATCCTAACGTGTACCCTAACCCTAACCCATACCCTAACCCTAAAGCGTACCCTAACCCTAACCCCAACCGTAACCCTAACACGTACGCTAATCCTAACCCGTACCCTAAACCAATCCCTAACCCTAAAACTAACCCTAAACCTAACCCTAACCCTAACCTATACCCTACACCATACCCTCACCCGTACCCTCACCCGTACCCTAAGCCGTACCCTAAACCTAACACTAACCCTAACCCTAACCCTAACCCCTACCCTACGCCGTACCCTCACCCGTACCCTATCCCGTACCCTAAGCCATACCCTAACCCTAACACTAACCATAACCCTAACCCTAACCCTAAACTACCGTTGACTGCTTTTGCCTCCATTAGATTTGCTAAGCACTAGTGTTTTAAGGAACAGGTTAAAAAGAAAATCCTAATGTGATTTTTTTATAATGTGTTTATTCTTTATCTTATCCTAGTGACTAAAAGCTTCTCCATGGCTGGACCCCAAATAATATTCCTTTACGTGCTAAGTGGTATCTAGAGAGTGGGATAGGTTTAATAAATACCCTAATCCTAACGTGTACCCTAACCCTACCCCATACCCTAACCTAACGCGTACCCTAACCCTAAAGGTACGCTAATCCTAACCCGTACCCTAAACCAATCCCTAACCCTAAAACTAACCCTAACCCTAATCCTAACCCTAACCTATACCCTACGCCGTACCCTCACCCGTAACCTAACCCGTACCCTAAGCCGTACCCTAACCCTAACCCTAACCCATACGCTGCACCATACCCTCACCCGTTCCCTAACCCGTATCCTAAGCCCTACCCTAACCCTAACCCTAAACCTAACCCTAAACCTAACCCATACCCTACGCCGTACCCTCACCCGTACCCTAACCCATACCCTAAGCCGTACCCTAACCCTAACCCTAACCCTAACCCATACCCTATGCCGTACCCTAACCCGTACCCTAACCCGTATTCTAAGCTGTACCCTAACCCTAACCAATACCCTACACAGTACCCTCACCCGTACCCTCACCCGTACCCTAAGCCATACCCTAACCCTAACCCTAACCCTAACCCCTACCCTACGCCGTACCCTCACCTGTACCCTATCCCATACCCTAAGCCGTACCCTAACCCTAACACTAACCGTAACCCTAACCCTAACCCTCAACTACCCTTGAATGCTTTTGCCTCCATTAGATTTCCTAAGCACTAGTGTTTTAAGGAACAGGTTAAAAAGAAAATCCTAATGTGATTTTTTTATAATGTGTTTATTCTTTATCTTATCCTAGTGACTAAAAGCTTCTCCATGGCTGGACCCCAAATAATATTCCTTTACGTGCTAAGTGGTATCTAGAGAGTGGGATAGGTTTAATAAATACCCTAATCCTAAAGTGTACCCTATCCCTAACCCAAACCCTAACCCTAACACGTACGCTAATCCTAACCCGTACCCTAAACCAATCCCTAACCATAAAACTAACCCTAACCAATACCCTACGCAGTATCCTCACCCGTACCCTCACCCGTACCCTAAGCCGTACCCTAAACCTAACCCTAACCCTAACCCCTACCCTACGCCGTACCCTCACCCGTACCCTATCCCATACCCTAAGCCATACCCTAACCCTAACACTAACCCTAACCCTAACCCTAACCCTAAACTACCGTTGACTGCTTTTGCCTCCATTAGATTTCCTAAGCAATAGTGTTTTAAGGAACAGGTTAAAAAGAAAATCCTAATGTGATTTTTTTATAATGTGTTTATTCTTTATCTTATCCTAGTGACTAAAAGCTTCTCCATGGCTGGACCCCAAATAATATTCCTTTACGTGCTAAGTGGTATCTAGAGAGTGGGATAGGTTTAATAAATACCCTAATCCTAACGTGTACCCTAACCCTAACCCATACCCTAACCCTAAAGCGTACCCTAACCCTAACCCCAACCCTAACCCTAACACGTACGCTAATCCTAACCCGTACCCTAAACCAATCCCTAACCCTAAAACTAACCCTAACCCTAACCCTAACCCTAACCCTTACCCTAAGCCGTACCCTCACCCGTACCCTCACCCGTACCCTAAGCCGTACCCTAAACCTAACACTAACCCTAACCCTAACCCTAACCCTAAACTACCGTTGACTGCTTTTGCCTCCATTAGATTTGCTAAGCACTAGTGTTTTAAGGAACAGGTTAAAAAGAAAATCCTAATGTGATTTTTTTATAATGAGTTTATTCTTTATCTTATCCTAGTGACTAAAAGCTTCTCCATGGCTGGACCCCAAATAATATTCCTTTACGTGCTAAGTGGTATCTGGAGAGTGGGATAGGTTTAATAAATACCCTAATCCTAACGTGTACCCTAACCCTAACCCATACCCTAACCCTAACGCGTACCCTAACCCTAAAGGTACGCTAATCCTAACCCATGCCCTAAACCAATCCCTAACCCTAAAACTAACCCTAACCCTAATCCTAACCCTAACCCATACCGTACACCGTACCCTCACCCGTAACCTAACCCGTACCCTAAGCCGTACCCTAACCCTAACCCTAACCCTAACCCATACGCTGCACCATACCCTCACCCGTTCCCTAACCCGTATCCTAAGCCCTACCCTATCCCTAACCCTAAACCTAACCCTAAACCTAACCCATACCCTATGCCGTACCCTCACCCGTTCCCTAACCCGTACCCTAAGCCGTACCCTAACCCTAACCCTAACCCATACCCTACGCCGTACCCTAACCCGTACCCTAACCCATATTCTAAGCTGTACCCTAACCCTAACCAATACTCTACACAGTACCCTCACCCGTACCCTCACCCGTACCCTAAGCCATACCCTAACCCTAACCCTAACCTTAATCCTAACCCTAAACCCTACCCTACGCCGTACCCTCACCTCTACCCTATCCCATACCCTAAGCCGTACCCTAACCCTAACACTAACCCTAACCCTAACCCTAACCCTCAACTACCCTTGAATGCTTTTGCCTCCATTAGATTTCCTAAACACTAGTGTTTTAAGGAACAGGTTAAAAAGAAAATCCTAATGTGATTTTTTTATAATGTGTTTATTCTTTATCTTATCCTAGTGACTAAAAGCTTCTCCATGGCTGGACCCCAAATAATATTCCTTTACGTGCTAAGTGGTATCTAGAGAGTGGGATAGGTTTAATAAATACCCTAATCCTAACGTGTACCCTAACCCTACCCCATACCCTAACCCTAACGCGTACCCTAACCCTAAAGGTACGCTAATCCTAACCCGTACCCTAAACCAATCCCTAACCCTAAAACTAACCCTAACCCTAATCCTAACCCTAACCCATACCCTACGCCGTACCCTCACACGTAACCTAACCCGTACCCTAAGCCGTACCCTAACCCTAACCCTAACCCTAACCCATACGCTGCACCATACCGTCACCCGTTCCCTAACCCGTATCCTAAGCCCTACCCTAACCCTAACCCTAAACCTAACCCTAAACCTAACCCATACCCTACGCCGTACCCTCACCCGTACCCTAACCCATACCCTAAGCCGTACCCTAACCCTAACCCTAACCCTAACCCATACCCTATGCCGTACCCTAACCCGTACCCTAACCCGTATTCTAAGCTGTACCCTAACCCTAACCAATACCCTACAGAGTAGCCTCACCCGTACCCTCACCCGTACCCTAAGCCATACCCTAACCCTAACCCTAACCTTAATCCTAACCCTAACCCCTACCCTACGCCATACCCTCACCTGTACCCTATCCCATACCCTAAGCCGTACCCTAACCCTAACACTAACCGTAACCCTAACCCTAACCCTCAACTACCCTTGAATGCTTTTGCCTCCATTAGATTTCCTAAGCACTAGTGTTTTAAGGAACAGGTTAAAAAGAAAATCCTAATGTGATTTTTTTATAATGTGTTTATTCTTTATCTTATCCTAGTGACTAAATGCTTCTCCATGGCTGGACCCCAAATAATATTCCTTTACGTGCTAAGTTGTATCTAGAGAGTGGGATAGGTTTAATAAATACCCTAATCCTAACGTGTACCCTATCCCTAACCCAAACCCTAACCCTAACACGTACGCTAATCCTAACCCGTACCCTAAACCAATCCCTAACCATAAAACTAACCCTAACCAATACCCTACGCAGTATCCTCACCCGTACCCTCACCCGTACCCTAAGCCGTACCCTAAACCTAACCCTAACCCTAACCCCTACCCTACGCCGTACCCTCACCCGTACCCTATCCCATACCCTAAGCCATACCCTAACCCTAACACTAACCCTAACCCTAACCCTAACCCTAAACTACCGTTGACTGCTTTTGCCTCCATTAGATTTCCTAAGCAATAGTGTTTTAAGGAACAGGTTAAAAAGAAAATCCTAATGTGATTTTTTTATAATGTGTTTATTCTTTATCTTATCCTAGTGACTAAAAGCTTCTCCATGGCTGGACCCCAAATAATATTCCTTTACGTGCTAAGTGGTATCTAGAGAGTGGGATAGGTTTAATAAATACCCTAATCCTAACGTGTACCCTAACCCTAACCCATACCCTAACCCTAAAGCGTACCCTAACCCTAACCCCAACCCTAACCCTAACACGTACGCTAATCCTAACCCGTACCCTAAACCAATCCCTAACCCTAAAACTAACCCTAACCCTAACCCTAACCCTAACCCATACCCTACGCCGTACCCTCACCCGTACCCTCACCCGTACCCTAAGCCGTACCCTAAACCTAACACTAACCCTAACCCTAACCCTAAACTACCGTTGACTGCTTTTGCCTCCATTAGATTTGCTAAGCACTAGTGTTTTAAGGAACAGGTTAAAAAGAGAATCCTAATGTGATTTTTTTATAATGTGTTTATTCTTTATCTTATCCTAGTGACTAAAAGCTTCTCCATGGCTGGACCCCAAATAATATTCCTTTACGTGCTAAGTGGTATCTGGAGAGTGGGATAGGTTTAATAAATACCCTAATCATAACTTGTACCCTAACCCTAACCCATACCCTAACCCTAAAGCGTACCCTAACCCTAACGCCAACCCTAACCCTAACACGTACGCTAATCCTAACCCGTACCCTAAACCAATCCCTAACCCTAAAACTAACCCTAACCCTAACCCTAACCCATACCCTACGCCGTACCCTCACCCGTACCCTCACCCGTACCCTAAGCCGTACCCTAAACCTAACACTAACCCTAACCGTAACCCTAACCCCTACCCTACGCCGTACCCTCACCCGTACCCTATCCCATACCCTAAGCCATACCCTAACCCTAACACTAACCCTAACCCTAACCCTAACCCTAAACTACCGTTGAATGCTTTTGCCTCCATTAGATTTGCTAAGCACTAGTGTTTTAAGGAACAGGTTAAAAAGAGAATCCTAATGTGATTTTTTTATAATGTGTTTATTCTTTATCTTATCCTAGTGACTAAAAGCTTCTCCATGGCTGGACCCCAAATAATATTCCTTTACGTGCTAAGTGGTATCTAGAGAGTGGGATAGGTTTAATAAATATCCTAATCCTAACGTGTACCCTAACCCTACCCCATACCCTAACCCTAACGCGTACCCTAACCCTAAAGGTACGCTAATCTTAACCCATACCCTAAACCAATCCCTAACCCTAAAACTAACCCTAACCCTAATCCTACACCTAACCCATACCCTACGCCGTACCCTCACCTGTAACCTAAACCGTACCCTAAGCCGTACCCTAACCCTAACCCTAACCCTAACCCATACGCTGCACCATACCCTCACCCGTTCCCTAACCCGTATCCTAAGCCCTACCCTAACCCTAACCCTAAACCTAACCGTAAACCTAACCCATACCCTACGCCGTACCCTCACCCGTACCCTAACCCGTACCCTAAGCCGTACCCTATCCCTAACCCTAACCCTAACCCATACCCTACGCCGTACCCTAACCCGTACCCTAACCCGTATTCTAAGCTGTACCCTAACCCTAACCAATACCCTACACAGTACCCTCACCTGTACCCTCACCCGTACCCTAAGCCATACCCTAACCCTAACCCTAACCTTAATCCTAACCCTAACCCCTACCCTACGCCGTACCCTCCCCTGTACCCTATCCCATACCCTAAGCCGTACCCTAACCCTAACACTAACCCTAACCCTAACCCTAACCCTCAACTACCCTTGAATGCTTTTGCCTCCATTAGATTTCCTAAGCACTAGTGTTTTAAGGAACAGGTTAAAAAGAAAATCCTAATGTGATTTTTTTATAATGTGTTTATTCTTTATCTTATCCTAGTGACTAAAAGCTTCTCCATGGCTGGACCCCAAATAATATTCCTTTACGTGCTAAGTGGTATCTAGAGAGTGGGATAGGTTTAATAAATACCCTAATCCTAACTTGTACCCTATCCCTAACCCAAACCCTAACCCTAACACGTACGCTAATCCTAACCCGTACCCTAAACCAATCCCTAACCATAAAACTAACCCTAACCCTAACCCTAACCCTAACCAATACCCTACGCAGTATCCTCACCCATACCCTCACCCGTACCCTAAGCCGTACCCTAAACCTAACACTAACCCTAACCCTAACCCTAACCCCTACCCTACGCCGTACCCTCACCCGTACCCTATCCCATACCCTAAGCCATACCCTAACCCTAACACTAACCCTAACCCTAACCCTAACCCTAAACTACCCTTGACTGCTTTTGCCTCCATTAGATTTCCTAAGCACTAGTGTTTTAAGGAACAGGTTAAAAAGAAAATCCTAATGTGATTTTTTTATAATGTGTTTATTCTTTATCTTATCCTAGTGACTAAAAGCTTCTCCATGGCTGGACCCCAAATAATATTCCTTTACGTGCTAAGTGGTATCTAGAGAGTGGGATAGGTTTAATAAATACCCTAATCCTAACTTGTACCCTAACCCTAACCCATACCCTAACCCTAAAGCGTACCCTAACCCTAACCCCAACCCTAACCCTAACACGTATGCTAATCCTAACCCGTACCCTAAACCAATCCCTAACCCTAAAACTAACCCTAACCCTAACCCTAACCCTAACCCATACCCTACGCCGTACCCTCACCCGTACCCTAAACCGTACCCTAAACCTAACACTAACCCTAATCCTAACCCTAACCCTAAACTACCGTTGACTGCTTTTGCCTCCATTAGATTTGCTAAGCACTAGTGTTTTAAGGAACAGGTTAAAAAGAAAATCCTAATGTGATTTTTTTATAATGTGTTTATTCTTTATCTTATCCTAGTGACTAAAAGCTTCTCCATGGCTGGACCCCAAATAATATTCCTTTACGTGCTAAGTGGTATCTGGAGAGTGGGATAGGTTTAATATATACCCTAATCCTAACGTGTACCCTAACCCTAACCCATAACCTAACCCTAAAGCGTACCCTAACCCTAACCCAAACCCTAACCCTAACACGTACGCTAATCCTAAACCGTACCCTAAACCAATCCCTAACCCTAAAACTAACCCTAACCCTAACCCTAACCCTAACCCATACCCTACGCCGTACCCTCACCCGTACCCTCACCCGTACCCTAAGCCGTACCCTAAACCTAACACTAACCCTAACCCTAACCCTAACCCTAAACTACCGTTGACTGCTTTTGCCTCCATTAGATTTGCTAAGCACTAGTGTTTTAAGGAACAGGTTAAAAAGAAAATCCTAATGTGATTTTTTTATAATGTGTTTATTCTTTATCTTATCCTAGTGACTAAAAGCTTCTCCATGGCTGGACCCCAAATAATATTCCTTTACGTGCTAAGTGGTATCTGGAGAGTGGGATAGGTTTAATAAATACCCTAATCCTAACGTTTACCCTAACCCTAACCCATACCCTAACCCTAAAGCGTACCCTAACCCTAACCCCAACCCTAACCCTAACACGTACGCTAATCCTAACCCGTACCCTAAACCAATCCCTAACCCTAAAACTAACCCTAACCCTAACCCTAACCCTAACCCATACCCTACGCCGTACCCTCACCCGTACCCTCACCCGTACCCTAAGCCGTACCCTAAACCTAACACTAACCCTAACCCTAACCCTAACCCCTACCCTACGCCGTACCCTCACCCGTACCCTATCCCATACCCTAAGCCATACCCTAACCCTAACACTAACCCTAACCCTAACCCTAACCCTAAACTACCGTTGACTGCTTTTGCCTCCATTAGATTTGCTAAGCTCTAGTGTTTTAAGGAACAGGTTAAAAAGAAAATCCTAATGTGATTTTTTTATAATGTGTTTATTCTTTATCTTATCCTAGTGACTAAAATCTTCTCCATGGCTGGACACCAAATAATATTCCTTTACGTGCTAAGTGGTATCTAGAGAGTGGGATAGGTTTAATAAATACCCTAATCCTAACGTGTACCCTAACCCTACCCCATACCCTAACCCTAACGCGTACCCTAACCCTAAAGGTACGCTAATCCTAACCCGTACCCTAAACCAATCCCTAACCCTAAAACTAACCCTAACCCTAAAACTAACCCTAACCCATACCCTACGCCATACCCTCACCCGTAACCTAACCCGTACCCTAAGCCGTACCCTAAACCTAACCCTAACCCTAACCCATACGCTGCACCATACCCTCACCCGTTACCTAACCCGGATCCTAAGCCCTACCCTAACCCTAACCCTAACCTTAATCCTAACCCTAACCCCTACCCTACGCCGTACCCTCACCTGTACCCTATCCCATACCTTAAGCCGTACCCTAACCCTAACCCTAACCCTAACCCTAACCCTAATCCTAACGTGTACCCTATCCCTAACCCATACCCTAACCCTAAAGCGTACCCTAACCCTAACCCCAACCCTAACCCTAACACGTACGCTAATCCTAACCCGTACCCTAAACCAATCCCTAACCATAAAACTAACCCTAACCCTAACCCTAACCCTAACCAATACCCTACGCAGTATCCTCACCCATACCCTCACCCGTACCCTAAGCAGTACCCTAAACCTAACACTAACCCTAACCCTAACCCTAACCCCTACCCTACGCCGTACCCTCACCCGTACCCTATCCCATACCCTAAGCCATACCCTAACCCTAACACTAACCCTAACCCTAACCCTAACCCTAAACTACCGTTGACTGCTTTTGCCTCCATTAGATTTCCTAAGCAATAGTGTTTTAAGGAACAGGTTAAAAAGAAAATCCTAATGTGATTTTTTTATAATGTGTTTATTCTTTATCTTATTCTAGTGACTAAAAGCTTCTCCATGGCTGGACCCCAAATAATATTCCTTTACGTGCTAAGTGGTATCTAGAGAGTGGGATAGGTTTATAAATACCCTAATCCTAACGTGTACCCTAACCCTAACCCATACCCTAACCCTAAAGCGTACCCTAACCCTAACCCCAACCCTAACCCTAACACGTACGCTAATCCTAACCCGTACCCTAAACCAATCCCTAACCCTAAAACTAACCCTAACCCTAACCCTAACCCTAACCCATACCCTACGCCGTACCCTCACCCGTACCCTCACCCGTACCCTAAGCCGTACCCTAACCCTAACACTAACCCTAACCCTAACACTAACCCTAAACTACCGTTGACTGCTTTTGCCTCCATTAGATTTGCTAAGCACTAGTGTTTTAAGGAACAGGTTAAAAAGAAAATCCTAATGTGATTTTTTTATAATGTGTTTATTCTTTATCTTATCCTAGTGACTAAAAGCTTCTCCATGGCTGGACCCCAAATAATATTCCTTTACGTGCTAAGTGGTATCTGGAGAGTGGGATAGGTTTAATAAATACCCTAATCCTAACGTGTACCCTAACCCTAACCCATAACCTAACCCTAAAGCGTACCCTAACCCTAACCCAAACCCTAACCCTAACACGTACGCTAATCCTAAACCGTACCCTAAACCAATCCCTAACCCTAAAACTAACCCTAACCCTAACCCTAACCCTAACCCATACCCTACGCCGTACCCTCACCCGTACCCTCACCCGTACCCTAAGCCGTACCCTAACCCTAACCCTAACCCTAACCCTAAACCTAACCCATACCCTACGCCGTACCCTCACCCGTACCCTAACCCGTACCCTAAGCCGTACCCTAACCCTGACCCTAACCCATACCCTACGCCGTACCGTAACCCGTATTCTAAGCTGTACCCTAACCCTAACCAATACCCTACACAGTACCCTCACCCGTACCCTCACCCGTACCCTAAGCCATACCCTAACCCTAACCCTAACCTTAATCCTAACCCTAACCCCTACCCTACGCCGTACCATCCCCTGTTCCCTATCCCATACCCTAAGCCGTACCCTAACCCTAACACTAACCCTAACCCTAACCCTAAACCTCAACTACCCTTGAATGCTTTTGCCTCCATTAGATTTCCTAAACACTAGTGTTTTAAGGAACAGGTTAAAAAGAAAATCCTAATGTGATTTTTTTATAATGTGTTTATTCTTTATCTTATCCTAGTGACTAAAAGCTTCTCCATGGCTGGACCCCAAATAATATTCCTTTACGTGCTAAGTGGTATCTAGAGAGTGGGATAGGTTTAATAAATACCCTAATCCTAACGTGTATCCTATCCCTAACCCAAACCCTAACCCTAACACGTACGCTAATCCTAACCCGTACCCTAAACCAATCCCTAAACATAAAACTAACCCTAACCAATACCCTACGCAGTATCCTCACCCGTACCCTCACCCGTACCCTAAGCCGTACCCTAAACCTAACCCTAACCCTAACCCCTACCCTACGCCGTACCCTCACCCGTACCCTATCCCATACCCTAAGCCATACACTAACCCTAACACTAAGCCTAACCCTAACCCTAACCCTAAACTACCGTTGACTGCTTTTGCCTCCATTAGATTTCCTAAGCAATAGTGTTTTAAGGAACAGGTTAAAAAGAAAATCCTAATGTGATTTTTTTATAATGTGTTTATTCTTTATCTTATCCTAGTGACTAAAAGCTTCTCCATGGCTGGACCCCAAATAATATTCCTTTACGTGCTAAGTGGTATCTAGAGAGTGGGATAGGTTTAATAAATACCCTAATCCTAACGTGTACCCTAACCCTAACCCATACCCTAACCCTAAAGCGTACCCTAACCCTAACCCCAACCCTAACCCTAACACGTACGCTAATCCTAACCCGTACCCTAAACCAATCCCTAACCCTAAAACTAACCCTAACCCTAACCCTTACCCTAACCCATACCCTACGCCGTACCCTCACCCGTACCCTCACCCGTACCCTAAGCCGTACCCTAAACCTAACACTAACCCTAACCCTAAACCTAACCCTAAACCTAACCCATACCCTACGCCATAACCTCACCCGTACCCTAACCCGTACCCTAAGCCGTACCCTAACCCTAACCCTAACCCTAACCCATACCCTACGCCGTACCCTAACCCGTACCCTAACCCGTATTCTAAGCTGTACCCTAACCCTAACCAATACCCTACACAGTACCCTCACCCGTACCCTCACCCGTACCCTAAGCCATACCCTAACCCTAACCCTAACCTTAATCCTAACCCTAACCCCTACCCTACGCCGTAACCTCCCCTGTACCCTATCCCATACCCTAAGCCGTACCCTAACCCTAACACTAACCCTAACCCTAACCCTAACCCTCAACTACCCTTGAATGCTTTTGCCTCCATTAGATTTCCTAAGCACTAGTGTTTTAAGGAACAGGTTAAAAAGAAAATCCTAATGTGATTTTTTTATAATGTGTTTATTCTTTATCTTATCCTAGTGACTAAAAGCTTGTCCATGGCTGGACCCCAAATAATATTCCTTTACGTGCTAAGTGGTATCTAGAGAGTGGGATAGGTTTAATAAATACCCTAATCCTAACTTGTACCCTATCCCTAACCCAAACCCTAACCCTAACACGAACGCTAATCCTAACCCGTACCCTAAACCAATCCCTAACCATAAAACTAACCCTAACCAATACCCTACGCAGTATCCTCACCCGTACCCTCACCCGTAACCTAAGCCGTACCCTAAACCTAACACTAACCCTAACCCTAACCCTAACCCCTACCCTACGCCGTACCCTCACCCATACCCTATCCCATACCCTAAGCCATACCCTAACCCTAACACTAACCCTAACCCTAACCCTAACCCTAAATTACCGTTGACTGCTTTTGCCTCCATTAGATTTCCTAAGCAATAGTGTTTTAAGGAACAGGTTAAAAAGAAAATCCTAATGTGATTTTTTTATAATGTGTTTATTCTTTATCTTATCCTAGTGACTAAAAGCTTCTCCATGGCTGGACCCCAAATAATATTCCTTTACGTGCTAAGTGGTATCTAGAGAGTGGGACAGGTTTAATAAATACCCTAATCCTAACGTGTACCCTAACCCTAACCCATACCCTAACCCTAAAGCGTACCCTAACCCTAACCCCAACCCTAACCCTAACACGTATGCTAATCCTAACCCGTACCCTAAACCAATCCCTAACCCTAAAACTAACCCTAACCCTAATCCTAACCCTAACCCACACCCTACGCCGTACCCTCACCCATAACCTAACCCGTGCCCTAAGCCGTACCCTAACCCTAACCCTAACCCTAACCCATACGCTGCACCATACCCTCACCCGTTCCCTAACCCGTATCCTAAGCCCTACCTTAACCCTAACCCTAAACCTAACCTTAAACCTAACCCATACCGTACTCCGTACCCTCACCCGTACCCTAACCCGTACCCTAAGCCGTACCCTAACCCTAACCCTAACCCTAACCCATACCCTACGCCGTACCCTAACCCGTACCCTAACCCGTATTCTAAGCTGTACCCTAACCCTAACCAATACCCTACACAGTACCCTCACCCGTACCCTCACCCGTACCCTAAGCCATACCCTAACCCTAACCCTAACCTTAATCCTAACCCTAACCCCTACCCTACGCCGTACCCTCACCTGTACCCTATCCCATACCCTAAGCCGTACCCTAACCCTAACCCTAACCCTAACCCTAACCCTAACCCTAATCCTAACGTGTACCCTATCCCTAACCCATACCCTAACCCTAAAGCGTACCCTAACCCTAACCCCAACCCTAACCCTAACACGTACGCTAATCCTAACCCGTACCCTAAACCAATCCCTAACCCTAAAACTAACCCTAACCCTAACCCTAACCCTAACCCATACCCTACGCCGTACCCTCACCCGTACCCTCACCCGTACCCTAAGCCGTACCCTAAACCTAACACTACCCTAACCCTAACCCTAACCCCTACCCTACGCCGTACCCTCACCCATACCCTATCCCATACCCTAAGCCATACCCTAATCCTAACACTAACCCTAACCGTAATCCTAACCCTAAACTACCGTTGACGGCTTTTGCCTCCATTAGATTTGCTAAGCACTAGTGTTTTAAGGAACAGGTTAAAAAGAAAATCCTAATGTGATTTTTTTATAATGTGTTTATTCTTTATCTTATCCTAGTGACTAAAATCTTCTCCATGGCTGGACCCCAAATAATATTCCTTTACGTGCTAAGTGGTATCTAGAGAGTGGGATAGGTTTAATAAATACCCTAATCCTAACGTGTACCCTAACCCTACCCCATACCCTAACCCTAACGCGTACCCTAACCCTAAAGGTACGCTAATCCTAACCTGTACCCTAAACCAATCCCTAACCCTAAAACTAACCCTAACCCTAATCCTAACCCTAACCCATACCCTACGCCGTACCCTCACCCGTAACCTAACCCGTACCCTAAGCCATACCCTAACCCTAACCCTAACCCTAACCCATACGCTGCACCATACCCTCACCCGTTCCCTAACCCGTATCCTAAGCCCTACCCTAACCCTAACCCTAAACCTAATCCTAAACCTAACCCATACCCTACGCCGTACCCTCACCCGTACCCTAACCCGTACCCTAAGCCGTACCCTAACCCTAACCCTAACCCTAACCCATACCCTACGCCGTACCCTAACCCGTACCCTAACCCGTATTCTAAGCTGTACCCTAACGCTAACCAATACCCTACACAGTACCCTCACCCGTACCCTCACCCGTACCCTAAGCCATACCCTAACCCTAACCCTAACCTTAATCCTAACCCTAACCCCTACCCTACGCCGTACCCTCACCTGTACCCTATCCCATACCCTAAGCCGTACCCTAACCCTAACACTAACACTAACCCTAACCCTAACCCTCAACTACCTTGAATGCTTTTGCCTCCATTAGATTTGCTAAGCACTAGTGTTTTAAGGAACAGGTTAAAAAGAAAATCCTAATGTGATTTTTTTATAATGTGTTTATTATTTATCTTATCCTAGTGACTTAAAGCTTCTCCATGGCTGGACCCCAAATAATATTCCTTTACGTGCTAAGTGGTATCTAGAGAGTGGGCTAGGTTTAATAAATACCCTAATCCTAACGTGTACCCTATCCCTAACCCATACCCTAACCCTAAAGCGTACCCTAACCCTAACCCCAACCCTAACCCTAACACGTACGCTAATCCTAAACCGTACCCTAAACCAATCCCTAACCATAAAACTAACCCTAACCCTAACCCTAACCCTAACCAATACCCTACGCAGTATCCTCACCCATACCCTCACCCGTACCCTAAGCCGTACCCTAAACCTAACACTAACCCTAACCCTAACCCTAACCCCTACCCTACTCCGTACCCTCACCCGTACCCTATCCCATACCCTAAGCCATACCCTAACCCTAACACTAACCCTAACCCTAACCCTAACCCTAAACTACCGTTGACTGCTTTTGCCTCCATTAGATTTCCTAAGCAATAGTGTTTTAAGGAACAGGTTAAAAAGAACATCCTAATGTGATTTTTTTATAATGTGTTTATTCTTTATCTTATCCTAGTGACTAAAAGCTTCTCCATGGCTGGACCCCAAATAATATTCCTTTACGTGCTAAGTGGTATCTAGAGACTGGGATAGGTTTAATAAATACCCTAATCCTAACGTGTACCCTAACCCTAACCCATACCCTAACCCTAAAGCGTACCCTAACCCTAACCCCAACCCTAACCCTAACACGTATGCTAATCCTAACCCGTACCCTAAACCAATCCCTAACCCTAAAACTAACCCTAACCCTAACCCTAACCCTAACCCATACCCTACGCCGTACCCTCACCCGTACCCTAAACCGTACCCTAAACCTAACACTAACCCTAACCCTAACCCTAACCCTAAACTACCGTTGACTGCTTTTGCCTCCATTAGATTTGCTAAGCACTAGTGTTTTAAGGAACAGGTTAAAAAGAAAATCCTAATGTGATTTTTTTATAATGTGTTTATTCTTTATCTTATCCTAGTGACTAAAAGCTTCTCCATGGCTGGACCCCAAATAATATTCCTTTACGTGCTAAGTGGTATCTGGAGAGTGGGATAGGTTTAATAAATACCCTAATCCTAACGTGTACCCTAACCCTAACCCATAACCTAACCCTAAAGCGTACCCTAACCCTAACCCAAACCCTAACCCTAACACGTACGCTAATCCTAAACCGTACCCTAAACCAATCCCTAACCCTAAAACTAACCCTAACCCTAACACTAACCCTAACCCTAACCCATACCCTACGCCGTACCCTCACCCGTACCCTCACCCGTACCCTAAGCCGTACCCTAAACCTAACACTCACCCTAACCCTAACCCTAAACCTAAACTACCGTTGACTGCTTTTGCCTCCATTAGATTTGCTAAGCACTAGTGTTTTAAGGAACAGGTTAAAAAGAAAATCCTAATGTGATTTTTTTATACTGTGTTTATTCTTTATCTTATCCTAGTGACTAAAAGCTTCTCCATGGCTGGACCCCAAATAATATTCCTTTACGTGCTAAGTGGTATCTGGAGAGTGGGATAGGTTTAATAAATACCCTAATCCTAACGTGTACCCTAACCCTACCCCATACCCTAACCCTAACGCGTACCCTAACCCTAAAGGTACGCTAATCCTAACCCGTACCCTAAACCAATCCCTAACCCTAAAACTAACCCTAACCCTAAAACTAACCGTAACCCATACCCTACGCCGTACCCTCACCCGTAAGCTAACCCGTACCCTAAGCCGTACCCTAACCCTAACCCTAACCCTAACCCATACGCTGCACCATACCCTCACCCGTTCCCTAACCCGTATCCTAAGCCCTACCCTAACCCTAACCCTAAACCTAACCCTAAACCTAACCCATACCCTACGCCGTACCCTCACCCGTACCCTAACCCGTACCCTAAGCCGTACCCTAACCCTAACCCTAACCCTAACCCATACCCTACGCCGTACCCTAACCCGTACCCTAACCCGTATTCTAAGCTGTACCCTAACCCTAACCAATACCCTACACAGTACCCTCACCCGTACCCTCACCCGTACCCTGAGCCATACCCTAACCCTAACCCTAACCTTAATCCTAACCCTAACCCCTACCCTACGCCGTACCCTCCCCTGTACCCTATCCCATACCCTAAGCCGTACCCTAACCCTAACACTAACCCTAACCCTAACCCTAACCCTAAACTACCGTTGACTGCTTTTGCCTCCATTAGATTTCCTAAGCAATAGTGTTTTAAGGAACAGGTTAAAAAGAAAATCCTAATGTGATTTTTTTATAATGTGTTTATTCTTTATCTTATCCTAGTGACTAAAAGCTTCTCCATGGCTGGACCCCAAATAATATTCCTTTACGTGCTAAGTGGTATCTAGAGAGTGGGACAGGTTTAATAAATACCCTAATCCTAACGTGTACCCTAACCCTAACCCATACCCTAACCCTAAAGCGTACCCTAACCCTAACCCCAACCCTAACCCTAACACGTATGCTAATCCTAACCCGTACCCTAAACCAATCCCTAACCCTAAAACTAACCCTAACCCTAACCCTAACCCTAACCCATACCCTACGCCGTACCCTCACCCGTACCCTCACCCGTACCCTAAGCCGTACCCTAAACCTAACACTAACCCTAACCCTAACCCTAACCCCTACCCTACGCCGTACCCTCACCCGTACCCTAACGCAAACCCTAAGCCATACCCTAACCCTAACACTAACCCTAACCCTAACCCTAACCCTAAACTACCGTTGACTGCTTTTGCCTCCATTAGATTTGCTAAGCACTAGTGTTTTAAGGAACAGGTTAAAAAGAAAATCCTAATGTGATTTTTTTATAATGTGTTTATTCTTTATCTTATCCTAGTGACTAAAATCTTCTCCATGGCTGGACCCCAGATAATATTCCTTTACGTGCTAAGTGGTATCTAGAGAGTGGGATAGGTTTAATAAATACCCTAATCCTAACGTGTACCCTAACCCTACCCCATACCCTAACCCTAACGCGTACCCTAACCCTAAAGGTACGCTAATCCTAACCCGTACCCTAAACCAATCCCTAACCCTAAAACTAACCCTAACCCTAATCCTAACCCTAACCCATACCCTACGCCGTACCCTCACCCGTAACCTAACCCGTACCCAAAGCCGTACCCTAACCCTAACCCTAACCCTAACCCATACGCTGCACCATACCCTCACCCGTTCCCTAACCCGTATCCTAAGCCCTACCTTAACCCTAACCCTAAACCTAACCCTAAACCTAACCCATACCCTACGCCGTACCCTCACCCGTACCCTAACCCGTACCCTAAGCCGTACACTAACCCTAACCCTAACGCTAACCCATACCCTACGCCGTACCCTAACCCGTACCCTAACCCGTATTCTAAGCTGTACCCTAACCCTAACCAATACCTTACACAGTACCCTCACCCGTACCCTCACCCGTACCCTAAGCCATACCCTAACCCTAACCCTAACCTTAATCCTAACCCTAACCCCTACCCTACGCCGTACCCTCACCTGTACACTATCCCATACCCTAAGCCGTACCCTAACCCTAACATTAACCCTAACCCTAACCCTAATCCTAACGTGTACCCTATCCCTAACCCATACCCTAACCCTAAAGCGTACCCTAACCCTAACCCGAACCCTAACCCTAACACGTACGCTAATCCTAACCCGTACCCTAAACCAATCCCTAACCATAAAACTAACCCTAACCCTAACCCTAACCCTAACCAATACCCTACGCAGTATCCTCACCCATACCCTCACCCGTACCCTAAGCCGTACCCTAAACCTAACACTAACCCTAACCCTAACCCTAACCCCTACCCTACGCCGTACCCTCACCCGTACCCTATCCCATACCCTAAGCCATACCCTAACCCTAACACTAACCCTAACCCTAACCCTAACCCTAAACTACCGTTGACTGCTTTTGCCTCCATTAGATTTCCTAAGCAATAGTGTTTTAAGGAACAGGTTAAAAAGAAAATCCTAATGTCATTTTTTTATAATGTGTTTATTCTTTATCTTATCCTAGTGACTAAAAGCTTCTCCATGGCTGGACCCCAAATAATATTCCTTTACGTGCTAAGTGGTATCTAGAGAGTGGGATAGGTTTAATAAATACCCTAATCCTAACGTGTACCCTAACCCTAACCCATACCCTAACCCTAAAGCGTACCCTAACCCTAACCCCAACCCTAACCCTACCACGTACGCTAATCCTAACCCGTACCCTAAACCAATCCCTAACCCTAAAACTAACCCTAACCCTAACCCTAACCCTAACCCATACCCTACACCGTACCCTCACCCGTACCCTCATCCGTACCCTAAGCCGTACCCTAACCCTAACACTAACCCTAACCCTAACCCTAACCCTAAACTACCCTTGACTGCTTTTGCCTCCATTAGATTTGCTAAGCACTAGTGTTTTAAGGAACAGGTTAAAAAGAAAATCCTAATGTGATTTTTTTATAATGTGTTTATTCTTTATCTTATCCTAGTGACTAAAAGCTTCTCCATGGCTGGACCCCAAATAATATTCCTTTACGTGCTAAGTGGTATCTGGAGAGTGGGATAGGTTTAATAAATACCCTAATCCTAACGTGTACCCTAACCCTAACCCATAACCTAACCCTAAAGCGTACCCTAACCCTAACCCAAACCCTAACCCTAACACGTATGCTAATCCTAAACCGTACCCTAAACCAATTCCTAACCCTAAAACTAACCCTAACCCTAACCCTAACCCATACCCTACGCCGTACCCTCACCCGTACCCTCACCCGTACCCTAAGCCGTACCCTAACCCTAACCCTAACCCTAACCCATACGCTGCACCATACCCTCACCCGTTCCCTAACCCGTATCCTAAGCCCTACCCTAACCCTAACCCTAAACCTAACCCTAAACCTAACCCATACCCTACGCCGTACCCTCACCCGTACCCTAACCCGTACCCTAAGCCGTACCCTAACCCTGACCCTAACCCATACCCTACGCCATACCCTAACCCATACCCTAACCCGTATTCTAAGCTATACCCTAACCCTAACCAATACCCTACACAGTACCCTCACCCGTACCCTCACCCGTACCCTAAGCCATACCCTAACCCTAACCCTAACCTTAATCCTAACCCTAACCCCTACCCTACGCCGTACCATCCCCTGTTCCCTATCCCATACCCTAAGCCGTACCCTAACCCTAACACTAACCCTAACCCTAACCCTAAACCTCAACTACCCTTGAATGCTTTTGCCTCCATTAGATTTCCTAAACACTAGTGTTTTAAGGAACAGGTTAAAAAGAAAATCCTAATGTGATTTTTTTATAATGTGTTTATTCTTTATCTTATCCTAGTGACTAAAAGCTTCTCCATGGCTGGACCCCAAATAATATTCCTTTACGTGCTAAGTGGTATCTAGAGAGTGGGATAGGTTTAATAAATACCCTAATCCTAACGTGTATCCTATCCCTAACCCAAACCCTAACCCTAACACGTACGCTAATCCTAACCCGTACCCTAAACCAATCCCTAATCATAAAACTAACCCTAACCAATACCCTACGCAGTATCCTCACCCATACCCTCACCCGTACCCTAAGCCGTACCCTAAACCTAACACTAACCCTAACCCTAACCCTAAGCCCTACCCTATGCCGTACCCTCACCCGTACCCTATCCCATACCCTAAGCCATACCCTAACCCTAACCCTAACCCTAATCCTAACCCTAACCCATACCCTACGCCGTACCCTCACCCGTAACCTAACCCGTACCCTAAGCCGTACCCTAACCCTAACCCTAACCCTAACCCATACGCTGCACCATAGCCTCACCCGTTCCCTAACCCGTATCCTAAGCCCTACCCTAACCCTAACCCTAAACCTAACCCTAAACCTAACCCATACCCTACGCCATACCCTCACCCGTACCCTATCCCGTACCCTAAGCCGTACCCTAACCCTAACCCTAACCCTAACCCATACCCTACGCCGTACCCTAACCCGTACCCTAACCCATATTCTAAGCTGTACCCTAACCCTAACCAATACCCTACACAGTACCCTCACCCGTACCCTCACCCGTACCCTAAGCCATACCCTAACCCTAACCCTAACCCTAATCCTAACCCTAACCCCTACCCTACGCCGTACCCTCACCTGTACCCTATCCCATACCCTAAGCCGTACCCTAACCCTAACACTAACCCTAACCCTAACCCTAACCCTCAACTACCCTTGAATGCTTTTGCCTCCATTAGATTTCCTAAGCACTAGTGTTTTAAGGAACAGGTTAAAAAGAAAATCCTAATGTGATTTTTTTATAAAATGTTTATTCTTTATCTTATCCTAGTGACTAAAATCTTCTCCATGGCTGGACCCCAAATAATATTCCTTTACGTGCTAAGTGGTATCTAGAGAGTGGGATAGGTTTAATAAATACCCTAATCCTAACGTGTACCCTAACCCTACCCCATACCCTAACCCTAACGCGTACCCTAACCCTAAAGGTACGCTAATCCTAACCCGTACCCTAAACCAATCCCTAACCCTAAAACTAACCCTAACCCTAAAACTAACCCTAACCCATACCCTACGCCGTACCCTCACCCGTAACCTAACCCGTACCCTAAGCCGTACCCTAACCCTAACCCTAACCCTAACTCATACGCTGCACCATACCCTCACCCGTTCCCTAACCCGTATCCTAAGCCCTACTCTAACCCTAACCCTAAACCTAACCCTAAACCTAACCCATACCCTACGCCGTACCCTCACCCGTACCCTAACCCGTACCCTAAGCCGTACCCTAAACCTAACCCATACCCTACGCCGTACCCTAACCCGTACCCTAACCCGTATTCTAAGCTGTACCCTAACCCTAACCAATACCCTACACAGTACCCTCACCCGTACCCTCACCCGTACCCTAAGCCATACCCTAACCCTAACCCTAACCTTAATCCTAACCCTAACCCCTACCCTACGCCGTACCCTCCCCTGTACCCTATCCCATACCCTAAGCCGTACCCTAACCCTAACACTAACCCTAACCCTAACACTAACCCTAAACTACCGTTGACTGCTTTTGCCTCCATTAGATTTCCTAAGCAATAGTGTTTTAAGGAACAGGTTAAAAAGAAAATCCTAATGTGATTTTTTTATAATGTGTTTATTCTTTATCTTATCCTAGTGACTAAAAGCTTCTCCATGGCTGGACCCCAAATAATATTCCTTTACGTGCTAAGTGGTATCTAGAGAGTGGGACAGGTTTAATAAATACCCTAATCCTAACGTGTACCCTAACCCTACCCCATACCCTAACCCTAACGCGTACCCTAACCCTAAAGGTACGCTAATCCTAACCTGTACCCTAAACCAATCCCTAACCCTAAAACTAACCCTAACCCTAATCCTAACCCTAACCCATACCCTACGCCGTACCCTCACCCGTAACCTAACCCGTACCCTAAGCCGTACCCTAACCCTAACCCTAACCCTAACCCATACGCTGCACCATACCCTCACCCGTTCCCTAACCCGTATCCTAAGCCCTACCTTAACCCTAACCCTAAACCTAACCCTAAACCTAACCCATACCCTACGCAGTACCCTCACCCGTACCCTAACTCGTACCGTAAGCCGTACCCTAACCCTAACCCATACCCTACACAGTACCCTCACCCGTACCCTCACCCGTACCCTAAGCCATACCCTAACCCTAACCCTAACCTTAATCCTAACCCTAACCCCTACCCTACGCCGTACCCTCACCTGTACACTATCCCATACCCTAAGCCGTACCCTAACCCTAACCCTAACCCTAACCCTAACCCTAATCCTAACGTGTACCCTATCCCTAACCCATACCCTAACCCTAAAGCGTACCCTAACCCTAACCCCAACCCTAACCCTAACACGTACGCTAATCCTAACCCGTACGTTAAACCAATCATTAACCATAAAACTAACCCTAACCCTAACCCTAACCCTAACCAATACCCTACGCAGTATCCTCACCCATACCCTCACCCGTACCCTAAGCCGTACCCTAAACCTAACACTAACCCTAACCCTAACCCTAACCCCTACCCTACGCCGTACCCTCACCCGTACCCTATCCCATACCCTAAGCCATACCCTAACCCTAACACTAACCCTAACCCTAACCCTAAACCTAAACTACCGTTGACTGCTTTTGCCTCCATTAGATTTCCTAAGCAATAGTGTTTTAAGGAACAGGTTAAAAAGAAAATCCTAATGTGATTTTTTTATAATGTGTTTATTCTTTATCTTATCCTAGTGACTAAAAGCTTCTCCATGGCTGGACCCCAAATAATATTCCTTTACGTGCTAAGTGGTATCTAGAGAGTGGGATAGGTTTAATAAATACCCTAATCCTAACGTGTACCCTAACACTAACCCATACCCTAACCCTAAAGCGTACCCTAACCCTAACCCCAACCCTAACCCTAACACGTACGCTAATCCTAACCCGTACCCTAAACCAATCCCTAACCCTAAAACTAACCCTAACCCTAACCGTAACCCTAACCCATACCCTACGCCGTACCCTCACCCGTACCCTCACCCGTACCCTAAGCCGTACCCTAACCCTAACACTAACCCTAACCCTAACCCTAACCCTAAACTACCGTTGACTGCTTTTGCCTCCATTAGATTTGCTAAGGACTAGAGTTTTAAGGAACAGGTTAAAAAGAAAATCCTAATGTGATTTTTCAATAATGTGTTTATTCTTTTTCTTATCCTAGTGACTAAAAGCTTCTCCATGGCTGGACCCCAAATAATATTCCTTTACGTGCTAAGTGGTATCTGGAGAGTGGGATAGGTTTAATAAATACCCTAATCCTAACGTGTACCCTAACCCTAACCCATAACCTAACCCTATAGCGTACCCTAACCCTAACCCAAACCCTAACCCTAACACGTATGCTAATCCTAAACCGTACCCTAAACCAATCCCTAACCCTAAAACTAACCCTAACCCTAACCCTAACCCTAACCCATACCCTACGCCGTACCCTCACCCGTACCTAACCCGTACCCTAAGCCGTACCCTAACCCTGACCCTAACCCATAACCTACGCCGTACCCTAACCCGTACCCTAACCCGTATTCTAAGCTGTACCCTAACCCTAACCAATACCCTACACAGTACCCTCACCCGTACCCTCACCCGTACCCTAAGCCATACCCTAACCCTAACCCTAACCTTAATCCTAACCCTAACCCCTACCCTACGCCGTACCATCCCCTGTTCCCTATCCCATACCCTAAGCCGTACCCTAACCCTAACACTAACCCTAACCCTAACCCTAAACCTCAACTACCCTTGAATGCTTTTGCCTCCATTAGATTTCCTAAACACTAGTGTTTTAAGGAACAGGTTAAAAAGAAAATCCTAATGTGATTTTTTTATAATGTGTTTATTCTTTATCTTATCCTAGTGACTAAAAGCTTCTCCATGGCTGGACCCCAAATAATATTCCTTTACGTGCTAAGTGGTATCTAGAGAGTGGGATAGGTTTAATAAATACCCTAATCCTAACGTGTATCCTATCCCTAACCCAAACCCTAACCCTAACACGTACGCTAATCCTAACCCGTACCCTAAACCAATCCCTAACCATAAAACTAACCCTAACCAATACCCTACGCAGTATCCTCACCCATACCCTCACCCGTACCCTAAGCCGTACCCTAAACCTAACACTAACCCTAACCCTAACCCTAACCCCTACCCTACGCTGTACCCTCACCCGTACCCTATCCCATACCCTAAGCCATACCCTAACCCTAACCCTAACCCTAATCCTAACCCTAACCCATACCCTACGCCGTACCCTCACCCGTAACCTAACCCGTACCCTAAGCCGTACCCTAACCCTAACCCTAACCCTAACCCATACGCTGCACCATAGCCTCACCCGTTCCCTAACCCGTATCCTAAGCCCTACCCTAACCCTAACCCTAAACCTAACCCTAAACCTAACCCATACCCTACGCCATACCCTCACCCGTACCCTATCCCGTACCCTAAGCCGTACCCTAACCCTAACCCTAACCCTAACCCATACCCTACGCCGTACCCTAACCCGTACCCTAACCCATATTCTAAGCTGTACCCTAACCCTAACCAATACCCTACACAGTACCCTCACCCGTACCCTCACCCGTACCCTAAGCCATACCCTAACCCTAACCCTAACCCTAATCCTAACCCTAACCCCTACACTACGCCGTACCCTCACCTGTACCCTAACCCATACCCTAAGCCGTACCCTAACCCTAACACTAACCCTAACCCTAACCCTAACCCTCAACTACCCTTGAATGCTTTTGTCTCCATTAGATTTCCTAAACACTAGTGTTTTAAGGAAAAGGTTAAAAAGAAAATCCTAATGTGATTTTTTTATAATGTGTTTATTCTTTATCTTATCCTAGTGACTAAAAGCTTCTCCATGGCTGGACCCCAAATAATATTCCTTTACGTGCTAAGTGGTATCTGGAGAGTGGGATAGGTGTAATAAATACCCTAATCCTAACTTGTACACTAACCCTAAACCATACCCTAACCCTAAAGCGTACCCTAACCCTAACCCCAACCCTAACCCTAACACGTACGCTAATCCTAACCCGTACCCTAAACCAATCCCTAAGCCTAAAACTAACACTAACCCTAACCCTAACCCTAACCCATACCCTACGCCATACCCTCACCCGTACCCTAAGCCGTACCCTAAACCTAACACTAACCCTAACCCTAACCCTAACCCCTACCCTACGCCGTACCCTCACCCGTACCCTATCCCATACCCTAAGCCATACCCTAACCCTAACACTAACCCTAACCCTAACCCTAACCCTAAACTACCGTTGACTGCTTTTGCCTCCATTAGATTTGCTAAGCACTAGTGTTTTAAGGAACAGGTTAAAAAGAAAATCCTAATGTGATTTTTTTATAATGTGTTTATTCTTTATCTTATCCTAGTGACTAAAAGCTTCTCCATGGCTGGACCCCAAATAATATTCCTTTACGTGCTAAGTGGTATCTAGAGAGTGGGATAGGTTTAATAAATACCCTAATCCTAACGTGTACCCTAACCCTACCCCATACCCTAACCCTAACGCGTACCCTAACCCTAAAGGTACGCTAATCCTAACCCGTACCCTAAACCAATCCCTAACCCTAAAACTAACCCTAACCCTAATCCTAACCCTAACCCATACCCTACGCCGTAACCTCACCCGTAACCTAACCCGTACCCTAAGCCGTACCCTAACCCTAACCCTAACCCTAACCCATACGCTGCACCATACCCTCACCCGTTCCCTAACCCGTATCCTAAGCCCTACCCTAGCCCTAACCCTAAACCTAACCCTAAACCTAACCCATACCCTACGCCGTACCCTCACCCGTACCCTAACCCGTACCCTAAGCCGTACCCTAACCCTAACCCTAACCCTAACCCATACCCTACGCCGTACCCTAACCCGTACCCTAACCCGTATTCTAAGCTGTACCCTAACCCTAACCAATACCCTACACAGTACCCTCACCCGTACCCTCACCCGTACCCTAAGCCATACCCTAACCCTAACCCTAACCTTAATCCTAACCCTAACCCCTACCCTACGCCGTACCCTCACCTGTACCCTATCCCATACCCTAAGCCGTACCCTAACCCTAACACTAACCCTAACCCTAACCCTAACCCTAATCCTAACGTGTACCCTATCCCTAACCCATACCCTAACCCTAAAGCGTACCCTAACCCTAACCCCAACCCTAACCCTAACACGTACGCTAATCCTAACCCGTACCCTAAACCAATCCCTAACCATAAAACTAACCCTAACCCTAACCCTTACCCTAACCAATACCCTACGCAGTATCCTCACCCATACCCTCACCCGTACCCTAAGCCGTACCCTAACCCTAACACTAACCCTAACCCTAACCCTAACCCTAAACGACCGTTGACTGCTTTTGCCTCCATTAGATTTGCTAAGCACTAGTGTTTTAAGGAACAGGTTAAAAAGAAAATCCTAATGTGATTTTTTTATAATGTGTTTATTCTTTATCTTATCCTAGTGACTAAAAGCTTCTCCATGGCTGGACCCCAAATAATATTCCTTTACGTGCTAAGTGGTATCTGGAGAGTGGGATAGGTTTAATAAATACCCTAATCCTAACGTGTACCCTAACCCTAACCCATAACCTAACCCTAAAGCGTACCCTAACCCTAACCCAAACCCTAACCCTAACACGTAAGCTAATCCTAACCCGTACCCTAAACCAATTCCTAACCCTAAAACTAACCCTAACCCTAACCCTAACCCTAACCCATACCCTACGCCGTACCCTCACCCGTACCCTCACCCGTACCCTAAGCCGTACCCTAACCCTAACCCTAACCCTAACCCATACGCTGCACCATACCCTCACCCGTTCCCTAACCCGTATCCTAAGCCCTACCCTAACCCTAACCCTAAACCTAACCCTAAACCTAACCCATACCCTACGCCGTACCCTCACCCGTACCCTAACCCGTACCCTAAGCCGTACCCTAACCCTGACCCTAACCCATACCCTACGCCGTACCCTAACCCGTACCCTAACCCGTATTCTAAGCTGTACCCTAACCCTAACCAATACCCTACACAGTACCCTCACCCGTACCCGCACCCGTACCCTAAGCCATACCCTAACCCTAACCCTAACCTTAATCCTAACCCTAACCCCTACCCTACGCCGTACCATCCCCTGTTCCCTATCCCATACCCTAAGCCGTACCCTAACCCTAACACTAACCCTAACCCTAACCCTAACCCTAATCCTAACGTGTACCCTATCCCTAACCCATACCCTAACCCTAAAGCGTACCCTAACCCTAACCCCAACCCTAACCCTAACACGTACGCTAATCCTAACCCGTACCCTAAACCAATCCCTAATCATAAAACTAACCCTAACCAATACCCTACGCAGTATCCTCACCCATACCCTCACCCGTACCCTAAGCCGTACCCTAAACCTAACACTAACCCTAACCCTAACCCTAAGCCCTACCCTATGCCGTACCCTCACCCGTACCCTATCCCATACCCTAAGCCATACCCTAACCCTAACCCTAACCCTAATCCTAACCCTAACCCATACCCTACGCCGTACCCTCACCCATAACCTAACCCGTACCCTAAGCCGTACCCTAACCCTAACCCTAACCCTAACCCATACGCTGCACCATAGCCTCACCCGTTCCCTAACCCGTATCCTAAGCCCTACCCTAACCCTAACCCTAAACCTAACCCTAAACCTAACCCATACCCTACGCCATACACTCACCCGTACCCTATCCCGTACCCTAAGCCGTACCCTAACCCTAACCCTAACCCTAACCCATACCCTACGCCGTACCCTAACCCGTACCCTAACCCATATTCTAAGCTGTACCCTAACCCTAACCAATACCCTACACAGTACCCTCACCCGTACCCTCACCCGTACCCTAAGCCATACCCTAACCCTAACCCTAACCCTAATCCTAACCCTAACCCCTACCCTACGCCGTACCCTCACCTGTACCCTATCCCATACCCTAAGCCGTACCCTAACCCTAACCCTAACACTAACCCTAACCCTAACCCTCAACTACCCTTGAATGCTTTTGCCTCCATTAGATTTCCTAACACTAGTGTTTTAAGGAACAGGTTAAAAAGAAAATCCTAATGTGATTTTTTTATAAAATGTTTATTCTTTATCTTATCCTAGTGACTAAAATCTTCTCCATGGCTGGACCCCAAATAATATTCCTTTACGTGCTAAGTGGTATCTAGAGAGTGGGATAGGTTTAATAAATACCCTAATCCTAACGTGTACCCTAACCCTACCCCATACCCTAACCCTAACGCGTACCCTAACCCTAAAGGTACGCTAATCTTAAACCGTACCCTAAACCAATCCCTAACCCTAAAACTAACCCTAACCCTAAAACTAACCCTAACCCATACCCTACGCCGTACCCTCACCCGTAACCTAACCCGTACCCTAAGCCGTACCCTAACCCTAACCCTAACCCTAACCCATACGCTGCACCATACCCTCACCCGTTCCCTAACCCGTATCCTAAGCCCTACTCTAACCCTAACCCTAAACCTAACCCTAAACCTAACCCATACCCTACGCCGTACCCTCACCCGTACCCTAACCCGTACCCTAAGCCGTACCCTAACCCTAACCCATAACCTACGCCGTACCCTAACCCGTACCCTAACCCGTATTCTAAGCTGTACCCTAACCCTACCCAATACCCTACACAGTACCCTCACCCATACCCTCACCCGTACCCTAAGCCATACCCTAACCCTAACCCTAACCTTAATCCTAACCCTAACCCCTACCCTACGCCGTACCCTCCCCTGTACCCTATCCCATACCCTAAGCCGTACCCTAACCCTAACACTAACCCTAACCCTAACCCTAACCCTAAACTACCGTTGACTGCTTTTGCCTCCATTAGATTTCCTAAGCAATAGTGTTTTAAGGAACAGGTTAAAAAGAAAATCCTAATGTGATTTTTTTATAATGTGTTTATTCTTTATCTTATCCTAGTGACTAAAAGCTTCTCCATGGCTGGACCCCAAATAATATTCCTTTACGTGCTAAGTGGTATCTAGAGAGTGGGACAGGTTTAATAAATACCCTAATCCTAACGTGTACCCTAACCCTACCCCATACCCTAACCCTAAAGCGTACCGTAACCCTAACCCCAACCCTAACCCTAACACGTACGCTAATCCTAACCCGTACCCTAAACCAATCCCTAACCCTAAAACTAACCCTAACCCTAACCCTAACCCTAACCCATACCCTACGCCGTACCCTCACCCGTACCCTCACCCGTACCCTAAGCCGTACCCTAACCCTAACACTAACCCTAACCCTAACCCTAACCCTAAACTACCGTTCACTGCTTTTGCCTCCATTAGATTTGCTAAGCACTAGAGTTTTAAGGAACAGGTTAAAAAGAAAATCCTAATGTGATTTTTTTATAATGTGTTTATTCTTTATCTTATCCTAGTGACTAAAAGCTTCTCCATGGCTGCACCCCAAATAATATTCCTTTATGTGCTAAGTGGTATCTGGAGAGTGGGATAGGTTTAATAAATACCCTAATCCTAACGTGTACCCTAACCCTAACCCAAACCCTAACCCTAACACGTACGCTAATCCTAACCCGTACCCTAAACCAATCCCTAACCATAAAACTAACCCTAACCAATACCCTACGCAGTATCCTCACCCATACCCTCACCCGTACCCTAAGCCGTACCCTAAACCTAACACTAACCCTAACCCTAACCCTAACCCCTACCCTACGCTGTACCCTCACCCGTACCCTATCCCATACCCTAAGCCATACCCTAACCCTAACCCTAACCCTAATCCTAACCCTAACCCATACCCTACGCCGTACCCTCACCCGTAACCTAACCCGTACCCTAAGCCGTACCCTAACCCTAACCCTAACCCTAACCCATACGCTGCACCATACCCTCACCCGTTCCCTAAACCGTATCCTAAGCCCTACCCTAACCCTAACCCTAAACCTAACCCTAAACCTAACCCATACCCTACGCCATACCCTCACCCGTACCCTATCCCGTACCCTAAGCCGTACCCTAACCCTAACCCTAACCCTAACCCATACCCTACGCCGTACCCTAACCCGTACCCTAACACATATTCTAAGCTGTACCCTAACCCTAACCAATACCCTACACAGTACCCTCACCCGTACCCTCACCCGTACCCTAAGCCATACCCTAACCCTAAACCTAACCCTAATCCTAACCCTAACCCCTACACTACGCCGTACCCTCACCTGTACCCTAACCCATACCCTAAGCCGTACCCTAACCCTAACACTAACCCTAACCCTAACCCTAACCCTCAACTACCCTTGAATGCTTTTGTCTCCATTAGATTTCCTAAGCACTAGTGTTTTAAGGAAAAGGTTAAAAAGAAAATCCTAATGTGATTTTTTTATAATGTGTTTATTCTTTATCTTATCCTAGTGACTAAAAGCTTCTCCATGGCTGGACCCCAAATAATATTCCTTTACGTGCTAAGTGGTATCTGGAGAGTGGGATAGGTGTAATAAATACCCTAATCCTAACGTGTACCCTAACCCTAAACCATACCCTAACCCTAAAGCGTACCCTAACCCTAACCCCAACCCTAACCCTAACACGTACGCTAATCCTAACCCGTACCCTAAACCAATCCCTAAGCCTAAAACTAACCCTAACCCTAACCCTAACCCTAACCCATACCCTACGCCATACCCTCACCCGTACCCTAAGCCGTACCCTAAACCTAACACTAACCCTAACCCTAACCCTAACCCCTACCCTACGCCGTACCCTCACCCGTACCCTATCCCATACCCTAAGCCATACCCTAACCCTAACACTAACCCTAACCCTAACCCTAACCCTAAACTACCGTTGACTGCTTTTGCCTCCATTAGATTTGCTAAGCACTAGTGTTTTAAGGAACAGGTTAAAAAGAAAATCCTAATGTGATTTTTTTATAATGTGTTTATTCTTTATCTTATCCTAGTGACTAAAAGCTTCTCCATGGCTGGACCCCAAATAATATTCCTTTACGTGCTAAGTGGTATCTAGAGAGTGGGATAGGTTTAATAAATACCCTAATCCTAACGTGTACCCTAACCCTACCCCATACCCTAACCCTAACGCGTACCCTAACCCTAAAGGTACGCTAATCCTAACCCGTACCCTAAACCAATCCCTAACCCTAAAACTAACCCTAACCCTAATCCTAACCCTAACCCATACCCTACGCCGTAACCTCACCCGTAACCTAACCCGTACCCTAAGCCGTACCCTAACCCTAACCCTAACCCTAACCCATACGCTGCACCATACCCTCACCCGTTCCCTAACCCGTATCCTAAGCCCTACTCTAACCCTAACCCTAAACCTAACCCTAAACCTAACCCATACCCTACGCCGTACCCTCACCCGTACCCTAACCCGTACCCTAAGCCGTACCCTAACCCTAACCCATAACCTACGCCGTACCCTAACCCGTACCCTAACCCGTATTCTAAGCTGTACCCTAACCCTACCCAATACCCTACACAGTACCCTCACCCGTACCCTCACCCGTACCCTAAGCCATACCCTAACCCTAACCCTAACCTTAATCCTAACCCTAACCCCTACCCTACGCCGTACCCTCCCCTGTACCCTATCCCATACCCTAAGCCGTACCCTAACCCTAACACTAACCCTAACCCTAACCCTAACCCTAAACTACCGTTGACTGCTTTTGCCTCCATTAGATTTCCTAAGCAATAGTGTTTTAAGGAACAGGTTAAAAAGAAAATCCTAATGTGATTTTTTTATAATGTGTTTATTCTTTATCTTATCCTAGTGACTAAAAGCTTCTCCATGGCTGGACCCCAAATAATATTCCTTTACGTGCTAAGTGGTATCTAGAGAGTGGGACAGGTTTAATAAATACCCTAATCCTAACGTGTACCCTAACCCTACCCCATACCCTAACCCTAAAGCGTACCGTAACCCTAACCCCAACCCTAACCCTAACACGTACGCTAATCCTAACCCGTACCCTAAACCAATCCCTAACCCTAAAACTAACCCTAACCCTAACCCTAACCCTAACCCATACCCTACGCCGTACCCACACCCGTACCCTCACCCGTACCCTAAGCCGTACCCTAACCCTAACACTAACCCTAACCCTAACCCTAACCCTAAACTACCGTTCACTGCTTTTGCCTCCATTAGATTTGCTAAGCACTAGAGTTTTAAGGAACAGGTTAAAAAGAAAATCCTAATGTGATTTTTTTATAATGTGTTTATTCTTTATCTTATCCTAGTGACTAAAAGCTTCTCCATGGCTGCACCCCAAATAATATTCCTTTATGTGCTAAGTGGTATCTGGAGAGTGGGATAGGTTTAATAAATACCCTAATCCTAACGTGTACCCTAACCCTAACCCAAACCCTAACCCTAACACGTACGCTAATCCTAACCCGTACCCTAAACCAATCCCTAACCATAAAACTAACCCTAACCAATACCCTACGCAGTATCCTCACCCATACCCTCACCCGTACCCTAAGCCGTACCCTAAACCTAACACTAACCCTAACCCTAACCCCTACCCTACGCTGTACCCTCACCCGTACCCTATCCCATACCCTAAGCCATACCCTAACCCTAACCCTAACCCTAATCCTAACCCTAACCCATACCCTACGCCGTACCCTCACCCGTAACCTAACCCGTACCCTAAGCCGTACCCTAACCCTAACCCTAACCCTAACCCATACGCTGCACCATAGCCTCACCCGTTCCCTAACCCGTATCCTAAGCCCTACCCTAACCCTAACCCTAAACCTAACCCTAAACCTAACCCATACCCTACGCCATACCCTCACCCGTACCCTATCCCGTACCCTAAGCCGTACCCTAACCCTAACCCTAACCCTAACCCATACCCTACGCCGTACCCTAACCCGTACCCTAACCCATATTCTAAGCTGTACCCTAACCCTAACCAATACCCTACACAGTACCCTCACCCGTACCCTCACCCGTACCCTAAGCCATACCCTAACCCTAACCCTAACCCTAATCCTAACCCTAACCCCTACACTACGCCGTACCCTCACCTGTACCCTAACCCATACCCTAAGCCGTACCCTAACCCTAACACTAACCCTAACCCTAACCCTAACCCTCAACTACCCTTGAATGCTTTTGTCTCCATTAGATTTCCTAAGCACTAGTGTTTTAAGGAAAAGGTTAAAAAGAAAATCCTAATGTGATTTTTTTATAATGTGTTTATTCTTTATCTTATCCTAGTGACTAAAAGCTTCTCCATGGCTGGACCCCAAATAATATTCCTTTACGTGCTAAGTGGTATCTGGAGAGTGGGATAGGTGTAATAAATACCCTAATCCTAACGTGTACCCTAACCCTAAACCATACCCTAACCCTAAAGCGTACCCTAACCCTAACCCCAACCCTAACCCTAACACGTACGCTAATCCTAACCCGTACCCTAAACCAATCCCTAAGCCTAAAACTAACCCTAACCCTAACCCTAACCCTAACCCATACCCTACGCCATACCCTCACCCGTACCCTAAGCCGTACCCTAAACCTAACACTAACCCTAACCCTAACCCTAACCCCTACCCTACGCCGTACCCTCACCCGTACCCTATCCCATACCCTAAGCCATACCCTAACCCTAAAACTAACCCTAACCCTAACCCTAACCCTAAACTACCGTTGACTGCTTTTGCCTCCATTAGATTTGCTAAGCACTAGTGTTTTAAGGAACAGGTTAAAAAGAAAATCCTAATGTGATTTTTTTATAATGTGTTTATTCTTTATCTTATCCTAGTGACTAAAAGCTTCTCCATGGCTGGACCCCAAATAATATTCCTTTACGTGCTAAGTGGTATCTAGAGAGTGGGATAGGTTTAATAAATACCCTAATCCTAACGTGTACCCTAACCCTACCCCATACCCTAACGCTAACGCGTACCCTAACCCTAAAGGTACGCTAATCCTAACCCGTACCCTAAACCAATCCCTAACCCTAAAACTAACCCTAACCCTAATCCTAACCCTAACCCATACCCTACGCCGTAACCTCACCCGTAACCTAACCCGTACCCTAAGCCGTACCCTAACCCTAACCCTAACCCTAACCCATACGCTGCACCATACCCTCACCCGTTCCCTAACCCGTATCCTAAGCCCTACCCTAGCCCTAACCCTAAACCTAACCCTAAACCTAACCCATACCCTACGCCGTACCCTCACCCGTACCCTAACCCGTACCCTAAGCCGTACCCTAACCCTAACCCTAACCCTAACCCATACCTTACGCCGTACCCTAACCCGTACCCTAACCCGTATTCTAAGCTGTACCCTAACCCTAACCAATACCCTACACAGTACCCTCACCCGTACCCTCACCCGTACCCTAAGCCATACCCTAACCCTAACCCTAACCTTAATCCTAACCCTAACCCCTACCCTACGCCGTACCCTCACCTGTACCCTATCCCATACCCTAAGCCGTACCCTAACCCTAACACTAACCCTAACCCTAACCCTAACCCTAATCCTAACATGTACCCTATCCCTAACCCATACCCTAACCCTAAAGCGTACCCTAACCCTAACCCCAACCCTAACCCTAACACGTACGCTAATCCTAACCCGTACCCTAAACCAATCCCTAACCATAAAACTAACCCTAACCCTAACCCTAACCCTAACCAATACCCTACGCAGTATCCTCACCCATACCCTCACCCGTACCCTAAGCCGTACCCTAAACCTAACACTAACCATAACCCTAACCCTAACCCCTACCTTACGCCGTACCCTCACCCGTACCCTATCCCATACCCTAAGCCATACCCTAACCCTAACACTAACCCTAACCCTAACCCTAACCCTAAACTACCGTTGACTGCTTTTGCCTCCATTAGATTTCCTAAGCAATAGTGTTTTAAGGAACAGGTTAAAAAGAAAATCCTAATGTCATTTTTTTATAATGTGTTTATTCTTTATCTTATCCTAGTGACTAAAAGCTTCTCCATGGCTGGACCCCAAATAATATTCCTTTACATGCTAAGTGGTATCTAGAGAGTGGGATAGGTTTAATAAATACCCTAATCCTAACGTGTACCCTAACCCTAACCCATACCCTAACCCTAAAGCGTACCCTAACCCTAACCCCAACCCTAACCCTACCACGTACGCTAATCCTAACCCGTACCCTAAACCAATCCCTAACCCTAAAACTAACCCTAACCCTAACCCTAACCCTAACCCATACCCTACACCGTACCCTCACCCGTACCCTCACCCGTACCCTAAGCCGTACCCTAACCCTAACACTAACCCTAACCCTAACCCTAACCCTAAACTACCGTTGACTGCTTTTGCCTCCATTAGATTTGCTAAGCACTAGTGTTTTAAGGAACAGGTTAAAAAAAAATCCTAATGTGATTTTTTTATAATGTGTTTATTCTTTATCTTATCCTAGTGACTAAAAGCTTCTCCATGGCTGGACCCCAAATAATATTCCTTTACGTGCTAAGTGGTATCTGGAGAGTGGGATAGGTTTAATAAATACCCTAATCCTAACGTGTACCCTAACCCTAACCCATAACCTAACCCTAAAGCGTACCCTAACCCTAACCCAAACCCTAACCCTAACACGTAAGCTAATCCTAACCCGTACCCTAAACCAATTCCTAACCCTAAAACTAACCCTAACCCTAACCCTAACCCTAACCCATACCCTACGCCGTACCCTCCCCTGTACCCTATCCCATACCCTAAGCCGTACCCTAAACCTAACACTAACCCTAACCCTAACCCTAACCCTAAACTACCGTTGACTGCTTTTGCCTCCATTAGATTTCCTAAGCAATAGTGTTTTAAGGAACAGGTTAAAAAGAAAATCCTAATGTGATTTTTTTATAATGTGTTTATTCTTTATCTTATCCTAGTGACTAAAAGCTTCTCCATGGCTGGACCCCAAATAATATTCCTTTACGTGCTAAGTGGTATCTAGAGAGTGGGACAGGTTTAATAAATACCCTAATCCTAACGTGTACCCTAACCCTACCCCATACCCTAAACCTAACGCGTACCCTAACCCTAAAGGTACGCTAATCCTAACCTGTACCCTAAACCAATCCCTAACCCTAAAACTAACCCTAACCCTAATCCTAACCCTAACCCATACCCTACGCCGTACCCTCACCCGTAACCTAACCCGTACCCTAAGCCGTACCCTAACCCTAACCCTAACCCTAACCCATACGCTGCACCATACCCTCACCCGTTCCCTAACCCGTATCCTAAGCCCTACCTTAACCCTAACCCTAAACCTAACCCTAAATCTAACCCATACCCTACGCCGTACCCTCACCCGTACCCTAACCCGTACCCTAAGCCGTACCCTAACCCTAACCCTAACCCTAACCCATACCCTACGCCGTACCCTAACCCGTACCCTAACCCGTATTCTAAGCTGTACCCTAACCCTAACCAATACCCTACACAGTACCCTCACCCGTACCCTCACCCGTACCCTAAGCCATACCCTAACCCTAACCCTAACCTTAATCCTAACCCTAACCCCTACCCTACGCCGTACCCTCACCTGTACACTATCCCATAACCTAAGCCGTACCCTAACCCTAACCCTAACCCTAACCCTAACCCTAACCCTAATCCTAACGTGTACCCTATCCCTAACCCATACCCTAACCCTAAAGCGTACCCTAACCCTAACCCCAACCCTAACCCTAACACGTACGCTAATCCTAACCCGTACCCTAAACCAATCCCTAACCATAAAACTAACCCTAACCCTAACCCTAACCCTAACCAATACCCTACGCAGTATCCTCACCCATACCCTCACCCGTACCCTAAGCCGTACCCTAAACCTAACACTAACCCTAACCCTAACCCTAACCCCTACCCTACGCCGTACCCTCACCCGTACCCTATCCCATACCCTAAGCCATACCCTAACCCTAACACTAACCCTAACCCTAACCCTAACCCTAAACTACCGTTGACTGCTTTTGCCTCCATTAGATTTCCTAAGCAATAGTGTTTTAAGGAACAGGTTAAAAAGAAAATCCTAATGTGATTTTTTTATAATGTGTTTATTCTTTATCTTATCCTAGTGACTAAAAGCTTCTCCATGGCTGGACCCCAAATAATATTCCTTTACGTGCTAAGTGGTATCTAGAGAGTGGGATAGGTTTAATAAATACCCTAATCCTAACGTGTACCCTAACCCTAACCCATACCCTAACCCTAAAGCGTACCGTAACCCTAACCCCAACCCTAACCCTAACACGTACGCTAATCCTAACCCGTACCCTAAACCAATCCCTAACCCTAAAACTAACCCTAACCCTAACCCTAACCCTAACCCATACCCTACGCTGTACCCTCACCCGTACCCTCACCCGTACCCTAAGCCGTACCCTAACCCTAACACTAACCCTAACCCTAACCCTAACCCTAAACTACCGTTCACTGCTTTTGCCTCCATTAGATTTGCTAAGCACTAGAGTTTTAAGGAACAGGTTAAAAAGAAAATCCTAATGTGATTTTTTTATAATGTGTTTATTCTTTATCTTATCCTAGTGACTAAAAGCTTCTCCATGGCTGGACCCCAAATAATATTCCTTTATGTGCTAAGTGGTATCTGGAGAGTGGGATAGGTTTAATAAATACCCTAATCCTAACGTGTACCCTAACCCTAACCCATAACCTAACCCTAAAGCGTACCCTAACCCTAACCCAAACCCTAACCCTAACACGTATGCTAATCCTAAACCGTACCCTAAACCAATCCCTAACCCTAAAACTAACCCTAACCCTAACCCTAACCCTAACCCATACCCTACGCCGTACCCTCACCCGTACCCTCACCCGTACCCTAAGCCATACCCTAACCCTAACACTAACCCTAACCCTAACCCTAACCCTAAACTACCGTTGACTGCTTTTGCCTCCATTAGATTTCCTAAGCAATAGTGTTTTAAGGAACAGGTTAAAAAGAAAATCCTAATGTGATTTTTTTATAATGTGTTTATTCTTTATCTTATCCTAGTGACTAAAAGCTTCTCCATGGCTGGACCCCACATAATATTCCTTTACGTGCTAAGTGGTATCTAGAGAGTGGGATAGGTTTAATAAATACCCTAATCCTAACGTGTACCCTAACCCTACCCCATACCCTAACCCTAACGCGTACCCTAACCCTAAAGGTACGCTAATCCTAACCCGTACCCTAAACCAATCCCTAACCCTAAAACTAACCCTAACCCTAATCCTAACCCTAACCCATACCCTACGCCGTACCCTCACCCGTAACCTAACCCGTACCCTAAGCCGTACCCTAACCCTAACCCTAACCCTAACCCATACGCTGCACCATACCCTCACCCGTTCCCTAACCCGTATCCTAAGCCCTACCCTAGCCCTAACCATAAACCTAACCCTAAACCTAACCCATACCCTACGCCGTACCCTCACCCGTACCCTAACCCGTACCCTAAGCCGTACCCTAACCCTAACCCTAACCCTAACCCATACCCTACGCCGTACCCTAACCCGTACCCTAACCCGTATTCTAAGCTGTACCCTAACCCTAACCAATACCCTACACAGTACCCTCACCCGTACCCTCACCCGTACCCTAAGCCATACCCTAACCCTAACCCTAACCCTAACCCTAACCCTAACCCATACCCTACGCCGTACCCTCCCCCGACCCTCACCCGTACCCTAAGCCGTACCCTAAACCTAACACTAACCCTAACCCTAACCCTAACCACTACCCTACGCCGTACACTCACCCGTACCCTATCCCATACCCTAAGCCATACCCTAACCCTAACACTAACCCTAACCCTAACCCTAACCCTAAACTACCCTTGACTGCTTTTGCCTCCATTAGATTTGCTAAGCACTAGTGTTTTAAGGAACAGGTTAAAAAGAAAATCCTAATGTGATTTTTTTATAATGTGTTTATTCTTTATCTTATCCTAGTGACTAAAAGCTTCTCCATGGCTGGACCCCAAATAATATTCCTTTACGTGCTAAGTGGTATCTAGAGAGTGGGATAGGTTTAATAAATACCCTAATCCTAACGTGTACCCTAACCCTAACCCAAACCCTAACCCTAACACGTACGCTAATCCTAACCCGTACCCTAAACCAATCCCTAACCCTAAAACTAACCCTAACCCTAATCCTAACCCTAACCCATACCCTACGCCGTACCCTCACCCGTAACCTAACCCGTACCCTAAGCCGTACCCTAACCCTAACCCTAACCCTAACCCATAAGCTGCACCATACCCTCACCCGTTCCCTAACCAGTATCCTAAGCCCTACCCTAACCCTAACCCTAACCCTAACCCTAACCCTAAAACTTACCCTACGCCGTACACTCACCCGTACCCTAATCCGTACCCTAAGCCGTACCCTAACCCTAACCCTAACCCTAACCCATACGCTACGAGGTACCCTCACCCGTACCCTAACCCGTATCCTAAGCCGTACCCTAACCCTAACACTAACCCGAACCTATACCCTATGCCGTACCCTCACCCGAACCCTAACCCGTAACCTAAGCCGTACCCTAACCCTAAACCTAACCCTAACCCTAACCCGTACCCTAACACGTATCCTAAGCCGTACCCTAACCCTAACCCCTACCCTACGCCGTACCCTCACCCCTAACCTATCCCATACCCTAGGCCGTACCGTATACCTAACACTAACCCTAACTCTAAATTACCCTTGACTGCTTTTGCCTCCATTAGATTTCCTAAGCACTAGTGTTTTAAGGAACAGGTTAAAAAGAATATCCTAATGTGATTTTTTTATAAAATGTTTATTCTTTATCTTATCCTAGTGACTAAAATCTTCTCCATGGCTGGACCCCAAATAATATTCCTTTACATGCTAAGTGGTATCTAGAGAGTGGGATAGGTTTAATAAATACCCTAATCCTAACGTGTACCCTAACCCTAACCCAAACCCTAACCCTAACACGTACGCTAATCCTAACCCGTACCCTAAACCAATCCCTAACCCTAAAACTAACCCTAACCCTAACCATAACCCTAAACAATACCCTACGCAGTATCCTCACCGTACCCTCACCCGTACCCTAAGCCGTACCCTAAACTTAACACTAACCTTAACCCTAACCCTAACCCCTACCCTACGCCGTACCCTCACCCGTACCCTATCCCATACCCTAAGCCATACCCTAACCCTAACACTAACCCTAACCCTAACCCTAACCCTAAACTACCGTTGACTGCTTTTGCCTCCATTAGATTTGCTAAGCACTAGTGTTTTAAGGAACAGGTTAAAAAGAAAATCCTAATGTGATTTTTTTATAATGTGTTTATTCTTTATCTTATCCTAGTGACTAAAAGCTTCTCCATGGCTGGACCTCAAATAATATTCCTTTACGTGCTAAGTGGTATCTGGAGAGTGGGATAGGTTTAATAAATACCCTAATCCTAACGTGTACCCTAACCCTAACCCATACCCTAACCCTAAAGCGTACCCTAACCCTAAGACGTACGCTAACCCTAACCCGTACCCTAAACCAATCCCTAACCCTAAAACTAACCCTAACCCTAATCCTAACCCTAACCCATACCCTACGCCATACCCTCACCCGTAACCTAACCCGTACCCTAAGCCGTACCCTAACCCTAACCCTAACACTAACCCATACGCTGCACCATAACCTCACCCGTTCCCTAACCCGTATCCTAAGCCGTACCCTAACCGTAACCCTAACCCTAACCCATACCCTACGCCGTACCCTCACCCGTAACCTAACCCTTACCCTAAGCCGTACCCTAAACCTAACCCTAACCCTAACCTATACACTACGCCGTACCATCACCCGTACCCTAACCCATACACTAAGCTGTACCCTTACCCTAACCCTAACCCTAACCCATACCCTACGCCGTACCCTAACCCGTACCCTAACCCGTATTCTAAGCCGTACCCTAACCCTAACCAATACCCTACACAGTACCCTCACCCATACCCTCACCCGTACCCTAAGCCATACCCTAACCCTAACCCTAACCCTAATCCTAACCCTAACCCGTACCCTACGCCGTACACTCACCTGTACCCTATCCCATACCCTAAGCCGTACCCTAACCCTAACACTAACCCTAACCCTAACCCTAACCCTCAACTACCCTTGAATGCTTTTGCCTCCATTAGATTTCCTAAGCACTAGTGTTTTAAGGAACAGGTTAAAAAGAAAATCCTAATGTGATTTTTTTATAAAATGTTTATTCTTTATCTTATCCTAGTGACTAAAATCTTCTCCATGGCTGGACCCCGAATAATATTCTTTTACGTGCTAAGTGGTATCTAGAGAGTGGGATAGGTTTAATAAATACCCTAATCCTAACGTGTACCCTAACCCTAACCCATACCCTAACCCTAACGCGTACCCTAACCCTAACCCAAACCGTAACCCTAACACGTACGCTAATCCTAAACCGTACCCTAAACCAATCCCTAACCCTAAAACTAACCCTAACCCTAACCCTAACCCTAAAACTTACCCTACGCCGTACACTCACCCGTACCCTAACCCGTACCCTAAGCCGTACCCTAACCCTAACCCTAACCCTAAGCCTAACCCTAACCCATACCCTACGCCGTACCCTAACCCGTACCCTAACCCGTATCCTAAGCCGTACCCTAACCCTAACCAATAACCTACGCAGTATCCTCACCCGTACCCTCACCCGTACCCTAAGCCGTACCCTAAGCCATACCCTAACCCTAACACTAACCCTAACCCTAACACGTACGCTAATGCTAACCCGTACCCTAAACCAATCCCTAACCATAAAACTAACCCTAACCCTAACCCTAACCCTAACCAATACCCTACGCAGTATCCTCACCCGTACCCTCACCCGTACCCTAAGCCGTACCCTAAACCTAACACTAACCCTAACCGTAACCCTAACCCCTACCCTACGCCGTACCCTCACCCGTACCCTATCCCATACCTAAGCCGTACCCTAACCCTAACACTAACCCGAACCTATACCCTATGCCGTACCCTCACCCGAACCCTAACCCGTAACCTAAGCCGTACCCTAACCCTAAACCTAACCCTAACCCTAACCCGTACCCTAACACGTATCCTAAGCCGTACCCTAACCCTAACCAATACCCTACGCAGTACCCTCACCCGTACCCTCACCTGTACCATAAGCCGTACCCTAACCCTAACCCTAACCCTAACCCTAACCCCTACCCTACGCCGTACCCTCACCCCTAACCTATCCCATACCCTAGGCCGTACCCTATACCTAACACTAACCCTAACTCTAAATTACCCTTGACTGCTTTTGCCTCCATTAGATTTCCTAAGCACTAGTGTTTTAAGGAACAGGTTAAAAAGAATATCCTAATGTGATTTTTTTATAAAATGTTTATTCTTTATCTTATCCTAGTGACTAAAATCTTCTCCATGGCTGGACCCCAAATAATATTCCTTTACGTGCTAAGTGGTATCTAGAGAGTGGGATAGGTTTAATAAATACCCTTATACTAACGTGTACCCTAACCCTAACCCATACCCTAACCCTAACGCGTACCCTAACCCTAACCCAAACCGTAACCCTAACACGTACGCTAATCCTAAACCGTACCCTAAACCAATCCCTAACCCTAAAACTAACCCTAACCCTAACCCTAACCCTAAAACTTACCCTACGCCGTACACTCACCCGTACCCTAACCCGTACCCTAAGCCGTACCCTAACCCTAACCCTAACCCTAAGCCTAACCCTAACCCATACCCTACGCCGTACCCTAACCCGTACCGTAACCCGTATCCTAAGCCGTACCCTAACCCTAACCAATAACCTACGCAGTATCCTCACCCGTACCCTCACCCGTACCCTAAGCCGTACCCTAAGCCATACCCTAACCCTAACACTAACCCTAACCCTAACACGTACGCTAATGCTAACCCGTACCCTAAACCAATCCCTAACCATAAAACTAACCCTAACCCTAACCCTAACCCTAACCAATACCCTACGCAGTATCCTCACCCGTACCCTCACCCGTACCCTAAGCCGTACCCTAAACCTAACACTAACCCTAACCGTAACCCTAACCCCTACCCTACGCCGTACCCTCACCCGTACCCTATCCCATACCCTAAGCCATACCCTAACCCTAACACTAACCCTAACCTTAACCCCAACCCTAAACTACCGTTGACTGCTTTTGCCTCCATTAGATTTCCTATGCAATAGTGTTTTAAGGAACAGGTTAAAAAGAAAATCCTAAAGTGATTTTTTTATAATGTGTTTATTCTTTATCTTATCCTAGTGACTAAAAGCTTCTCCATGGCTGGACCCCAAATAATATTCGTTTACGTGCTAAGTGGTATCTAGAGAGTGGGATAGGTTTAATAAATACCCTAATCCTAACGTGTACCCTAACCCTAACCCATACCCTAACCCTAAAGCGTACCCTAACCCTAACCCCAACCCTAACCCTAACACGTACGCTAATCCTAACCCGTACCCTAAACCAATCCCTAACCCTAACCCTAACCCTAACCCATACCCTACGCCGTACCCTCACCCGTACCCTCACCCGTACCCTAAGCCGTACCCTAACCCTAACACTAACCCTAACCCTAACCCTAACCCTAAACTACCGTTGACTGCTTTTGCCTCCATTAGATTTGCTAAGCACTAGTGTTTTAAGGAACAGGTTAAAAAGAAAATCCTAATGTGATTTTTTTATAATGTGTTTATTCTTTATCTTATCCTAGTGACTAAAAGCTTCTCCATGGCTGGACCCCAAATAATATTCCTTTACGTGCTAAGTGGTATCTGGAGAGTGGGATAGGTTTAATAAATACCCTAATCCTAACGTGTACCCTAACCCTAACCCATACCCTAACCCTAAAGCGTACCCTAACCCTAACCCCAACCCTAACCCTAACACGTACGCTAATCCTAACCCGTACCCTAAACCAATCCCTAACCCTAAAACTAACCCTAACCCTAACCCTAACCCATACCCTACGCCGTACCCTCACCCGTACCCTCACCCGTACCCTAAGCCGTACCCTAAACCTAACACTAACCCTAACCCTAACCCTAACCCTAAACTACCGTTGACTGCTTTTGCCTCCATTAGATTTGCTAAGCACTAGCGTTTTAAGGAACAGGTTAAAAAGAAAATCCTAATGTGATTTTTTTATAATGTGTTTATTCTTTATCTTATCCTAGTGACTAAAAGCTTCTTCATGGCTGGACCCCAAATAATATTCCTTTAAGTGCTAAGTGGTATCTGGAGAGTGGGATAGGTTTAATAAATACCCTAATCCTAACGTGTACCCTAACCCTAACCCATACCCTAACCCTAAAGCGTACCCTAACCCTAACCCCAACCCTAACCCTAACACGTACGCTAATCCTAACCCGTACCCTAAACCAATCCCTAACCCTAAAACTAACCCTAACCCTAACCCTAACCCTAACCCATACCCTAAGCCGTACCCTAACCCTAACACTAACCCTAACCCTAACCCTAACCCTAACCCTCAACTACCCTTGAATGCTTTTGCCTCCATTAGATTTCCTAAGCACAAGTGTTTTAAGGAACAGGTTAAAAAGAAAATCCTAATGTGATTTTTTTATAATGTGTTTATTCTTTATCTTATCCTAGTGACTAAAAGCTTCTCCATGGCTGGACCCCAAATAATATTCCTTTACGTGCTAAGTGGTATCTAGAGAGTGGGATAGGTTTAATAAATACCCTAATCCTAACGTGTACCCTATCCCTAACCCAAACCCTAACACTAACACGTACGCTAATCCTAACCCGTACCCTAAACCAATCCCTAAGCATAAAACTAACCCTAACCAATACCCTACGCAGTATCCTCACCCATACCCTCACCCGTACCCTAAGCCGTACCCTAAACCTAACACTAACCCTAACCCTAACCCTAACCCCTACCCTACGCCGTACCCTCACCCGTACCCTATCCCATACCCTAAGCCATACCCTAACCCTAACACTAACCCTAACCCTAACCCTAACCCTAAACTACCGTTGACTGCTTTTGCCTCCATTAGGTTTCCTAAGCACTAGTGTTTTAAGGAACAGGTTAAAAAGAAAATCCTAATGTGATTTTTTTATAATGTGTTTATTCTTTATCTTATCCTAGTGACTAAAAGCTTCTCCATGGCTGGACCCCAAATAATATTCCTTTACGTGCTAAGTGGTATCTAGAGAGTGGGATAGGTTTAATAAATACCCTAATCCTAACGTGTACCCTAACCCTAACCCATACCCTAACCCTAAAGCGTACCCTAACCCTAAAGTTACGCTAATCCTAACCCGTACCCTAAACCAATCCCTAACCCTAAAACTAACCCTAACCCTAACCCTAACCCATACCCTACGCCGTACCCTCACCCGTACCCTCACCCGTACCCTAAGCCGTACCCTAAACCTAACACTAACCCTAACCCTAACCCTAACCCCTACCCTACGCCGTACCCTCACCCGTACCCTATCCCATACCCTAAGCCATACCCTAACCCTAACACTAACCCTAACCCTAACCCTAAACTACCCTTGACTGCTTTTGCCTCCATTAGATTTGCTAAGCACTAGTGTTTTAAGGAACAGGTTAAAAAGAAAATCCTACTGTGATTTTTTTATAATGTGTTTATTCTTTATCTTATCCTAGTGACTAAAATCTTCTCCATGGGTGGACCCCAAATAATATTCCTTTACGTGCTAAGTGGTATCTAGAGAGTGGGATAGGTTTAATAAATACCCTAATCCTAACGTGTACCCTAACCCTACCCCATACCCTAACCCTAACGCGTACCCTAAACCTAAAGGTACGCTAATCCTAACCCGTACCCTAAACCAATCCCTAACCCTAAAACTAACCCTAACCCTAATCCTAACCCTAACCCATACCCTACGCCGTACCCTCACCCGTAACCTAACCCGTACCCTAAGCCGTACCCTAACCCTAAACCTAACCCTAACCCATACGCTGCACCATACCCTCACCCGTTCCCTAACCCGTATCCTAAGCCCTACCCTAACCCTAACCCTAAACCTAACCCTAAACCTAACCCATACCCTACGCCGTACCCTCACCCGTACCCTAACCCATACCCTAAGCCGTACCCTAACCCTAACCCTAACCCATAACCTATGCCGTACCCTAACCCGTACCCTAACCCGTATTCTAAGCTGTACCCTAACCCTAACCAATACCCTACACAGTACCCTCACCTGTACCCTCACCCGTACCCTAAGCCATACCCTAACCCTAACCCTAACCCTAATCCTAACCCTAAACCCTACCCTACGCCGTACCCTCACCTGTACCCTATCCCATACCCTAAGCCGTACCCTAACCCTGACACTAACCCTAACCCTAACCCTAACCCTCAACTACCCTTGAATGCTTTTGCCTCCATTAGATTTGCTAAGCACTAGTGTTTTAAGGAACAGGTTAAAAAGAAAATCCTCATGTGATTTTTTTATAATGTGTTTATTCTTTATCTTATCCTAGTGACTAAAAGCTTCTCCATGGCTGGACCCCAAATAATATTCCTTTACCTGCTAAGTGGTATCTAGAGAGTGGGATAGGTTTAATAAATACCCTAATCCTAACGTGTACCCTAACCCTAACCCAAACCCTAACCCTAACACGTACGCTAATCCTAACCCGTACCCTAAACCGATCCCTAACCATAAAACTAACCCTAACCCTAACCCTAACCCTAAGCAATACCCTACGCAGTATCCTCACCCGTACCCTCACCCGTACCCTAAGCCGTACCCTAAACCTAACACTAACCCTAACCCTAACCCTAACCCCTACCCTACGCCGTACCCTCACCCGTACCCTATCCCATACCCTAAGCCATACCCTAACCCTAACACTAACCCTAACCCTAACCCTAACCCTAAACTACCGTTGACTGCTTTTGCCTCCATTAGATTTCCTAAGCAATAGTGTTTTAAGGAACAGGTTAAAAAGAAAATCCTAATGTGATTTTTTTATAATGTGTTTATTCTTTATCTTATCCTAGTGACTAAAAGCTTCTCCATGGCTGGACCCCAAATAATATTCCTTTACGTGCTAAGTGGTATCTAGAGAGTGGGATAGGTTTAATAAATACCCTAATCCTAACGTGTACCCTAACCCTAACCCATACCCTAACCCTAAAGCGTACCCTAACCCTAACCCCAACCCTAACCCTAACATGTACGCTAATCCTAACCCGTACCGTAAACCAATCCCTAACCCTAACCCTAACCCATACCCTACGCCGTACCCTCACCCGTACCCTCACCCGTACCCTAAGCCGTACCCTAAACCTAACACTAACCCTACCCCTAACCCTAACCCCTACCCTACACCGTACCCTCACCCGTACCCTATCCCATACCCTAAGCCATACCCTAACCCTAACACTAACCCTAACCCTAACCCTAACCCTAAACTACCGTTGACTGCTTTTGCCTCCATTAGATTTGCTAAGCACTAGTGTTTTAAGGAACAGGTTAAAAAGAAAATCCTAATGTGATTTTTTTATAATGTGTTTATTCTTTATCTTATCCTAGTGACTAAAATCTTCTCCATGGCTGGACCCCAAATAATATTCCTTTACGTGCTAAGTGGTATCTAGAGAGTGGGATAGGTTTAATAAATACCCTAATCCTAACGTGTACCCTAACCCTACCCCATACCCTAACCCTAACGCGTACCCTAACCCTAAAGGTACGCTAATCCTAACCCGTACCCTAAACCAATCCCTAACCCTAAAACTAACCCTAACCCTAACCCTAACCCTAACCCATACCCTACGCCGTACCCTCACCCGTACCCTCACCCGTACCCTAAGCCGTACCCTAAACCTAACACTAACCCTAACCCTAACCCTAACCCCTACCCTACGCCGTACCCTCACCCGTACCCTATCCCATACCCTAAGCCATACCCTAACCCTAACACTAACCCTAACCCTAACCCTAACCCTAAACTACCGTTGACTGCTTTTGCCTCCATTAGATTTGCTAAGCACTAGTGTTTTAAGGAACAGGATAAAAAGAAAATCCTAATGTGATTTTTTTATAATGTGTTTATTCTTTATCTTATCCTAGTGACTAAAATCTTCTCCATGGCTGGACCCCAAATAATATTCCTTTACGTGCTAAGTGGTATCTAGAGAGTGGGATAGGTTTAATAAATACCCTAACCCTAACGCGTACCCTAACCCTAAAGGTAAGCTAATCCTCACCCGTACACTAAACCAATCCCTAACCCTAAAACTAACCCTAACCCTAATCCTAACCCTAACCCATACCCTACGCCGTACCCTCACCCGTAACCTAACCCGTACCCTAAGCCGTACCCTAACCCTAACCCTAACCCTAACCCATACGCTGCACCATACCCTCACCCGTTCCCTAACCCGTATCCTAAGCCCTACCCTAACCCTAACCCTAAACCTAACCCTAAACCTAACCCATACCCTACGCCGTACCCTCACCCGTACCCTAACCCGTACCCTAAGCCGTACCCTAACCCTAACCCTAAACCTAAACCATACCCTACGCCGTACCCTAACCCATACCCTAACCCGTATTCTAAGCTGTACCCTAACCCTAACCAATACCCTACACAGTACCCTCACCCGTACCCTCACCCGTACCCTAAGCCATACCCTAACCCTAACCCTAACCTTAATCCTAACCCTAACCCCTACCCTACGCCGTACACTCACCTGTACCCTATCCCATACCCTAAGCCGTACCCTAACGCTAACACTAACCCTATCCCTAACCCTAACCCTCAACTACCCTTGAATGCTTTTGCCTCCATTAGATTTGCTAAGCACTAGTGTTTTAACGAACAGGTTAAAAAGAAAATCCTAATGTGATTTTTTTATAATGTGTTTATTCTTTATCTTATCCTAGTGACTAAAAGCTTCTCCATGGCTGGACCCCAAATAATATTCCTTTACGTGCTAAGTGGTATCTAGAGAGTGGGATAGGTTTAATAAATACCCTAATCCTAACGTGTACCCTATCCCTAACCCAAACCCTAACCCTAACACGTACGCTAATCCTAACCCGTACCCTAAACCAATCCCTAACCCTAAAACTAACCCTAACCAATTCCCTACGCAGTATCCTCACCCGTACCCTCACCCGTACCCTAAGCCGTACCCTAAACCTAACACTAACCCTAAACCTAACCCTAACCCCTACCCTACGCCGTACCCTCACCCGGACCCTATCCCATACCCTAAGCCATACCCTAACCCTAACACTAACCCTAACCCTAACCCTAACCGTAAACTACCGTAGACTGCTTTTGCCTCCATTAGATTTCCTAAGCAATAGTGTTTTAAGGAACAGGTTAAAAAGAAAATCCTAATGTGATTTTTTTATAATGTGTTTATTCTTTATCTTATCCTAGTGACTAAAATCTTCTCCATGGCTGGACCCCAAATAATATTCCTTTACGTGCTAAGTGGTATCTAGAGAGCGGGATAGGTTTAATAAATACCCTAATCCTAACGTGTACCCTAACCCTAACCCATACCCTAACCCTAAAGCGTACCCTAACCCTAAAGGTACGCTAATCCTAACCCGTACCATAAACCAATCCCTAACCCTAAAACTAACCCTAACCCTAATCCTAACCCTAACCCATACCCTACGCCGTACCCTCACCCGTAACCTAACCCGTTCCCTAAGCCGTACCCTAACCCTAACCCTAACCCTAACCCATACGCTGCACCATACCCTCACCCGTTCCCTAACCCGTATCCTAAGCCCTACCCTAACCCTAACCCTAAACCTAACCCTAAACCTAACCCATACCCAACGCCGTACCCTCACCCGTACCCTAACCCGTACCCTAAGCCATACCCTAACCCTAACCCTAACCCTAACCCATACCCTACGCCGTACCCTAACCCGTACCCTAACCCGTATTCTAAGCTGTACCCTAACCCTAACCAATACCCTACACAGTACCCTCACCCGTACCCTCACCCGTACCCTAAGCCATACCCTAACCCTAACCCTAACCTTAATCCTAACCCTAACCCCTACCCTACGCCGTACCCTCACCTGTACCCTATCCCATACCCTAAGCCGTACCCTAACCCTAACACTAACCCTAACCCTAACCCTAACCCTCAACTACCCTTGAATGCTTTTGCCTCCATTAGATTTCCTAAGCACTAGTGTTTTAAGGAACAGGTTAAAAAGAAAATCCTAATGTGATTTTTTTATAATGTGTTTATTCTTTATCTTATCCTAGTGACTAAAAGCTTCTCCATGGCTGGACCCCAAATAATATTCCTTTACGTGCTAAGTGGTATCTAGAGAGTGGGATAGGTTTAATAAATACCCTAATCCTAACGTGTACCCTAACCCTACCCCATACCCTAACCCTAACGCGTACCCTAAACCTAAAGGTACGCTAATCCTAACCCGTACCCTAAACCAATCCCTAACCCTAAAACTAACCCTAACCCTAATCCTAACCCTAACCCACACCCTACACCGTACCCTCACCCGTAACCTAACCCGTACCCTAAGCCGTACCCTAACCCTAACCCTAACCCTAACCCATACGCTGCACCATACCCTCACCCGTTCCCTAAACCGTATCCTAAGCCCTACCCTAACCCTAACCCTAAACCTAACCCTAAACCTAACCCATACCCTACGCCGTACCCTCACCCGTACCCTATCCCATACCCTAAGCCGTACCCTAACCCTAACCCTAACCCATAACCTATGCCGTACCTAACCCGTACCCTAACCCGTATTCTAAGCTGTACCCTAACCCTAACCAATACCCTACACAGTACCCTCACCTGTACCCTCACCCGTACCCTAAGCCATACCATAACCCTAACCCTAACCCTAATCCTCACCCTAAACCCTACCCTACGCCGTACCCTCACCTGTACCCTATCCCATACCCTAAGCCGTACCCTAACCCTAACACTAACCCTAACCCTAACCCTAACCCTCAACTACCCTTGAATGCTTTTGCCTCCATTAGATTTGCTAAGCACTAGGGTTTTAAGGAACAGGTTAAAAAGAAAATCCTCATGTGATTTTTTTATAATGTGTTTATTCTTTATCTTATCCTAGTGACTAAAAGCTTCTCCATGGCTGGACCCCAAATAATATTCCTTTACCTGCTAAGTGGTATCTAGAGAGTGGGATAGGTTTAATAAATACCCTAATCCTAACGTGTACCCTAACCCTAACCCAAACCCTAACCCTAACACGTACGCTAATCCTAACCCGTACCCTAAACCGATCCCTAACCATAAAACTAACCCTAACCCTAACCCTAACCCTAACCAATACCCTACGCAGTATCCTCACCCGTACCCTCACCCGTACCCTAAGCCGTACCCTAAACCTAACAATAAACCTAAGCCTAACCCTAACCCCTACCCTACGCCGTACCCTCACCCGTACCCTATCCCATACCCTAAGCCATACCCTAACCCTAACACTAACCCTAACCCTAACCCTAACCCTAAACTACCGTTGACTGCTTTTGCCTCCATTAGATTTCCTAAGCAATAGTGTTTTAAGGAACAGGTTAAAAAGAAAATCCTAATGTGATTTTTTTATAATGTGTTTATTCTTTATCTTATCCTAGTGACTAAAAGCTTCTCCATGTCTGGACCCCAAATAATATTCCTTTACGTGCTAAGTGGTATCTAGAGAGTGGGATAGGTTTAATAAATACCCTAATCCTAACGTGTACCCTAACCCTAACCCATACCCTAACCCTAAAGCGTACCCTATCCCTAACCCCAACCCTAACCCTAACACGTACGCTAATCCTAACCCGTACCCTAAACCAATCCCTAACCCTAAAACTAACCCTAACCCTAACCCTTACCCTAACCCATACCCTACGCCGTACCCTCACCCGTAACCTCACCCGTACCCTAAGCCGTACCCTAAACCTAACACTAACTCTACCCCTAACCCTAACCCCTACCCTACACCGTACCCTCACCCGTACCCTATCCCATACCCTAAGCCATACCCTAACCCTAACACTAACCCTAACCCTAACCCTAACCCTAAACTACCGTTGACTGCTTTTGCCTCCATTAGATTTGCTAAGCACTAGTGTTTTAAGGAACAGGTTAAAAAGAAAATCCTAATGTGATTTTTTTATAATGTGTTTATTCTTTATCTTATCCTAGTGACTAAAATCTTCTCCATGGCTGGACCCCAAATAATATTCCTTTACGTGCTAAGTGGTATCTAGAGAGTGGGATAGGTTTAATAAATACCCTAATCCTAACGTGTACCCTAACCCTACCCCATACCCTAACCCTAACGCGTACCCTAACCCTAAAGGTACGCTAATCCTAACCCGTACCCTAAACCAATCCCTAACCCTAAAACTAACCCTAACCCTAATCCTAACCCTAACCCATACCCTACGCCGTACCCTCACCCGTAACCTAACCCGTACCCTAAGCCGTACCCTAACCCTAACCCTAACCCTAACCCATAGGCTGCACCACACCCTCACCCGTTCCATAACAAGTATCCTAAGCCCTACCCTAACCCTAACCCTAAACCTAACCCTAACCTAACCCATACCCTACGCCGTACCCTCACCCATAACCTAACCCCTACCCTAAGCCGTACCCTAACCCTAACCCTAACACTAACCTATACACTACGCCGTACCCTCACCCGTACCCTAACCCGTACCCTAAGCCGTACCCTAACCCTAACCCTAACCCATACCCTACGCCGTACCCTGACACGTACCCTAACCCGTATCCTAAGCCGTACCCTAACCCTAACCAATACCCAACGCAGTATCCTCCCCCGCACCCCCACCCGTACCCTAAGCCGTACCCTAAACCTAACACTAACACTAACCCTAACCCTAAACCCTACCCTATGCCGTACCCTCACCCGTAACCTATCCCATACCCTAAGCCATACCCTAACCCTAACACTAACCCTAATCCTAACACTAACCCTAAACTACCGTTGACTGCTTTTGCCTCCATTAGATTTCCTAAGCACTAGTGTTTTAAGGAACAGGTTAAAAAGAAAATCCTAATGTGATTTTTTTATAATGTGTTTATTCTTTATCTTATCCTAGTGACTAAAATCTTCTCCATGGCTGGACCACAAATAATATTCCTTTACGTGCTAAGTGGTATCTAGAGAGTGGGATAGGTTTAATAAATACCCTAATCCTAACGTGTACCCTAACACTAACCCATACCCTAACCCTAAAGCGTACCCTAACCCTAACCCCAACCCTAACCCTAACACGTACGCTAATCCTAACCCGTACCCTAAACCAATCCCTAACCCTAAAACTAACCCTAACCCTAACTCTAACCCTAACCCATACCCTACGCCGTACCCTAACCCGCACCCTAACCCGTATCCTAAGCCGTACCCTAACCCTAACCAATACCCAACGCAGTATCCTCACCCGTACCCTCACCCGTACCCTAAGCTGTACCCTAAACCTAACACTAACACTAACCCTAACCCTAACCCCTACCTTACGCCGTACCCTCACCCGTACCCTATCCCATGCCCTTAGCCATACCCTAACCCTAACAATAACCCTAACCCTAACACTAACCCTAAACTACCCTTGACTGCTTTTGCCTCCATTAGATTTCCTAAGCACTAGTGTTTTAAGGAACAGGTTAAAAAGAAAATGCTAATGTGATTTTTTTATAATGTGTTTATTTTTTATCTTATCCTAGTGACTAAAAGCTTCTCCATGTCTGGACCCCAAATAATATTCCTTTACATGCTAAGTGGTATCTAGAGAGTGGGATAGGTTTAATAAATACCCTAATCCTAACGTGTACCCTAACCCTAACCCATACCCTAACCCTAAAGCGTACCCTAACCATAACACGTACGCTAACCCTAACCCGTACCCTAAACCAATCCCTAATCCTAAAACTAACCCTAACCTTAATCCTAACCCTAACCCATACCCTACGCCGTACCCTCACCCGTAACCTAACCCGTACCCTAAGCCGTACCCTAACCCTAACCCTAACCCTAACCCATACGCTGCACCATACCCTCACCCGTTCCCTAACACGTATCCTAAGCCGTACCCTAACCCTAACCCTAACCCTAACCCATACCCTACGCCGTACCCTCACCCGTAACCTAACCCTTACCCTAAGCCGTACCCTAAACCTAACCCTAACCCTAACCTATACACTACGCCGTACCATCACCCGTACCGTAACCCATACCCTAAGCCGTACCCTAACCCTAACCCTAACCCTAACCCATACCCTACGCCGTACCCTAACCCGTACCCTAACCCGAATTCTAAGCCGTACCCTAACCCTAACCAATACCCTACACAGTACCCTCACCCGTACCCTCACCCGTACCCTAAGCCATACCCTAACCCTAACCCTAACCCTAATCCTAACCCTAACCCGTACCCTACGCCGTACCCTCACCTGTACCCTATCCCATACCCTAAGCCGTACCCTAACCCTAACACTAACCCTAACCCTAACCCTAACCCTCAACTACCCTTGAATGCTTTTGCCTCCATTAGATTTCCTAAGCACTAGTGTTTTAAGGAACAGGTTAAAAAGAAAATCCTAATGTGATTTTTTTATAAAATGTTTATTCTTTATCTTATCCTAGTGACTAAAATCTTCTCCATGGCTGGACCCCAAATAATATTCCTTTACGTGCTAAGTGGTATCTAGAGAGTGGGATAGGTTTAATAAATACCCTAATCCTAACGTGTACCCTAACCCTAAACCATACCCTAACCCTAACGCGTACCCTAACCCTAACCCAAACCCTAACCCTAACACGTAGGCTAATCCTAAACCGTACCCTAAACCAATCCCTAACCCTAAAACTTACCCTACGCCGTACACTCACCCGTACCCTAACCCGTACCCTAAGCAGTACCCTAACCCTAACACTAACCCTAACCCTAACCCTAACCCATACCCTACGCCGTACCCTAACCCGTACCCTAACACGTATCCTAAGCCGTACCCTAACCCTAACCAATAACCTACGCAGTATCCTCACCCGTACGCTCACCCGTACCCTAAGCCGTACCCTAAGCCATACCCTAACCCTAACACTAACCCTAACCCTAACACGTACGCTAATCCTAACCCCTACCCTAAACCGATCCCTAACCATAAAACTAACCCTAACCCTAACCCTAACCCTAACCAATACCCTACGCAGTATCCTCACCCGTACCCTCACCCGTACCCTAAGCCGTACCCTAAACCTAACACTAACCCTAACCCTAACCCTAACCCCTACCCTACGCCGTACCCTCACCCGTACCCTATCCCATACCCTAAGCCATACCCTAACCCTAACACTAACCCTAACCCTAACCCTAACCCTAAACTACCGTTGACTGCTTTTGCCTCCATTAGATTTCCTAAGCAATAGTGTTTTAAGGAACAGGTTAAAAAGAAAATCCTAATGTGATTTTTTTATAATGTGTTTATTCTTTATCTTATCCTAGTGACTAAAATCTTCTCCATGGCTGGACCCCAAATAATATTCCTTTACGTGCTAAGTGGTATCTAGAGAGTGGGATAGGTTTAATAAATACCCTAATCCTAACGTGTACCCTATCCCTAACCCAAACCCTAACCCTAACACGTATGCTAATCCTAACCCGTACCCTAAACCAATCCCTAACCATAAAACTAACCCTAACCAATACCCTACGCAGTATCCTCACCCGTACCCTCACCCGTACCCTAAGCCGTACCCTAAACCTAACACTAACCCTAACCCTAACCCTAACCCTAAACTACCGTTGACTGCTTTTGCCTCCATTAGATTTGCTAAGCACTAGTGTTTTAAGGAACAGGTTAAAAAGAAAATCCTAATGTGATTTTTTTATAATGTGTTTATTCTTTATCTTATCCTAGTGACTAAAATCTTCTCCATGGCTGGACCCCCAATAATATTCCTTTACGTGCTAAGTGGTATCTAGAGAGTGGGATAGGTTTAATAAATACCCTAATCCTAACGTGTACCCTAACCCTACCCCATAACCTAACCCTAACGCGTACCCTAACCCTAAAGGTACGCTAATCCTCACCCGTACCCTAAACCAATCCCTAACCCTAAAACTAACCCTAACCCTAATCCTAACCCTAACCCATACCCTACGCCGTACCCTCACCCGTAACCTAACCCGTACCCTAAGCCGTACCCTAACCCTAACCCTAACCCTAACCCATACGCTGCACCATACCCTCACCCGTTCCCTAAACCGTATCCTAAGCCCTACCCTAACCCTAACCCTAAACCTAACCCTAAACCTAACCCATACCCTACGCCGTACCCTCACCCGTACCCTAACCCGTACCCTAAGCCGTACCCTAACCCTAACCCTAACCCTAACCCATACCCTACGCCGTACCCTAACCCTACCCTAACCCGTATTCTAAGCTGTACCCTAACCCTAACCAATACCCTACACAGTACCCTCACCCGTACCCTCACCCGTACCCTAAGCCATACCCTAACCCTAACCCTAACCTTAATCCTAACCCTAACCCCTACCCTACGCCGTACCCTCACCTGTACCCTATCCCATACCCTAAGCCGTACCCTAACCCTAACACTAACCCTAACCCTAACCCTAACCCTCAACTACCCTTGAATGCTTTTGCCTCCATTAGATTTCCTAAGCACTAGTGTTTTAAGGAACAGGTTAAAAAGAAAATCCTAATGTGATTTTTTTATAATGTGTTTATTCTTTATCTTATCCTAGTGACTAAAAGCTTCTCCATGGCTGGACCCCAAATAATATTCCTTTACGTGCTAAGTGGTATCTAGAGAGTGGGATAGGTTTAATAAATACCCTAATCCTAACGTGTACCCTATACCTAACCCAAACCCTAACCCTAACACGTATGCTAATCCTAACCCGTACCCTAAACCAATCCCTAACCATAAAACTAACCCTAATCAATACCCTACGCAGTATCCTCACCCGTACCCTCACCCGTACCCTAAGCCGTACCCTAAACCTAACCCTAACCCTAACCCTAACCCTAACCCCTACCCTACGCCGTACCCTCACCCGTACCCTATCCCATACCCTAAGCCATACCCTAACCCTAACACTAACCCTAACCCTAACCCTAACCCTAAACTACCGTTGACTGCTTTTGCCTCCATTAGATTTCCTAAGCAATAGTGTTTTAAGGAACAGGTTAAAAAGAAAATCCTAATGTGATTTTTTTATAATGTGTTTATTCTTTATCTTATCCTAGTGACTAAAAGCTTCTCAATGGCTGGACCCCAAATAATATTCCTTTACGTGCTAAGTGGTATCTAGAGAGTGGGATAGGTTTAATAAATACCCTAAACCTAACGTGTAACTTAACCCTAACCCATACCCTAACCCTAAAGCGTACCCTAACCCTAACCCCAACCCTAACCCTAACACGTACGCTAATCCTACCCCATACCCTAAACCAATCCCTAACCCTAAAACTAACCCTAACCCTAACCCTAACCATAACCCATACCCTACGCCGTACCCTCACCCGTACCCTCACCCGTACCCTAAGCCGTACCCTAAACCTAACACTAACCCTAACCCTAACCCCTACCCTACGCCGTACCCTCACCCGTACCCTATCCCATACCCTAAGCCATACCCTAACCCTACACTAACCCTAGCCCTAACCCTAACCCTAAATTACCCTTGACTGCTTTTGCCTCCATTAGATTTGCTAAGCACTAGGGTTTTAAGGAACAGGTTAAAAAGAAAATCCTAATGTGATTTTTTTATAATGTGTTTATTCTTTATCTTATCCTAGTGACTAAAATCTTCTCCATGGCTGGACCCCAAATAATATTCCTTTACGTGCTAAGTGGTATCTAGAGAGTGGGATAGGTTTAATAAATACCCTAATCCTAACGTGTACCCTAACCCTACCCCATACCCTAACCCTAACGCGTACCCTAACCGTAAAGGTACGCTAATCCTAACCCGTACACTAAACCAATCCCTAACCCTAAAACTAACCCTAACCCTATTCCTAACCCTAACCCATACCCTACGCCGTACCCTCACCCGTAACCTAACCCGTACCCTAAGCCGTACCCTAACCCTAACCCTAACCCTAACCCATAAGGTGCACCATACACTCACCCGTTCCCTAACCCGTATCCTAAGCCCTACCCTAACCCTAACCCTAACCCTAACCCTAACCCTAAACCTAACCCTAACCTAACCCATACCCTATGCCGTACCCTCACCCATAACCTAACCCCTACCCTAAGCCGTACCCTAACCCTTACCCTAACCTATACACTACGCCGTACCCTCACCCGTACCCTAACCCGTACCCTAAGCCGTACCCTAACCCTAACCCTAACCCTAACCCTAACCCATACCCTACGCCGTACCCTAACCCGTACCCTAACCCGTATCCTAAGCCGTACCCTAACCCTAACCAATACCCAACGCAGTATCCTCACCCGCACCCCCACCCGTACCCTAAGCCGTACCCTAAACCTAACACTAACACTAACCCTAACCCTAAACCCTACCCTACGCCGTACCCTCACCCGTACCCTATCCCATACCCTAAGCCATACCCTAACCCTAACACTAACCCTAACCCTAACCCTAACCCTAAACTACCGTTGACTGCTTTTGCCTCCATTAGATTTGCTAAGCACTAGTGTTTTAAGGAACAGGTTAAAAAGAAAATCCTAATGTGATTTTTTTATAATGTGTTTATTCTTTATCTTATCCTAGTGACTAAAATCTTCTCCATGGCTGGACCACAAATAATATTCCTTTACGTGCTAAGTGGTATCTAGAGAGTGGGATAGGTTTAATAACTACCCTAATCCTAACGGGTACCCTAACCCTAACCCATACCCTAACCCTAAAGCGTACCCTAACCCTAACCCCAACCCTAACCCTAACACGTACGCTAATCCTAACCCGTACCCTAAACCAATCCCTAACCCTAAAACTAACCCTAACCCTAACCCTAACCCCTACCTTACGCCGTACCCTCACCCGTACCCTATCCCAAACCCTAAGCCATACCCTAACCCTAACAATAACCCTAACCCTAACACTAACCCTAAACTACCCTTGACTGCTTTTGCCTCCATTAGATTTCCTAAGCACTAGTGTTTTAAGGAACAGGTTAAAAAGAAAATGCTAATGTGATTTTTTTATAATGTGTTTATTTTTTATCTTATCCAAGTGACTAAAAGCTTCTCCATGTCTGGACCCCAAATAATATTCCTTTACATGCTAAGTGGTATCTAGAGAGTGGGATAGGTTTAATAAATACCCTAATCCTAACGTGTACCCTAACCCTAACCCATACCCTAACCCTAAAGCGTACCCTAACCCTAACACGTACGCTAACCCTAACCCGTACCCTAAACCAATCCCTAATCCTAAAACTAACCCTAACCCTAATCCTAACCCTAACCCATACCCTACGCCGTACCCTCACCCGTAACCTAACCCGTACCCTAAGCCGTACCCTAACCCTAACCCTAACCCTAACCCATACGCTGCACCATACCCTCACCCGTTCCCTAACCCGTATCCTAAGCCGTACCCTAACCCTAACCCTTACCCTAACCCATACCCTACGCCGTACCCTCACCCGTAACCTAACCCTTACCCTAAGCCGTACCCTAAACCTAACCCTAACCCTAACCTATACACTACGCCGTACCATCACCCGTACCCTAAAACATAACCTAAGGCGTACCCTAACCCTAACCCTAACCCTAACCCATACCCTACGCCGTACCCTAACCCGTACCCTAACCCGTACCCTAAGCCATACCCTAACCCTAACCCTAACCCTAATCCTAACCCTAACCCGTACCCTACGCCGTACCCTCACCTGTACCCTATCCCATACCCTAAGCCGTACCCTAACCCTAACACTAACCCTAACCCTAACCCTAACCCTCAACTACCCTTGAATGCTTTTGCCTCCATTAGATTTCCTAAGCACTAGTGTTTTAAGGAACAGGTTAAAAAGAAAATCCTAATGTGATTTTTTTATAAAATGTTTATTCTTTATCTTATCCTAGTGACTAAAATCTCCATGGCTGGACCCCAAATAATATTCCTTTACGTGCTAAGTGGTATCTAGAGAGTGGGATAGGTTTAATTAATACCCTAATCCTAACGTGTACCCTAACCCTAAACCATACCCTAACCCTAACGCGTACCCTAACCCTAACCCAAACCCTAACCCTAACACGTAGGCTAATCCTAAACCGTACCCTAAACCAATCCCTAACCCTAAAACTAACCCTAACCCTAACCCTAACCCTAAAACTTACCCTACGCCGTACACTCACCCGTACCCTAACCCGTACCCTAAGCAGTACCCTAACCCTAACACTAACCCTAACCCTAACCCTAACCCATACCCTATGCCTTACCCTAACCCGTACCCTAACCCGTATCCTAAGCCGTAACCTAACCCTAACCAATAACCTACGCAGTATCCTCACCCGTACCCTCACCCGTACCCTAAGCCGTACCCTAAGCCATACCCTAACCCTAACACTAACCCTAACCCTAACACGTACGCTAATCCTAACCCGTACCCTAAACCGATCCCTAACCATAAAACTAACCCTAACCCTAACCCTAACCCTAACCAATACCCTACGCAGTATCCTCACCCTTACCCTCACCCGTACCCTAAGCCGTACCCTAAACCTAACACTAACTGTAACCCTAACCCTAACCCCTACCCTACGCCGTACCCTCACCCGTACCCTATCCCATACCCTAAGCCATACCCTAACCCTAACACTAACCCTAACCCTAACCCTAATCCTAAACTACCGTTGACTGCTTTTGCCTCCATTAGATTTCCTAAGCAATAGTGTTTTAAGGAACAGGTTAAAAAGAAAATCCTAATGTGATTTTTTTATAATGTGTTTATTCTTTATCTTATCCTAGTGACTAAAAGCTTCTCCATGGCTGGACCCCAAATAATATTCCTTTACGTGCTAAGTGGTATCTAGAGAGTGGGATAGGTTTAATAAATACCCTAATCCTAACGTGTACCCTAACCCTAACCCATACCCTAACCCTAAAGCGTACCCTAAACCTAACCCCAACCATAACCCTAACACGTACGCTAATCCTAACCCGTACCCTAAACCAATCCCTAACCCTAAAACTAACCCTAACCCTAACCCTAACCCTAACCCATACCCTACGCCGTACCCTCACCCGTACCCTCACCCGTACCCTAAACCTAACACTAACCCTAACCCTAACCCTAACCCCTACCCTACGCCGTACCCTCACCCGTACCCTATCCCATACCCTAAGCCATACCCTAACCCTAACACTAACCCTAACCCTAACCCTAACCCTAAACTACCGTTGACTGCTTTTGCCTCCATTAGATTTGCTAAGCACTAGTGTTTTAAGGAACAGGTTAAAAAGAAAATCCTAATGTGATTTTTTTATAATGTGTTTATTCTTTATCTTATCCTAGTGACTAAAATCTTCTCCATGGCTGGACCCCAAATACTATTCCTTTACGTGCTAAGTGGTATCTAGAGAGTGGGATAGGTTTAATAAATACCCTAATCCTAACGTGTACCCTATCCCTAACCCAAACCCTAACCCTAACACGTATGCTAATCCTAACCCGTACCCTAAACCAATCCCTAACCATAAAACTAACCCTAACCAATACCCTACGCAGTATCCTCACCCGTACCCTCACCCGTACCCTAAGCCGTACCCTAAACCTAACACTAACCCTAACCCTAACCCTAACCCTAAACTACCGTTGACTGCTTTTGCCTCCATTAGATTTGCTAAGCAATAGTGTTTTAAGGAACAGGTTAAAAAGAAAATCCTAATGTGATTTTTTTATAATGTGTTTATTCTTTATCTTATCCTAGTGACTAAAAGCTTCTCCATGGCTGGACCCCAAATAATATTCCTTTACGTGCTAAGTGGTATCTAGAGAGTGGGATAGGTTTAAAAAATACCCTAATCCTAACGTGTACCCTATCCCTAACCCAAACCCTAACCCTAACACGTACGCTAATCCTAACCCGTACCCTAAACCAATCCCTAAACATAAAACTAACCCTAATCAATACCCTACGCAGTATCCTCACCCGTACCCTCACCCGTACCCTAAGCCGTACCCTAAACCTAACACTAACCCTAACCCTAACCCTAACCCCTACCCTACGCCGTACCCTCACCCGTACCCTATCCCATACCCTAAGCCATACCCTAACCCTAACACTAACCCTAACCCTAAACTACCGTTGACTGCTTTTGCCTCCATTAGATTTCCTAAGCAATAGTGTTTTAAGGAACAGGTTAAAAAGAAAATCCTAATGTGATTTTTTTATAATGTGTTTATTCTTTATCTTATCCTAGTGACTAAAAGCTTCTCCATGGCTGGACCCCAAATAATATTCCTTTACGTGCTAAGTGGTACCTAGAGAGTGGGATAGGTTTAATAAATACCCTAAACCTAACGTGTACCCTAACCCTAACCCATACCCTAACCCTAAAGCGTACCCTAACCCTAACCCCAACCCTAACCCTAACACGTACGCTAATCCTAACCCATACCCTAAACCAATCCCTAACCCTAAAACTAACCCTAACCCTAACCCTAACCATAACCCATACCCTACGCCGTACCCTCACCCGTACCCTCACCCGTACCCTAAGCCGTACCCTAAACCTAACACTAACCCTAACCCTAACCCTAACCCCTACCCTACGCCGTACCCTCACCCGTACCCTATCCCATACCCTAAGCCATACCCTAACCCTAACACTAACCCTAACCCTAACCCTAACCCTAAACTACCCTTGACTGCTTTTGCCTCCATTAGATTTGCTAAGCACTAGGGTTTTAAGGAACAGGTTAAAAAGAAAATCCTAATGTGATTTTTTTATAATGTGTTTATTCTTTATCTTATCCTAGTGACTAAAATCTTCTCCATGGCTGGACCCCAAATAATATTCCTTTACGTGCTAAGTGGTATCTAGAGAGTGGGATAGGTTTAATAAATACCCTAATCCTAACGTGTACCCTAACCCTACCCCATACCCTAACCCTAACGCATACCCTAACCGTAAAGGTAGGCTAATCCTAACCCGTACACTAAACCAATCCCTAACCCTAAAACTAACCCTAACCCTAATCCTAACCCTAACCCATACCCTACGCCGTACCCTCACCCGTAACCTAACCCGTACCCTAAGCCGTACCCTAACCCTAACCCTAACCCTTACCCATAAGCTGCACCATACACTCACCCGTTCCCTAACCAGTATCCTAAGCCCTACCCTAACCCTAACCCTAACCCTAACCCTAACCCTAAACCTTACCCTACGCCATACACTCACCCGTACCCTAATCCGTACCCTAAGCCGTACCCTAACCCTAACCCTAACCCTAACCCATACGCTACGCCGTACCGTCACCCGTACCCTAACCCGTATCCTAAGCCGTACCCTAACCCTAACCCTAACCCTAACCTATACCTTATGCCGTACCCTCACCCGAACCCTAACCCGTAACCTAAGCCGTACCCAACCCTAAACCTAACCCTAACCCTAACCCATACCCTACGCCGTACCCTAACCCGTACCCTAACACGTATCCTAAGCCGTACCCTAACCCTAACCAATACCCTACGCATTACCCTCACCCGTACCCTCACCTGTACCCTAAGCCGTACCCTAACCCTAACCCTAACCCTAACCCTAACCCCTACCCTACGCCGCACCCTCCCCCGTAACCTATCCCATACCCTAGGCCGTACCCTATCCCTAACACTAACCCTAACTCTAAATTACCCTTGACTGCTTTTGCCTCCATTAGATTTCCTAAGCACTAGTGTTTTAAGGAACAGGTTAAAAAGATAATCCTAATGTGATTTTTTTATAAAATGTTTATTCTTTATCTTATCCTAGTGACTAAAATCTTCTCCATGGCTGGACCCCAAATAATATTCCTTTACGTGCTAAGTGGTATCTAGAGAGTGGGATAGGTTTAATAAATACCCTAATACTAACGTGTACCCTAACCCTAACCCATACCCTAACCCTAAAGCGTACCCTAACCCTAACCCAAACCCTAACCCTAACACGTAAGCTAATCCTAACCCGTACCCTAAATCAATCCCTAACCCTAAAACTAACCCTAACCCTAACCCTAACCCTAACCCATACCCTACGCCGTACCCTAACCCGTACCCTAACCCGTATCCTAAGCCGTACCCTAACCCTAACCAATACCCAACGCAGTATCCTCACCCGTACCCTCACCCGTACCCTAAGCTGTACCCTAAACCTAACACTAACACTAACCCTAACCCTAACCCCTACCTTACGCCGTACCCTCACCCGTACCCTATCCCATACCCTAAGCCATACCCTAACCCTAACAATAACCCTAACCCTAACACTAACCCTAAACTACCCTTGACTGCTTTTGCCTCCATTAGATTTCCTAAGCACTAGTGTTTTAAGGAACAGGTTAAAAAGAAAATCCTAATGTGATTTTTTTATAATGTGTTTATTCTTTATCTTATCCTAGTGACTAAAAGCTTCTCCATGGCTGGACCCCAAATAATATTCCTTTACATGCTAAGTGGTATCTAGAGAGTGGGATAGGTTTAATAAATACCCTAATCCTAATGTGTACCCTAACCCTAACCCAAACCCTAACCCTAACACGTACGCTAATCCTAACCCGTACCCTAAACAAATCCCTAACCCTAAAACTAACCCTAACGCTAACCATAACCCTAACCAATACCCTACGCAGTATCCTCACCCGTACCCTCACCCGTACCCTAAGCCGTACCCTAAACTTAACACTAACCTTAACCCTAACCCTAACCCCTACCCTACGCCGTACCATCACCCGTACCCTATCCCATACCCTAAGCCATACCCTAACCCTAACACTAACCCTAACCCTAACCCTAACCCTAAACTACCGTTGACTGCTTTTGCCTCCATTAGATTTGCTAAGCACTAGTGTTTTAAGGAACAGGTTAAAAAGAAAATCCTAATGTGATTTTTTTATAATGTGTTTATTCTTTATCTTATCCTAGTGACTAAAAGCTTCTCCATGGCTGGACCCCAAATAATATTCCTTTACGTGCTAAGTGGTATCTGGAGAGTGGGATAGGTTTAATAAATACCCTAATCCTAACGTGTACCCTAACCCTAACCCATACCCTAACCCTAAAGCGTACCCTAACCCTAACACGTACGCTAACCCTAACCCGTACCCTAAACCAATCCCTAACCCTAAAACTAACCCTAACCCTAATCCTAACCCTAACCCATACCCTACGCCATAACCTCACCCGTAACCTAACCCGTACCCTAAGCCGTACCCAAACCCTAACCCTAACCCTAACCCATACGCTGCACCATACCCTCACCCGTTCCCTAACCCGTATCCTAAGCCGTACCCTAACCCTAACCCTAACCCTAACCCATACCCTACGCCGTACCCTCACCCGTAACCTAACCCTTACCCTAAGCCGTACCCTAACCCTAACCCTAACCCTAACCTATACACTACGCCGTACCATCACCCGTACCCTAACCCATACCCTAAGCCGTACCCTAACCCTAACCCTAACCCTAACCCATACCCTACGCCGTACCCTAACCCGTACCCTAACCCGTATTCTAAGCCGTACCCTAACCCTAACCAATACCCTACGCAGTACCCTCACCCGTACCCTCACCTGTACCCTAAGCCGTACCCTAACCCTAACCCTAACCCTAACCCTAACCCCTACCCTACGCCGTACCCTCACCCGTAACCTATCCCATAGCCTAGGCTGTACCCTACCCCTAACACTAACCCTAACTCTAAATTACCCTTGACTGCTTTTGCCTCCATTAGATTTCCTAAGCACTAGTGTTTTAAGGAACAGGTTAAAAAGAAAATCCTAATGTGATTTTTTTATAATGTGTTTATTCTTTATCTTATCCTAGTGACTAAAAGTTTCTCCATGGCTGGACCCCAAATAATATTCCTTTACATGCTAAGTGGTATCTAGAGAGTGGGATAGGTTTAATAAATACCCTAATCCTAACGTGTACCCTAACCCTAACCCAAACCCTAACCCTAACATGTACGCTAATCCTAACCCGTACCCTAAACCAATCCCTAACCATAAAACTAACCCTAACCAATACCCTATGCAGTATCCTCACCCGTACCCTCACCCGTACCCTAAGCCGTACCCTAAACCTAACACTAACCCTAACCCTAACCCTAACCCCAACCCTACGCCGTACCCTCACCCGTACCCTATCCCATACCCTAAGCCATACCCTAACCTTAACACTAACCCTAAACCTAACCCTAACCCTAAACTACCGTTGACTGCTTTTGCCTCCATTAGATTTCCTAAGCAATATTGTTTTAAGGAACAGGTTAAAAAGAAAATCCTAATGTGATTTTTTTATAATGTATTTATTCTTTATCTTATCCTAGTGACTAAAAGCTTCTCCATGGCTGGACCCCAAATAATATTCCTTTACGTGCTAAGTGGTATCTAGAGAGTGGGATAGGTTTAATAAATACCCTAAACCTAACGTGTACCCTAACCCTAACCCATACCCTAACCCTAAAGCGTACCCTAACCCTAACCCCAACCCTAACCCTAACACGTACGCTAATCCTAAACCATACCCGAAACCAATCCCTAACCCTAAAACTAACCCTAACGCTAACCCTAACCATAACCCATACCCTACGCCGTACCCTCACCCGTACCCTCACCCGTACCCTAAGCCGTACCCTAAACCTAACACTAACCCTAACCCTAACCCTAACCCCTACCCTACGCCGTACCCTCACCCGTACCCTATCCCATACCCTAAGCCATACCCTAACCCTAACACTAACCCTAACCCTAACCCTAAACTACCCTTGACTGCTTTTGCCTCCATTAGATTTGCTAAGCACTAGGGTTTTAAGGAACAGGTTAAAAAGAAAATCCTAATGTGATTTTTTTATAATGTGTTTATTCTTTATCTTATCCTAGTGACTAAAAGCTTCTCCATGGCTGGACCCCAAATAATATTCCTTTACGTGCTAAGTGGTATCTAGAGAGTGGGATAGGTTTAATAAATACCCTAATCCTAACGTGTACCCTAACCCTACCCCATACCCTAACCCTAACGCGTACCCTAACCGTAAAGGTACGCTAATCCTAACCCGTACACTAAACCAATCCCTAACCCTAAAACTAACCCTAACCCTAATCCTAACCCTAACCCATACCCTACGCCGTACCTTCACCCGTAACCTAACCCGTACCCTAAGCCGTACCCTAACCCTAACCCTAACCCTAACCCATAAGCTGCACCATACACTCACCCGTTCCCTAACCAGTATCCTAAGCCTTACCCTAACCCTAACCCTAACCCTAACCCTAACCCTAAACCTTACCCTACGCCGTACACTCACCCGTACCCTAATCCGTACCCTAAGCCGTACCGTAACCCTAACCCTAACCCTAACCCATACGCTACGCCGTACCGTCACCCGTACCCTAACCCGTATCCTAAGCCGTACCCTAACCCTAACCCTAACCTATACCTTATGCCGTACCCTCACCCGAACCCTAACCCGTAACCTAAGCCGTACCCTAACCCTAAACCTAACCCTAACCCTAACCCATACCCTACGCCGTACCCTAACCCGTACCCTAACAAGTATCCTAAGCCGTACCCTAACCCTAACCAATACCCTACGCAGTACCCTCACCCGTACCCTCACCTGTACCCTAAGCCGTACCCTAACCCTAACCCTAACCCTAACCCCTACCCTACGCCGTACCCTCCCCCGTAACCTATCCCATACCCTAGGCCGTACCCTATCCCTAACACTAACCCTAAATCTAAATTACCCTTGACTGCTTTTGCCTCCATTAGATTTCCTAAGCACTAGTGTTTTAAGGAACAGGTTAAAAAGATAATCCTAATGTGATTTTTTTATAAAATGTTTATTCTTTATCTTATCCTAGTGACTAAAATCTTCTCCATGGCTGGACCCCAAATAATATTCCTTTACGTGCTAAGTGGTATCTAGAGAGTGGGATAGGTTTAATAAATACCCTAATACTAACGTGTACCCTAACCCTAACCCATACCCTAACCCTAAAGCGTACCCTAACCCTAACCCAAACCCTAACCCTAACACGTACGCTAATCCTAAACCGTACTCTAAACCAATCCCTAACCCTAAAACTAACCCTAACCCTAACCCTAACCATAACCCATACCCTACGCCGTACCCTCACCCGTACCCTAACCCGTATCCTAAGCCGTACCCTAACCGTAACCAATACCCAATGCAGTATCCTCACCCGTACCCTCACCCGTACCCTAAGCTGTACCCTAAACCTAACACTAACACTAACCCTAACCCTAACCCCTACCTTACGCCGTACCCTCACCCGTACCCTATCCCATACCCTAAGCCATACCCTAACCCTAACAATAACCCTAACCCTAACACTAACCCTAAACTACCCTTGACTGCTTTTGCCTCCATTAGATTTCCTAAGCACTAGTGTTTTAAGGAACAGGTTAAAAAGAAAATCCTCATGTGATTTTTTTATAATGTGTTTATTCTTTATCTTATCCTAGTGACTAAAAGCTTCTCCATGGCTGGACCCCAAATAATATTCCTTTACATGCTAAGTGGTATCTAGAGAGTGGGATAGGTTTAATAAATACCCTAATCCTAACCTGTACCCTAACCCTAACCCAAACCCTAACCCTAACACGTACGCGAATCCTAACCCGTTCCCTAAACCAATCCCTAACCCTAAAACTAACCCTAACGCTAACCATAACCCTAACCAATACCCTACGCAGTATCCTCACCCGTACCCTCACCCGTACCCTAAGCCGTACCCTAAACTTAACACTAACCTTAACCCTAACCCTAACCCCTACCCTACGCCGTACCCTCACCCGTACCCTATCCCATACCCTAAGCCATACCCTAACCCTAACACTAACCCTAACCCTAACCCTAACCCTAAACTACCGTTGACTGCTTTTGCCTCCATTAGATTTGCTAAGCACTAGTGTTTTAAGGAACAGGTTAAAAAGAAAATCCTAATGTGATTTTTTTATAATGTGTTTATTCTTTATCTTATCCTAGTGACTAAAAGCTTCTCCATGGCTGGACCCCAAATAATATTCCTTTACGTGCTAAGTGGTATCTGGAGAGTGGGATAGGTTTAATAAATACCCTAATCCTAACGTGTACCCTAACCCTAACCCATACCCTAACCCTAAAGCGTACCCTAACCCTAACACGTACGCTAACCCTAACCCGTACCATAAACCAATACCTAACCCTAAAACTAACCCTAACCCTAATCCTAACCCTAACCCATACCCTACGCCGTACCCTCACCCGTAACCTAACCCGTACCCTAAGCCGTACCCAAACCCTAACCCTAACCCTAACCCATACGCTGCACCATACCCTCACCCGTTCCCTAACCCGTATCCTAAGCCCTACCCTAACCCTAACCCTAAACCTAACCCTAAACCTAACCCATACCCTACGCCGTACCCTCACCCGTACCCTAACACGTACCCTAAGCCGTACCCTAACCCTAACCCTAACCCTAACCCATACCCTACGCCGTACCCTAACCCGTACCCTAACCCGTATTCTAAGCTGTATCCTAACCCTAACCAACACCCTACACAGTACCCTCACCCGTACCCTCACCCGTACCCTAAGCCATACCCTAACCCTAACCCTAACCTTAATCCTAACCCTAACCCCTACCCTACGCCGTACCCTCACCTGTACCCTATCCCATACCCTAAGCCGTACCCTAACCCTAACACTAACCCTAACCCTAACCCTAACCCTCAACTACCCTTGAATGCTTTTGCCTCCATTAGATTTCCTAAGCACTAGTGTTTTAAGGAACAGGTTAAAAAGAAAATCCTAATGTGATTTTTTTATAATGTGTTTATTCTTTATCTTATCCTAGTGACTAAAATCTTCTCCATGGCTGGACCCCAAATAATATTCCTTTACGTGCTAAGTGGTATCTAGAGAGTGGGATAGGTTTAATAAATACCATAATCCTAACGTGTACCCTAACCCTACCCCATACCCTAACCCTAACGCGTACCCTAACCCTAAAGGTACACTAATCCTAACCCGTACCCTAAACCAATCCCTAACCCTAAAACTAACCCTAACCCTAATCCTAACCCTAACCCATACCCTACGCCGTACCCTCACCCGTAACCTAATCCGTACCCTAACCCTAACCCTAACCCTAACCCATACGCTGCACCATACCCTCACCCGTTCCCTAACCCGTATCCTAAGCCCTACCCTAACCCTAACCGTAAACCTAACCCATACCCTACGCCGGACCCTCACCCGTACCCTAACCCGTACCCTAAGCCGTACCCTAACCCTAACCCTAACCCTAACCCATACCCTACGCCGTACCCTAACCCGTACCCTAACCCGTATTCTAAGCTGTACCCTAACCCTAACCAATACCCTACACAGTACCCTCACCCGTACCCTCACCCGTACCCTAAGCCATACCCTAACCCTAACCCTAACCTTAATCCTAACCCTAACCCCTACCCTACGCCGTACCCTCACCTGTACCCTATCCCATACCCTAAGCCGTACCCTAACCCTAACACTAACCCTAACCCTAACCCTAACCCTCAACTACCCTTGAATGCTTTTGCCTCCATTAGATTTCCTAAGCACTAGTGTTTTAAGGAACAGGTTAAAAAGAAAATCCTAATGTGATTTTTTTATAATGTGTTTATTCTTTATCTTATCCTAGTGACTAAAAGCTTCTCCATGGCTGGACCCCAAATAATATTCCTTTACGTGCTAAGTGGTATCTAGAGAGTGGGATAGGTTTAATAAATACCCTAATCCTAACGTGTACCCTATCCCTAACCCAAACCCTAACCCTAACACGTACGCTAATCCTCACCCGTACCCTAAACCGATCCCTAACCATAAAACTAACCCTAACCAATACCCTACGCAGTATCCTCACCCGTACCCTCACCCGTACCCTAAGCCGTACCCTAAACCTAACACTAACCCTAACCCTAACCCTAACCCCTACCCTACGCCGTACCCTCACCCGTACCCTATCCCATACCCTAAGCCATACCCTAACCCTAACACTAAACCTAACCCTAACCCTAACCCTAAACTACCGTTCACTGCTTTTGCCTCCATTAGATTTCCTAAGCAATAGTGTTTTAAAGAACAGGTTAAAAAGAAAATCCTAACGTGTATTTTTTTATAATGTGTTTATTCTTTATCTTATCCTAGTGACTAAAAGCTTCTCCATGGCTGGACCCCAAATAATATTCCTTTACGTGCTAAGTGGTATCTAGAGAGTGGGATAGGTTTAATAAATACCCTAATCCTAACGTGTACCCTAACCCTAACCCATACCCTAACCCTAAAGCGTACCCTAACCCTAACCCCAACCCTAACCCTAACACGTACGCTAATCCTAACCCGTACCCTAAACCAATCCCTAACCCTAAAACTAACCCTAACCCTAACCCTAACCCTAACCCATACCCTACGCCGTACCCTCACCCGTACCCTCACCCGTACCCTAAGCCGTACCCTAAACCTAACACTAACCCTAACCCTAACACTAACCCTAAACTACCGTTGACTGCTTTTGCCTCCATTAGATTTGCTAAGCACTAGTGTTTTAAGGAACAGGTTAAAAAGAAAATCCTAATGTGATTTTTTTATAATGTGTTTATTCTTTATCTTATCCTAGTGACTAAAAGCTTCTCCATGGCTGGACCCCAAATAATATTCCTTTACGTGCTAAATTGTATCTGGAGAGTGGGATAGGTTTAATAAATACCCTAATCCTAACGTGTACCCTAACCCTAACCCATACCCTAACCCTAAAGCGTACCGTAACCCTAACCCCAACCCTAACCCTAACACGTACGCTAATCCTAACCCGTACCCTAAACCAATCCCTAACCCTAAAACTAACCCTAACCCTAACCCTAACCCTAACCCATACCCTACGCCGTACCCTCACCCGTACCCTCACCCGTACCCTAAGCCGTACCCTAAACCTAACACTAACCCTAACCCTAACCCTAACCCCTACCCTACGCCGTACCCTCACCCGTACCCTATCCCATACCCTAAGCCATACCCTAACCCTAACACTAACCCTAACCCTAACCCTAACCCTAAACTACCGTTGACTGCTTTTGCCTCCATTAGATTTGCTAAGCACTAGTGTTTTAAGGAACAGGTTAAAAAGAAAATCCTAATGTGATTTTTTTATAATGTGTTTATTCTTTATCTTATCCTAGTGACTAAAATCTTCTCCATGGCTGGACCCCAAATAATATTCCTTTACGTGCTAAGTGGTATCTAGAGAGTGGGATAGGTTTAATAAATACCCTAATCCTAACGTGTACCCTAACCCTACCCCATACCCTAACCCTAACGCGTACCCTAACCCTAAAGGTACGCTAATCCTAACCCGTACCCTAAACCAATCCCTAACCCTAAAACTAACCCTAACCCTAATCCTAACCCTAACCCATACCCTACGCCGTACCCTCACCCGTAACCTAACCCGTACCCTAAGCCGTACCCTAACCCTAACCCTAACCCCAACCCATACGCTGCACAATACCCTCACCCGTTCCCTAACCCGTATCCTAAGCCCTACCCTAACGCTAACCCTAAAACTAACCCTAAACCTAACCCATACCCTACGCCGTACCCTCACCCGTACCCTAACCCGTACCCTAAGCCGTACCCTAACCCTAACCCTAACCCTAACCCATACCCTACGCCGTACCCTAACCCGTACCCTAACCCGTATTCTAAGCTGTACCCTAACCCTAACCAATACCCTACACAGTACCCTCACCCGTACCCTCACCCGTACCCTAAGCCATACCCTAACCCTAACCCTAACCTTAATCCTAACCCTAACCCCTACCCTACGCCATACCCTCACCTGTACCCTATCCCATACCCTAAGCCGTACCCTAACCCTAACACTAACCCTAACCCTAAGCCTAACCCTCAACTACCCTTGAATGCTTTTGCCTCCATTAGATTTCCTAAGCACTAGTGTTTTAAGGAACAGGTTAAAAAGAAAATCCTAATGTGATTTTTTTATAATGTGTTTATTCTTTATCTTATCCTAGTGACTAAAAGCTTCTCCATGGCTGGACCCCAAATAATATTTCTTTACGTGCTAAGTGGTATCTAGAGAGTGGGATAGGTTTAATAAATACCCTAATCCTAACGTGTACCCTATCCCTAACCCAAACCCTAACCCTAACACGTACGCTAATCCTAACCCGTACCCTAAACCAATCCCTAACCATAAAACTAACCCTAACCAATACCCTACGCAGTATCCTCACCCGTACCCTCACCCATACCCTAAGCCGTACCCTAAACCTAACACTAACCCTAACCCTAACCCTAACCCCTACCCTACGCCGTACCCTCACCCGTACCCTATCCCATACACTAAGCCATACCCTAACCCTAACACTAACCCTAACCCTAACCCTAACCCTAAACTACCGTTCACTGCTTTTGCCTCCATTAGATTTCCTAAGGAATAGTGTTTTAAGGAACAGGTTAAAAAGAAAATCCTAATGTGATTTTTTTATAATGTGTTTATTCTTTATCTTATCCTAGTGACTAAAATCTTCTCCATGGCTGGACCCCAAATAATATTCCTTTACGTGCTAAGTGGTATCTAGAGAGTGGGATAGGTTTAATAAATACCCTAATCCTAACGTGTACCCTAACCCTACCCCATACCCTAACCCTAACGCGTACCCTAACCCTAAAGGTACGCTAATCCTAAACCGTAACCTAAACCAATCCCTAACCCTAAAACTAACCCTAACCCTAATCCTAACCCTAACCCATACCCTACGCCGTACCCTCACCCGTAACCTAACCCGTACCCTAAGCCGTACCCTAACCCTAACCCTAACCCTAACCCATACGCTGCACAATACCCTCACCCGTTCCCTAACCCGTATCCTAAGCCCTACCCTAACCCTAACCATAAACCTAACCCTAAACCTAACCCATACCCTACGCCGTACCCTCACCCGTACCCTAACCCGTACCCTAAGCCGTACCCTAACCCTAACCCTAACCCTAACCCATACCCTACGCCGTACCCTAACCCGTACCCTAACCCGTATTCTAAGCTGTACCCTAACCCTAACCAATACCCTACACAGTACCCTCACCCGTACCCTCACCCGTACCCTAAGCCATACCCTAACCCTAACCCTAACCTTAATCCTAACCCTAACCCCTACCCTACGCCGTACCCTCACCTGTACCCTATCCCATACCCTAAGCCGTACCCTAACCCTAACACTAACCCTAACCCTAACCCTAACCCTCAACTACCCTTGAATGCTTTTGCCTCCATTAGATTTCCTAAGCACTAGTGTTTTAAGGAACAGGTTAAAAAGAAAATCCTAATGTGATTTTTTTATAATGTGTTTATTCTTTATCTTATCCTAGTGACTAAAAGCTTCTCCATGGCTGGACCCCAAATAATATTCCTTTACGTGCTAAGTGGTATCTAGAGAGTGGGATAGGTTTAATAAATACCCTAATCCTAACGTGTACCCTATCCCTAACCCAAACCCTAACCCTAACACGTACGCTAATCCTAACCCGTACCCTAAACCAATCCCTAACCATAAAACTAACCCTAACCAATACCCTACGCAGTATCCTCACCCGTACCCTCACCCGTACCCTAAGCCGTACCCTAAACCTAACACTAACCCTAACCCTAACCCTAACCCCTACCCTACGCCGTACCCTCACCCGTACCCTATCCCATACCCTAAGCCATACCCTAACCCTAACACTAACCCTAACCCTAACCCTAACCCTAAACTACCGTTGACTGCTTTTGCCTCCATTAGATTTCCTAAGCAATAGTGTTTTAAGGAACAGGTTAAAAAGAAAATCCTAATGTGATTTTTTTATAATGTGTTTATTCTTTATCTTATCCTAGTGACTAAAAGCTTCTCCATGGCTGGACCCCAAATAATATTCCTTTACGTGCTAAATGGTATCTGGAGAGTGGGATAGGTTTAATAAATACCCTAATCCTAACGTGTACCCTAACCCTAACCCATACCCTAACCCTAAAGCGTACCCTAACCCTAACCCCAACCCTAACCCTAACACGTACGCTAATCCTAACCCGTACCCTAAACCAATCCCTAACCCTAAAACTAACCCTAACCCTAACCCTAACCCTAACCCATACCCTACGCCGTACCCTCACCCGTACCCTCACCCGTACCCTAAGCCGTTCCCTAAACCTAACACTAACCCTAACCCTAACCCTAACCCCTACCCTACGCCGTACCCTCACCCGTACCCTATCCCATACCCTAAGCCATACCCTAACCCTAACACTAACCCTAACCCTAACCCTAACCCTAAACTACCGTTGACTGCTCTTGCCTCCATTAGATTTGCTAAGCACTAGTGTTTTAAGGAACAGGTTAAAAAGAAAATCCTAATGTGATTTTTTTATAATGTGTTTATTCTTTATCTTATCCTAGTGACTAAAATCTTCTCCATGGCTGGACCCCAAATAATATTCCTTTACGTGCTAAGTGGTATCTAGAGAGTGGGATAGGTTTAATAAATACCCTAATCCTAACGTGTACCCTAACCCTACCCCATACCCTAACCCTAACGCGTACCCTAACCCTAAAGGTACGCTAATCCTAACCCATACCCTAAACCAATCCCTAACCCTAAAACTAACCCTAACCCTAATCCTAACCCTAACCCATACCCTACGCCGTACCCTCACCCGTAACCTAACCCGTACCCTAAGCCGTACCCTAACCCTAACCCTAACCCTAACCCATACGCTGCACAATACCCTCACCCGTTCCCTAACCCGTATCCTAAGCCCTACCCTAACCCTAACCCTAAACCTAACCCTAAACCTAACCCATACCCTACGCCGTACCCTCACCCGTACCCTAACCCGTACCCTAAGCCGTACCCTAACCCTAACCCTAACCCTAACCCATACCCTACACCGTACCCTAACCCGTACCCTAACCCGTATTCTAAGCTGTACCCTAACCCTAACCAATACCCTACACAGTACCCTCACCCGTACCCTCACCCGTACCCTAAGCCATACCCTAACCCTAACCCTAACCTTAATCCTAACCCTAACCCCTACCCTACGCCGTACCCTCACCTGTACCCTATCCCATACCCTAAGCCGTACCCTAACCCTAAAACTAACCCTAACCCTAAGCCTAACCCTCAACTACCCTTGAATGCTTTTGCCTCCATTAGATTTCCTAAGCACTAGTGTTTTAAGGAACAGGTTAAAAAGAAAATCCTAATGTGATTTTTTTATAATGTGTTTATTCTTTATCTTATCCTAGTGACTAAAAGCTTCTCCATGGCTGGACCCCAAATAATATTCCTTTACGTGCTAAGTGGTATCTAGAGAGTGGGATAGGTTTAATAAATACCCTAATCCTAACGTGTACCCTATCCCTAACCCAAACCCTAACCCTAACACGTACGCTAATCCTAACCCGTACCCTAAACCAATCCCTAACCATAAAACTAACCCTAACCAATACCCTACGCAGTATCCTCACCCGTACCCTCACCCATACCCTAAGCCGTACCCTAAACCTAACACTAACCCTAACCCTAACCCCTACCCTACGCCGTACCCTCACCCGTACCCTATCCCATACCCTAAGCCATACACTAACCCTAACACTAACCCTAACCCTAACCCTAACCCTAAACTACCGTTCACTGCTTTTGCCTCCATTAGATTTCCAAAGCAATAGTGTTTTAAGGAACAGGTTAAAAAGAAAATCCTAATGTGATTTTTTTATAATGTGTTTATTCTTTATCTTATCCTAGTGACTAAAATCTTCTCCATGGCTGGACCCCAAATAATATTCCTTTACGTGCTAAGTGGTATCTAGAGAGTGGGATAGGTTTAATAAATACCCTAATCCTAACGTGTACCCTAACCCTACCCCATACCCTAACCCTAACGCGTACCCTAACCCTAAAGATACGCTAATCCTATCCCGTACCCTAAACCAATCCCTAACCCTAAAACTAACCCTAACCCTAACCCTAACCCTAACCCATACCCTACGCCGTACCCTCACCCGTACCCTCACCCGTACCCTAAGCCGTACCCTAAACCTAACACTAACCCTAACCTTAACCCTAACCCTAAACTAACGTTGACTGCTTTTGCCTCCATTAGATTTGCTAAGCACTAGTGTTTTAAAGAACAGGTTAAAAAGAAAATCCTAATGTGATTTTTTTATAATGTGTTTATTCTTTATCTTATCCTAGTGACTAAAAGCTTCTCCATGGCTGGACCCCAAATAATATTCCTTTACGTGCTAAGTGGTATCTGGAGAGTGGGATAGGTTTAATAAATACCCTAATCCTAACGTGTACCCTAACCGTAACCCATACCCTAACCCTAACGCGTACCCTAACCCTAACCCCAACCCTAACCCTAACACGTACGCTAATCCTAACCCGTACCCTAAACCAATCCCTAACCCTAAAACTAACCCTAACCCTAACCCTAACCCTAACCCTAACCCATACC